>NW_016819796.1:1155195-1172346 GCF_001698545.2 Rhinopithecus bieti | reverse complement strand
TTAGCCAGGATGGTCTCGATCTCCTGACCTCGTGATCCGCCCGTCTCGGCCTCCCAAAGTGCTGGGATTACAGGCTTGAGCCACCGCGCCCGGCCGCAAATATATTTTTAAGAATGCATCTGAACAACAGAGAATGACTTCTCTGTTGGACTGAATATTCAACCCTTCTTATTTTGAGGACAACTTTGTATTTGTACACCTGAGTGTGTTTGTGGGTGTGTGTGCGTGTGTCTGTATGTGTTTGTGTTTATAACCATTATATGGTATAAATCTCCCTTATCAGAACTACCATCTAAAAGTGATAATCTCTTTCTCTTTTCCAACAATGATAAAATTAAGTTTTTCACAGAAATGTTATCTATATTTACATATATGTGCACACACCCATATTTATATACATGTACACACACCTATGTTTATATACATGTACACACATCTATATTTATATACGTGTACACGCACCTATATTTATATATATGTGCACACACCTAGACCCACATATGTCCACGTGTGTATGCATATGTGTGTTTTCAGCCAGGCATATTCATATATGCAAATTGCTTGTCTTACCTCTTAAATTGTTACTTTTCTATCTAGCTTCATAAGCTTTCTCAATCTGGTTACATCTTCCTATTTAGCAAGAAGAAATTTTATTATCTTTGATGTTATGTTTATATTTTATATTATTCTTCCAATAGATTGCAGAAATTTTCTAAATTAGAGGACTTTTCATAACAAGACAAAGCAAATGGAAATAGTATATATAAAACTAGTTTGTAACTATTAATGATAAGAAGGGTCTATTGAAATGAAATTTTAGTAGCGCTAAGAATAGAATGGATAAATATATGTTAGCATCATAGGCTTGAGTACAAAGGCTGTAAGGTTATAATTTTAGAACATGCTATTTTTACTTTTTAGGTTTCCTTTTATCCAAGCGTAGCCAAAAGACAGTGTCCTACCCAGATTCCCTTGATCTTACTACTTCCATGCACTTCAGCTTAGCTTCCAAATGCCAGCACCTCCTTGTCTTTGCCTGCTGGCTTTCTCTTGTGTCTGAAGACCAAGTTCCTGCCTGAAATACTAGGGAATCTATGTCCCTCAAAAGCAGCCTTTAACAAAAGACCACTTGGAATTGATGTGCATGTTTTATTCTCTTTGCTCCTTAGATGGGATAATTCTGGGATGCAGTTTGACTCTAACACCCAAGACTTCTCCCGTGGGATCAAGCCCTATTATCCTCAATTGCAAAGTGCATGACAGTAAAATGTATTAAATGCTTTTTCCCCACTCTCTCCCTTTCCCACTCCCCTACTGAAGCTTCTTGGAATCGCTCTCAGAATAAATTGTTTGCACTGGAATCCCCAGATCAGGTTCTATTCTAGTGGTAACTAATCTCAGACAGTTGGTGGCAGAAAAAGCTACAGGAAGTAGATATTCAGAATGAGATTTAAGAATTAGACTGCCTGCTAGCAAGATGGCAACAAGGACCCCTTTACGGGTGTTAAAAGGGGGTAGTGATACACACTAGCATGCTTCACCATCACAACTAGTAAGAAACTCAACTGTGGTGAATTGGGATGGAATTCACTGGTTTATGCAGGATCTCCAGTATTTAAGATATATGGAGACCATGGCATTGCAGAAGACTGCGGAGAAATTTGCGGTTAAATGCAACCAACTCAATGAAAAAATAAAATTATAGACTCAATCTACCTATACTTCAGGCATAGAGTAATGGGAGAATTTAAAGACCTTCATCTGCTGTGACCAGAGGGCAGAGCCTGCTGGAAAAACAGCCCCAGGGCTTAACTGCGAAAATAACATAACTAAAAAGAAGGCAGCGTTCTGCAAAGGCAGCATTCTGAAGCCCAGCAAGCCTCTGACACTGAAGTTGGTGTCTTGATAGGGAAGTAATGGAGCCCTGAGACACCGAGTGGAGACATCTGGGTGTATTGGCTTAAGAACCTTGAACACCCAGATTCCCATGAACTCTCCGGCTTAGAAATGGTTCACTACTACTTGTGAGAGCATAGCAACTTCCATGTGTAGGATATTGAAAGGCTTCCGCTGAGACAGTTGCCTCATGAGATGATGTTTCCATTTCCCATATCTTCCCCCAGCTTCCTACTGCCCCTTCCCACCTCCTCACCGCTCTAGACCAGTCACTGGTTCAGAGGTTCAACAGCGTAGAGAGGGAGCTTTATCCCAGGTTCAGAGAAAAAGGGATTTTCCGTAATTATCGTGTCACATTTCACTACGATATGTGGTCAAGAACTGGAAAAACATTCACGGGATGGATGTTTTGTGCCCAAGATTAAGAGAGGGGAGGGTGTAAAGCTGATAAGCCACAGAAATGCAATTTCCACAGTTCTGGAAGCTGGATGTCTGAGAGCAGGGTGCCAGCCAGCAAAATTGAGTTCTGATGAGGATCCTCTTCCATCTTCTCACCAGGTCCCTGTATGACAGAAGAGAGCTCTCTGGGATCTCTTTTATAAGGGCACTGATACCATTGATGAGGGCTCCACCCTCATGACCTAACCACTCCTTAATATATCACTTTGATACATGAAGTCTGGAGACACACATTTATTCCAATACACCTCTTATTTAATTCCTAGTAAGGATGCTTAAACTGATCTTGATGTGCAGCAGGAAGTGCTCCTTGAAGCTTGGAAACGTGATGGGGAGATTGTGGCCTTTTCTTGAGAGTGTGGTGGAAGGAATGAAATGGGTTCAAGGAGTAGGCATTCTAGAATTGATTTATTGGATAAAATATGAGAACCCACCAGGTCATCATATGCCCTGGAAGGGATCATAAAACAGTCCCTTTACTAAAGCAATAAGAAAAGCCTAGTGAGGAGGTACTGGAATCATTGAGAAGCCCAGTGGTGTCTCTCCTTTGTGGACCAGGGCTGGATGGTAAGAGGTATGACTGTGCAACTGGGCTTCTTGCATTGAAGGTGGTGGGAGAGCTGATGGCTGTCCTCAAGCATCAAAAGCAAGGTGGGCATAATTGTGAAATGAGCAATAAGGCTAGGACAGTAACCACAGACCCCTGACCCCCACAATCTGTGATGATGGCTGATGGACCCTGGGGAACCTAGAAGCAGTGTAGAAAGACAAACAGATGCTACTTGATCTATGCAGCAAAAAAAATTGAACAGCAGATAGGCTGGTAGCTAATGTCATCCCTTAGAAAAATTACTATTCTTCAATGAGTTTTCAGACCTGAGACAATTCTCAGACTCAGAGCCCATCAACGAAAGTAGGAAACAGCTACTTTTAAGCTTTGCAATGCAAGAACACACTAAACATAAGCAATAGTAATTCATCCATTTTTTTTTTCCCTGAAGCTATTTACTAGAGTAAAGGAGTTATCTAGACTGTTAGATACAGGGTCTGAAGTGACCCTTATACCAGGAGACTCATAATTGCATCATGGCCTCTGGTTAGAGTGGAGGCTATGGGAACCAGGCAATAAATAGAGTTGGGGCAGTGTCCATATCCTAGTTCATTCAATGGGCCCACAGAACCAATCCTGCAAGATGCAAATTTCAGCCTTGATTACTAGGCTGAAATTATGATCATCTTATGACCAAGATGAATATACTTATATTTGTCAAGCCCTCAGTCACACTGGTTTCTTTACCTGTTACGTAATAATAGGGTAGTACAAAAAGAAGCCCCTAAAACTGTACCTGCCCTGCTCTGGTCCTGACAAATTTAGTAAATCAGAATCAGTCCTGTATCCTAAATAGAATGACAGAGACATACAAAGACTTACAGAGCCCAGAAATGGTGGCCATCGTCCTATCCCTGTTTAATTCACTGGTCTGTTTCCTGCTGACACAAGATGGATCTATGGTGCCAGATCCCAGCAAGTAACCATAAACTTGAAGTGGTAGCTCCAATAGCAGCTGCTAGCTGGATGTTCCCTCATTACTTGACTGAATCCACATGCCCTCTGACACTTTGAATGGAGGTATTGATCCAGCAAACGTGTTCTTTTTAATCTCTACCAGGAAGGAGAATCAGAAGCAATTTCCATTCACTTGGAACAGACAGCATTACACATTCATGTTCTCAGCCTAGCCAGGCATGTCCACAAGTGACCTAAAACTGCTGGAATTCTGGACATGGTGGAGTTCTACAGCTGGCAGTTCCAAGGCCTGCAACAGGGACTGTCGCTTGTCCCATTAAACTTCCTGCTAAAGGTTTTTGTTTCTCATTTATTTCTTTCATTCTCATATGTGACTGACAATCCCTTCGAGGAACTGATGACAGGGTGGAAGGACCTTAACATGGTGCATGAGTGGCCTCAGGAGGGTGGGTGAGTAGCTGCAGAAGGAAGGGTGCTGCCCATATCCCTCACCTCTTCCATGCCAGTGTCTACCAGCCTGAGTTCTCATTGCCAACACTTGCACTTCTTTTCCTGAGAGGTTTTCTGGTTTCTGGACCCTACTTTCTTGCTTATATGGCAGGCCAGAGGGGCTGACGATTTGACCCCTCCAGGCTACACTTCTCTAAGAATGGAACTCTTCCCACTCCTGGGACAGGGATAACTCCATAGTGCCTGTTTTACACTGACTTTTAAGTTGCTTAACAGGATTAAAAGCTGCTGTCACCCACTGTCATAACAGGTTTGATGACAACAAACCGATTTTTACCTTCCTTTTATTTCCAGCTTCTGCCTCTCAGTTTCCCTTCTATGTTTCCTGAAACCACCTCTAAAATCAACTTCTTCCTTTTGAATCCTTCTCTTGGGGTCCGCTTCATGTGACTCAAACTAAGACATTCAGGAAGAGTAAAGGAGTATAATTAACTGAAGGTGGAGATATGATGCAACTTGTAAATCTTGAAACTTCATGCTGAGAAAATATATCAACAACGTGCACCCAGAGCCACCTTCAAGCCTGGAGAAGGAATTATTTCCATCTATGATCATTGCCCTTCTTCTAGCATGTATTTCCATTTATATCAAGCCCCAAACATTCACCATGCTTTCTATAAATATTGATTCGTTGAATAAATTGCTAGAAATCTCTGACAATGCTTTGAAAAGTTGTAAAACTCCAGCAAAATAAGTGACAGAATTAAAGAAGTGTGAAAAAGAAAGTAGGAAGATGACTTCTTCAGACTTCTAGAAATAATCACTGGGGTTAGTGATATCCCAATATGGCTCCTATGATTTTAAGAAATTTTTATACTAAACTAGATTGTTGTCAGAGACCTCCCTTTCATTTCCCACAGCATGGAATTCTTTTAGATTTTCTAGTTATGTTACTAGATTCTTTAAATTGTTGTAACTCTCTGGGACTTCAAAAAATTTCTAAAGTGGAGTTTAATAATAAAGTACAATGACTGGTTGGGCGCAGTGGCTCATGACTGTAATCCCAGCACTGTGGGAGGCCAAGGCGGATGGATCACTTGAGGTCAGGAATTCAAGACCAGCTTGGCCAACATGGTGAAATCCTGTCTCTACAAAAAATACAATGAAAAATTAGCCAGGCATGGTGACGCACGCTTGTAGTCCCAGCTACCTGGGAGGCTGAAGCAGGAGAATCACTTGAACATGGGAGGTGGAGGTTGCAGTGAGCCGAGATTGCACCACTGCACTCCATCCTGGGTGACAGAGAGAGACTTGGTCTCAAACATAAATAAATAAATAAATAAATAAATAAATAAATAAATAAAGACTTTATGAAATTCTGATTCTGATACTTATAAAATAATTCTACCTCATATTAAAAAAAAAAAAATTCTCACTCTGTTGCCCAGGCTGGAGTGCAGTGGTGTGATCTTGGCTCACTGCAACATCTGCCTCCCGGATTCAAGGGATTCTCCTGCCTCAGCCTCCCAAGCAGCTGGGATTACGGGTGGTGTACCACCATGCCCTGCTACTTTTTGTATTTTCAGTAAAGACAGGGTTTCCTCATGTTGGCTAGCCTGGTTTCAAATGCCTGAACTCAGGTGATCCACCCGTCTTGGCTTTCCAAAGTGCTGGGATTACAAACATGAGCCACTGGGCCAACTCAATTCTACATTTTTAATCATTCCTACATTCTTGGTGGCAAGTTTCCATCCCAGAGCCTTTCTTGCCCTGTAACCTCATTCGGGTCTTCATGTTTGTCCGTTTCATCCTCCTGGGTTTACCAGCAGTAAGTAAGACCCTGGGGACTCCTAGTACACTGCCTGCTGCATTACAGAATCACAGCCAAGTCAAACTTCTCTTCTTCTCTTTCCTTTTAGTGATATTAAACAGTTTGTGTTAAGTTCACAAGATCTTAATTTGAAAACGAAATCATAGCTTTTGATTTCTGATAAAGAATTTACTTAGGCCAGGCATGGCGGCTTATGCAGGAAGAATGGCTTGAGGCCAGGAGTTTGAGACCAGTCTGGAAAACACAGCAGGACCCCACCTCTACAAAAACATTAAAAATTGGTGGCATGTGCCTGTAGTTCCAGCTTATCGGGAGACTGAGATGGGGGGATTGCTCGAGACCAGTAGTTTGAGGCGACAGTGAGCCATAATTGTACCACTGCACTCCACTCCAACCTGACCGATAGGCTGAAACCTTGTCTCTACTAAAAAGATATATACATTTCAAGAACAGCAACAAAAAATACATTGATGATAGTAGAGCCTTATTTTAAATGTGAATTGATTTGTTGGCGAAATACTTGTTTTGGCTTGCAATACCTAAAGGGAAATTATTTGCTAAGCTAATGTGTGAAAATGAACTCATTCTCCTATTTATATCGTGAAACAGTATCTTTTTTGTTTTTCTTAATTAGATGAACAGTCTCCTTGCCCATCCACGCAATCTTAAAGCCATTACCCTTTACCTCTCATATGCTATTCCTGTGATCTGGCAAAAGGCCTCAAAGAGTGAAAAAGAAATAGGTTTAATAATGAGGTTCCTGATGCTGGTGTTTCCACTCTGTGCAACCATACGGAGAGCTGAACACAGCAGAAAACATCTTCTACTGCAGTTATTTTAATTGAATAAGCACAATTTTAACATGAATGCATTAAAAAACTTCTTTGGTTCTGGGAAACTGAGTATTAGAAATATGATGAGCATATTGGAGTAAGTTCAAAACTGAACATCAGGAGTAATTAAGGGAGTGGAGAGATTGATTTATGAGAAAAGATTAAAAGAGCTCAATCTGTTTAGCTTGGCTAACAGACAACTAAGTAGGGGATATGGTAATTGTTTACAAGTACTTACAGGATGTAAATATCAAGGCTGGAGCAGAAATGTTCAGGCTGACATCAGAAAGCCTGAATCACTCCACATTAATAAAGAGAAAATTTAGGTTGACTGCCATCCAAAATTTGGTGATAGTTAAGGCCTTTCAGTAGGAATTGTCTCATAGGGAAAATAGAAAAACAAACTCTTCAGGATGTTTAAATGTGGAATAGCTTTTGTAAAACTATAGCTGCTTCACATTTATCACCAGCATTATTTGAGAAGTATTTACGATGCATCATGTTAGGTGCTGAAATGGCTCTCTACGCTGTTCCAATGAACCACAGTACTTCTGAAATATATTGTATGAAGATAAAATTCTGCTAAAGATAGATAAACAAAAGATATGTAGATAGACATTATTATTATCCTTAAAAAAGAAGCAAAGTACTTTTACTTTTGTTTTAAAACTTTTCTTGAACCCAAATAAGTCATACTTTGGGATAGTAATAGGAACAACTTCTTGCAAAAATGTATCAGTAACAAAATAGTGCATTATTATGTTTATATGAGTGCCAGTGATATTAATGCACCAACGTTTTTTAAAATTAATAGAAATAAGAGATAGACAGCTATTTATTGTATGCACGTAAAGATTACCGAATAGAAAAACAATAATAAGAGCATTATTATATTGAAATAACATAAAACATATGTTGTGATTACATGGATTTTTTATATAAAAATAATTCTAAGCTAGGAAAATTTAATAAAATAATATTAATCCTATAGCAGTAACATATGTGTACGTGTGTGTATACATATATAAAATATGGTTTATGTTTGTGCATACATACATTTTCTTTTTCCTACATTTTCTACCTGTTTTCTACATTTTATACACACTTTCTACATTTTTCATACATATCTACTAACTTTGATATTTATTGGTTTTCAAATAGATGATTATTTTTAAAAATAGATAAACTAGATTGACAACCATGCCACTCCTTTACAATGTGCTTCTTAAATATTTACCCTTGACTCTATTCAGAAGGTTTAAATTGAACTAAACAATCTGTTGCATATATATCCATTGCCTGAGAATTCTTGTACCTCTGACTACATATACGTGCTGTTCACCTATTGGCCGCTTAGGGCCAATGGGGGAATTAGGGTATATATATACACACACACCACATACACACCACACACACACATTGTGCACCACAGTTACACCCACTGCACACACCTCATATATCACACAGGTGCCACAAACACACACACCAGTTTGCATCATGGCTGCCCTTTCCTTGAGATTATTTTCTCCCTCATTGAGAACATCTATTTTTTAAGTAGACATTGGGAATGGGAATTCATTTGTTCATATGATTTGTAAAAGAATTTAAAGTAAATGAAGAGGTTTGTGTCATGTACAAAAGCATTCCTTTATGATAACTGTGCATAGATAAAAATAATTATTGTAATTTTAAACAAAATAAATTATAATTTAGGTTCTGAGTTGTTAAGTTACCATAGAAAGAATATTGCTGATATTTTTGAGTACTCATAATGGTTTTAGTGAACATCAGTATATCTATAAAATTATAAAATCATATGTATTGCTTTCTTGTAGATGAACATATAAATGAAACAGCATAATATAAAAGAATAGATATAATGCCAAAATGAAAGCATATGATTCATTTGGCATAAGCCACTATTATACCAGATTAAGAAAGAACAAAAACTGGCAGAATTCATAAATGTGAATGAAGACCTGTGGAAATTCATTTTTCTCATAATCGATAGAAATTTCACTAATTTGGATGCGTTAAAATGGGCATTAACATATCTGTAATATTACGAGACCATCTGATCTCACTTTCTACATGTCCCTGGGCACCTCTTCCAATACTATTACACAAAATCATCTCTCTGTGATTAAGGATGTGTTGCTGAAGTATCACCATTATTTTATTTAAGCTAATACTGCCATGATGGCCAATCAAAACTTGATTTATGTTAGATTATGTGTACAGAATCATGTTCTCTCAGAGACTTCGAGGCTCTTTCTGGAGTCATTTATCTCATGGGTAGGAAACAAAGAATCCCATTTCACTCCAGGGGATGAAGACCATAATTCTAAGCAAAATTTTTGCTGGATTAAGTTGCATGACTGCCTAGCTTCAATCAATTCACTCCCAAGGATCTAAAATATTAAATAAAATATTAAATAAAAATAAAAATATTGATTTCTAGAATAGAGATAATCCTGAATATTAGACAAAGTCTGTTACTATTACATTAAAGAGAAATATCCTAGGACTGTACACAGATCATAAGATTGTACAAGAGGTCACGAAGCAAGAGGCAGGATTGTCTAAAAATCACTCTGGCACTCGGTCTGTGTTGCCTGGACCATGAGCCAATGGGAATCAAGGGCATCCTCCTTCTTCCAGTAGGAAGAGCAGCACCCAAAGCCCACCTCCTACAGGATGGCAGTTTCGATCTCCCAGCAAGAAGGCCACCATCTTCCCGTGGCCTCTATGTTTCCTGGGTGTGGGAAGTCTGCTTTCTGAGTTAATATAACTGAACAGCTGCCATGCAAACCCAGACTACCAAGTGGCCAAGCAGTCCTTCCAAGACTGATGGACAGGGCGCTACCTGCCTGGCATGTAAGTATGGAGACAACAGAAGCTGGCGTATCTGTCAGGATATGGGCATTACCCCCTCCAAAAATAAAATGAGAGATGAGAGGAACTTGCCTTTTCTCTTTTGTTGCTGCCACTTGTCTTGTTAGTTTTTCTAATGAAGCTTATTTCTTAACCCAGACACTTGGTGACATTATGGAATTTGTATCCCACCTCAATTAATGACGAATACAAGAAGGCCACCTCACAATACTAAAGAGGAAGCTCTCTTAAGATATATGTGTAAGGACTATAGTTGGGAACGTATGGGTATTCAAACAGAACGTTCCTTAAATTTGAAGTGAACTTGATATTCAAAAGAATAATGAAAGCTATCAGTAGATACCCAGTTGTTATTTTAGGATTTGACTAAGAACACACACATCTCCTTCACAGTCCTTTGTCGGTTACAGCGACATCTATTTTTCAAAGAGAAAAATGTTTCCCAGAATGTACCTGGAGATGCAGTGTACTCCAGTGATCTGCAAGTCAGAACTAGGTCATGTGGCCCAACCCATCCACACAAGAGTCTGGCAAATATATAATCAACTTATTATTCGTTATTTTAGAGGAGAGTAAGTGATAAAGGATGTAAACCCAAGTGTTTTTAACCAATCATCACCGTTCACTTCTTGCACTGATATTTTAACTGAGTATGTGGAGGGAATTGATACCTTTAATGAATCGAGGGAAATACATATGTATGTTTATTCCAACAAGTGTAACATGTGTCATGGTCTAAATACACTCCGTGGGATATCCATGTCTCACACAGTTGATGTCTGAGAAAGCTACATGGTATTCCAGGAGAAGCTGAAGTTGTGTATTCTTTCTAGGAAGCAGCATCTCTCTGCCAAGTAGTATTGTGAAAAGGTTAGGTCAAAGATGGCCTAATCGCTCCACAGTTGTGCATATTCTAGAATATTTTCAGTCTCTCCTACGCTGGACCCATGACTTAGATGTTTTAGATACTGTTGGCCTGAACCAACATGATCCCTTCAGTGCCTTCTGGTCTAGTCTCTTTCCCACACTCATGCTTTACTGGATCACAGGAGAAGTGGGACTTCTGGGATACCCATATGTAAGATTCATCCTCATCAAGTGCACCAGAAAGTCATCCTGCCTGAGTCTTTGCAATTTACCAAGGCTGCTGCCACAGAGGACAGCGTGGTTTATTGACACACACTGGACCCACTGACCTCAGACAGATTCCGATATCCATATAAATCTCTCCCTATCAATTCTGGCTTCACTTCGAGTTCTTAACATTTTAAAGCAGGAAAATATCACTCATTTCTTCTATTTTTTCTAATTCCAGGATCACAGCTGTTCACAGCACCATGTCAATGCCCTTCTTCAGACTAAGTGCGGGTGGTGCAGATTGCGTCATTTTACCCCAAAGCAGCTTTCTGTGGGTGTGATCCCCAGACAGCCCCTCACCTTGAACTCTGATTATTAGTGTTAACATTGATAACTCAGCACTCTACACAGAGAAGCCTCAGTATGTGATTTGGAAATATTCTTGGAACTGCTTAATTATTTGCCTATGAAGGAATTAGAACTATGATTGTGAAGCAAAATTATTGAGAAAGAAATATTATCTAATATAATACTTTAGATCAACAGTATGGACAATATAACAGTAAATCAAGTAAATGGAAACAGCAATTAAAAATAAGCAAATAAATGCATATGTTTTCCCCTATTCCACATGGTCTACATGATACTAGCATGTAGGGAGACAGCTGTGGAAAGGCGTTGGAGGTGAAGCTAGGTATGGTAGGTATACATTCCTGAACCACCACACGCATGTGATATCGCACACGTTTCAACTTTCTGAGCCTCCTATCCCACTGGGCCCTGCTGAGGTTTGAGCTGTTGTACATAGAAGAGATTTGTAAACTGAAATATGATACATCCGTAAGGTGTTATAACACATACTTCCTGACTTATTTCAACCTGCCAAAATGACATCTTATCTTCCTATCCTACTTTTGCTCAAGAATTAAAGAAAAAGTATTTTCCTGTATTCACCAAGTTCTGAGAAAATAAAATAGATAGAAAAGCGCCGAAAGGAAAATTACAAAATAGAAATTGCACCTCTGTAGGAAAAAAAAAAAAAAAGAGAGAGAGAGCTACAATACAAGAAAGAAAAAACACTTCAGATTATTGCTCCTGTTGTTGGAGGGTGAGAATAAGGTCAAAGATTTTGCAAGCTTGGCCAAGGCCTCCTCAGAGACTGACAGCGCCAGCCAGATTCTCACATCTGGTTAAGCTCAGGGGTTCTGTGGCTGCTGTATATTGACAAGTTTTCAAAACTATACATAGAAATTGATCTGTTACAGTTAACTCTGGGTAATAGCATGTGGATTAGCCCTTTGCTGATTATGCTTTGTTGACATAAATAATGTCATAATTTACAGCTGCCCAGCAGGAGCTAGCAGAAAAGGAAACCAACTTTTAAGTTTATTAATCACTTCCTTGTCTCAGAGAAGGTACAGAGGATTCAGTATACCAGACAGACCTCTTCTAATTAAGACCCACTCACTGCATACATTGAAGGGAAAATGTGGAGTTTAAGAGGGTACAATGCACCCAATGGGAAAAAGTTAACAACAGCGTGACACAAGGTGGACATTCATATCTATAGAACAGGACCTATAAAGCAAGATTTGTTAATCACTCACTATCTTTAATTATCTTGATATTTCATGATACAAAGTAAATATATCATTAGGCCTAGAAATTAAAACATAGAGCTTTCATCATATGGGATTCAAATATTGTATGGGTGGTTGTACCAAGTCTGTGAGAAGAATATGATTTCAGAAGAAAGCAGCTAACAGAGTAGTTCCGACTTGTCAGGGTAAAATTAAGAGCAACTGCAGCAGCAAACAATTATGTGGTAGCCAATACACATCAATAATGGGCAGCATGCTATGCACTGGCAAAATATGATCTGATTAAGCCACTGTCAACATCCACACAGAGATTACAATCTACTCTAGGGGGGAAGGTGTTTCTTGGTGGTTGCTTTTACCATCCAGCATTCCTTTGTTCTCCTTCCTATTAAGACTCCTACCATTTTCTTTCAGAAACCCAAAGTTCATATTTTGAGCCTCGCGGGTATTTTGGGTGGCCCTGAATGAAGTAAGTCAAACAGCAAGAGCCAGCCTTTTAGGCAGGAGAATTTGTGTGTTTAAAGGCATGCAATCAGAACCAATGTGGTACTTATTAGTGACTCTGAAACTTAATCTTTCATAGCAGGTTTTGAAGGTGACAATCACTCTTTCATGGGACAATATCCACAGCCATTCTGGTACTTTGAGAAGACCAACCTGGAGATAACATTGAACCTAGAGGAAGGCAAAACCGAGGCTTCCAAGCAAATGGAGCTTGAAACCAAATGATAAAATTGGAAGTCCTGAAACAAACCATATTCAAACCTAAGGCTTTCCATGAGCTGTTCTAATAAAAGGGAAATGTATTTCGCTTTTATTTTTTTTTTCAGTTTCTAGTTTCATTAGCTTTGTTTTTCTAACCAGCATTCTAAATATTCTTATGTTGTCACTTAGGAATAATCATAGAGAACAAGTGTGGTTGTCTGGGTTTATGAAAATTGAGTTCCGCCAGCTCTATTATTAACTGGCTGTGGTGCTGGGAAGATTTTTTTTAAACCTCTCTCAGCATGTTTCTTTTCTTCCTTTCTTTTATTTATTCCTTTCCTCTTCTCTCTGTTTTCATCTCTTCTATAAACTTTTTGATGCAATCACAATAGTTTCTTGACTGAAATTTCAAATATGAAACAAAATATTTTTTGATCTTCATGGATTTACAGAAGAGTAGAAATGATATTCAAATAAACAGTTTACTGCAGCAATGTCATCAGTATCATAGAGCCTTCGACCAACTCAGAAGTGGTGAGAGCTCAGAGAAGTCATTACAGAATTCTGTCTGCAGATGGCCCAGCATCTCTATTGTACTGTGATGATCACAGTTCGTTTTCCCAGTCCAGAATGTGCACTAATCCCTTTCTTCTTCTTGTAATAATTATGTCTTTCTTGTGGGTAGTTCAGCCCCATCTCATTTAATTCATGTGTAACTGACACCCCACCATCCCTAAGGCATGAAGAGCACATCTCATTCAAAATCTTTTTCAAGAATCTCCATGTAGCCATTACACGCTAACCTGGAACATTTGCCAAGAACATAAAGAAGGAGTTACATAATTTTGTTTTGGTTGCTCAGATCTATGATCATTAGCTATACAAGTATGGCTAGGAAGAGTTGCTTGGCAAATTTTGCCTCCAAATAGGTAAAAATCATATTAGAAGACTTCAATTCTGCATAAAGCAGAAAACATAAGAAAAGACAGACTCCAAACTGTAATGCTTTGAAAAACTGATGTCCTAAATTGTTTAAAACTAATCAGTTTCACCATCTAAATATGATCCCTGTCCAAGTAGGTTTTCTTTCTTTTTCCAGTTGATCACATGATAATGTTTAAAAATAAAGGTGACCCCATAGAGGAAATCGTGTTTGAAATAAGACAAACTATAAATAAGGTTCTTGTTTGTTGTGGCAATATGATAAAATATATAAACAGAATTACTTGTGCATCTAACAACAAGAGATTCTGGTCAAAAATAACGAATACTGAAAAAGAAAAGAAAATCCAAAGTGCCAGAAAAGCAAATGTATCCTAAATTGAAAAACAGGATGGTTAGTGTATAAGCCATATTCAGCTTCCATATATATAAAAATATGTGTGTGTGCGTGCACGCACATGTGTGTTTATGTGTGTGTGTGCATGCGTTGTGTTATTGATGTGGACTGCAGTAATCCAGAAGCCTGGATTGTAATAACAATAATTGAACAGAAGTTGAGATCTTGAGCTTACATGAGGCAATGAGTTGGAAAGGAGCCTTCAAATAAACCTTGGACCTTAACTGTTAACAGCTTTATAGTGATGTAGTAATGTTGGGCCAGAAAAATGATCTCACAGGTAAAGAAAGAAACAGGGAAACTAATTGGTATTTAATCCCAACTCGGGGGGAAACTCTTGCATGATAATTTTTAATTTGGTTTCCAGTCTTCTATTTTTTAGTTCCAATGTGTAATACTCAAAGTTTTGAAGATCCCCCAGATGAGAAATGCAACCGAGAAATTAGCCAAACTACTCTTGAGGGGGGACATCCTTAATTCAGGCCATGCGGAATAAAGCGATGAGGCACAGGAACTCACAAAAAATATCAATCTACAGTGACCAAATTTTGACATACACAATCAACCTAAGGAAGAGAATCCAAGTTTGTCAGATAACAGACAATCTGAAAAAAAAAAAAACGAATAAACAAGCATATTAAAATGAGAATGTAAGAAAAGAATCAAATGTATAAGAAGAGGCACTATGAAAAAAAGAGAGCAAGCATATATAAGAAAGAAACATAATTTGTAAAAATGAAAAATTGAAGGCATGTTGGAAAATTCACAATGTCATGTGAACAAAGCATCATCCAAAGGGGCAAGAATATCAGACAGTTCAGAGAAAGGATTAAAAAAAGAGGAGGTTGAAAAGATGCTCACCATTATTTGTCATTAGCGAAATACAAATCAGACTGATAGTGAGGTCCTACTACACACCTATTGCAATGACCAAAATGTTTATGAATGACAAACATCAATTCAGGTGTTCATCTGGGAAGGTTAGTGAGGATGAGAGATGCTAAGGCTTTAGTGGTATCTGTAATGTTTTATTTGTCTAAAAAATTAAAAGAGAAAGTTGAAACAAATACAGCACAATGTTAACATCTGTTTAATCTTGGGGTTTGGAGTACAGGGCTCTCTTCTGTTATTTTCACTATCTTCCCATATGTTTAAAGTGGTTTGTAATTAAAATAAAACACGGATGAGTAGGAATTAGTCTGGTAGAAAAAAGTCTGAACATGCATGGCAGGCAGAAGGAAGCAAATAATTAGGAAGCTCTAAAAGAACAAGTTGGCTTCAGAGAACCCTAAATAATTTGGCATGGCTTTGGTCTAAATACTAGTAAGGAATTAGGAGAGGATAAGGATGAATAAGATCAATTATTGATAATAACAAGGTCTTGGGTATTATTCTATCAAAATTAGACTTCATCTCATGGGTCATTGTGGTAGGCAAAAACCTTGATTCCCTAAAGCTGTCTGCTACGTAATCCTCATAATCTGTGAGTATGGAACCAGGCAAAAGGGACTTTGTCGATTCTATTAAATTTAAGATCTTAACATGGGGGAATTTTCTGGATGGGACCAATGTAACCACAAAATTCCTTGTCAGAGGGAGGCAGAAGAGCCACATGAGGGGAGGAGATGTGACTTTGGAAGCAGAACTCAGAGGGGTCTGTGAGCCAAGGATGGTAGATCACGTCTGGAAACTGGGAAAGGCAAGAAAGTGCATTGTCCCATCGTGGCTCCAGAAAGCAGTCCTGCTGATGCATTTTGGATTTCTCACCTACAGAATGGTAAAATAGTAAATTTGTGTCATTTTAATGCATTAAGTTTTTGGTAACTTGTTCTAGCAGCATTGGTAACTTGTTCACGTAGCAGTGATGATGAAATATGGTTCCATGGAAGAACAAGTAGAGGTTCTGTCTCTGTGTGTGTTCTGGGCTGGGGGAGAGGCAGCCACCTCTGCAGTGCTGCTGTTCATATCAACAACAGAGTGATGGTCACTTACCCTACTAATTTGATTAAAAAGAAATCAGAGGGGAAAATGAGCAAGTAAACAAACCAAAATTAAAACTCAAAACACTCCCTTGGGTGCAGGCAGTGTATATAAAAATGTACCAGGAGAATATGTGTCAGTTACTAGAGTTATTCAAAGAACATGAGGGAAAGGACGTAGCTGTTGGGACAGCTGTAAAGAAAAGTTCAATGAGAGTAAAATAGAGGGGGCGGAGCAAGATGGCCGAATAGGAACAGCTCCAGTCTCCAACTCCCAGCACGAGCGACACAGAAGACCGGTGATTTCTGCATTTTCAACTGAGGTACTGGGGTCATCTCACTAGGGAGTGCCGGACAATCGGTGCTGGTCAGCTGCTGCAGCCTGACCAGTGAGAGCTGAAGCAGGGCGAGGCATCACCTCACCTGGAAGCTCAAGGGGAAGGGAATCCGTTTTCCTAGCCAGGGGAACTGAGACACACAACACCTGCAAAATTGGGTAACTCCCACCCCAATACTGTGCTTTAAGCAAACAGGTACACCAGGAGACTATATCCCACA
>NW_016819796.1:1132782-1150077 GCF_001698545.2 Rhinopithecus bieti | reverse complement strand
TGTGGCATATTTATTTATATTGAATTTATCAAAAGTGAAGAACAGACTTGCTTTTATATTTGTGCATAAAGACTTACTATTTAGGCAAGTTTAAGTTAAAAATATAACTAATATATAAATATAAATTTTAATTTATATTATGACTGTGCTTTTATTCTGGATAAATGTCAAGGCCACACACTAACATGTCACAGAACTTTCAAATACCTGAAAACCTTTGAAACATGGAAGATATTCTGGGGTCAAATTTAAAACATCATTTAAAAAATATCACAGAGCTCTAAGAAATGAATGAAGCATTATGAATATTATCTTTGGCATAAATTTCTCATTTATGATTTAATTACTTTGTTTAAATTTGTATGAATTTCCATCGCAAAGCCACTGAAATATAAGTATTTTTTAAAACAGAATAACAACAGCCAAAACAGCATGCAAATTCATATTTTTTTTCTTGCTTTTATAGCTACTACATCTTTCTTATGTGGTAAATTTGAAAATTCAGGAAAAAATCCTATCATTCTACAAAATATCTTTTTACACGTATATTAAATTTGAACCTGAAAGATTTTGGCAAATGAAGGAATTAACTGAACATAGTAATACACATATTTTGCATAGCAATTTGTCAGACTCCCCAACTTCCCAACAAACAATATAAACGTGTAAAAATATAACACCAAATGAAATGTTTGGCTTTCATAAACATTTATGAAAAGAGAAACAAAATTAATAGATTTGAAAACAAAATTTGGGTTTTAAACTTGAATTAGATGATTCCTAGTTGAATAAGCCATTTAATATCTATTGTAAATGGGGTTTGAATCCTTGCAGTATAATGATTAAATAAAATATTTTGGTGTGAAATCACTAGACTGTACCATGGCTTACAATTGTAACAAATATATTCTTATGTACTGATTAAGATAAACTAAGACAGAAGCAGTATTATAAAATGAGAATTGATTTGTAAAGAATCTTTCAAAAAATTACAGACAGCAGAATACATATACTTTCAAAAATACTTCTTTGCCACATAAAATCATTGTTGATGTTAAGATGGTCAAGATATCTTGCAAGAAAAATATTAGCAGAATCCAAAAGAATGAATCCTTAACCTGGCACAGTGATGTAGAGACTAAAGAGAGAGGCCTTAGTGCCAAGACTTTGTTACTGGGTCTGAAAAATAGGCCCGTATCTGTTATTGAGTGCTCAGTGTCGACACTTTTATGCTTAATTTCTCTAAGGTGTAACCCATCAGATTTAATCCTTTGCATCTATAAGTTACAACTATTCACTATAAAATACATATCTAAAAAAGGAAGCTCAGAAAGATTTAATGAAGAGTGAATTTATAGGTTCTATGTAAGATTCTTTATTATTTATTCAAAAGCCAAAAGTGAGTATTACTCAAAAGTGGGCATTCATACAATTGTAAACGTTCTTTTGTTTGTTGGTTTGTTTTATCTCATTCTGTTATTCAATACATAGTAGCTCAAAATAGAGAACAAAGCTGGGTGTGTGGCTCATAGCCATAATCTCAGCCCTTTGGGAGGGTTAGGCAAGAGGACAGCTTGAGGTCAGAAGTTTGAGACCAGCCTGGGCAGCATAGCAAGACCCTTTCTGTACAAAAAATAAAAAAGAAAACAAAATTATCTGTTCCAACCTAGTATTAAAACCTATATAGGTCTATATGTATACATATAGTAAAGAAAAAAAAAACAGTGAAAAAAGGACTGGAATGTATTTCTCTACTACTTCGGATAAAAGGTAACAGGTTTTATTTAGTTTTTTAGAAACGTCTTTAAAAATCCAATTTTTTAAATGTAAACTTATATTTTGAAATAATTTTAGATACACAGAGAAATTACAAAAATGGCACAGAGTTCTCAAACATCCTTCACCTAGTTCCTCTAAACTTAACATCTTAAATAATGATGGTGCATTTGGCAAAACTAAGAAATTAACATGGGTACAATACTGATATTCTGATACAATATTATTAGAATAATATTAGTATAACATTATTAACTAACCTCCACACTTTACTTAAATTCACCAGTTTTTCCACTCATGTTCTTTTTTGTTTGAAGGTCCAATCTACAATACCAAATTATATTTAGCACAATATTTCAAAACTCTAGAAAATCTTAAACTTCTGTCTCTGACAAATTTTCTAAACTCCATGTAACCAGGGACAGTTCTTACAGGTCCTTTATTCTTCCTCAAAAATGCAAGTGTTCCTGGTTCACGTACCTTATGTCAACCATGAGTCATTGTATTAAAGCTATTTGTAAACTTTAAACATAACAGATTTATTTTCTATCTCACGAACGGCCAGACTTTGAAAAATCATGAAGTGCACATTTTGTATGTTTAAGGCTATCTTCCTTCAAATATTTCTTCTATCCTACAAGTGCTTTGAAGTAAACACTGTTTCCTAACACCAGATGGTACAATGCCTTCCCTTAGCTAGGAATTTGGCCCCAAATTTGCCCTGGCATTCTCTGCCTGACTTCCTATTCCCACATTTTTTCTGTTCACTATACTAAATTTTACTTGAGATTTTCCCACACTTTTACACCTCTTTCTCTCTGTTTATCAAATAAGCTAATATATAAAGTGATAATAAGGCAAGACATTAGGGCCCCCCTAATGGAGAAGTTTCACTTCATCCTCCTTTCATCACAACTGTTGCCACGTCTCAAAGATACAAATGTTGCCTCTTGAAACCAAGATCCTGCTATAGTTCTCTATGATACTCCCTTTATGCAGCAAAACCAAAATAATAACTCCTACATACCCACACCTAGTGTGTGGGCACCTCCCACTGCAATAACAGCAGCAATAATAATGTTAAAAATTGGTGGCACTTATATATTATTCTAAATAGTTCTATTACGCTGCAACACTTCATACCAAACTATTAGTGTATCCATTGAACAAAGGAGAAAATGGAGGCTGACAGCAGTTAAGGTAGCTACCCAGTCTTCAAGCCCATTGAAACAACCTCTCATTGTGGGGTTACTTGTGCTCTTATCACATAGAAGCGATCTTTGCTGAATTGTTTATCCCATACCCAGAATTTGGCATCACCTTTGTAGGTGACATACCCAGACTGGACCTGTCTCCCTGGTGGTGATCTCTTTCAGCTGGTGTTGTGTACTGTGATCTTTGTAAATGAAAACGACGGACTTCTGTCCTCCTCACACTGGAGGCAGAATGTGCTTTCTCTAATGAGACTGATGAAGAAGACCACAGCCATCCTTAGAAACCTGAAGCCATCCTCCCTCATCCTAGATAGTCTAATATAAGCTCTTCTCTCTACTTCTTTATAATTTTGCATCCACTCAGTTTTCTTCTGAATTTACATGTTCTCCTCTCATCAGTTTTTGAAACTGATTCCACATCTGTTTCATTCTGGAGCTATCATCAGCCTGGCTCCAAATGACCCCACTCTGGCGTCAGGGTAGCTGACTTCTGCCCTATCCTGCATCAGCACTGCAAAGAATCAAATTTATAGCCAGCACCCAGCATGTTTTATCCCTAAAACAAGAAACAAACACATGTAAACTGGAACCATTACCCTAGATTGGGTTCATATGGTTATCTCAAGCAGAAAAAAAAAATCTCTTAAAAACATTTTCTGATTTTTTATTTTTTTGACACAGGGACCCAGGCTGGCCTCAAACTCTTGGGATCAAAGAATCTTCCCACCACAGACTACCAAATCGCTGGAACTACAAGTGTGTGTCACTGCTCCCGAACAGAAAAAGAAGTATGTCTTTTAACAGAATCTCTTTGACTCTTTGAAAAGAATTTCTTAGCCCTGAGGAGTCCTTTGCAAGGTGGTGACATAGGTTTGGTAGCATACCTAGGGGAACAGCACAAGGATTCACCTAAAGGCAGCATTTCCACTGCAGCAAAACGCCAAAACATCAACAAATCATACTCGCCACTACTGTCCAAGTGTGCTGTTTAATATAGCACACTGAATAGAAATACTTCAAGTTTTTCTAATTAAACACTCTTTTGTAAACTATTACATTATAAAATAGTCAAAATAATTTTAAAAGAACAGCTCACATTTTACTTAACATGCAATTTTATAAACAAATTTAACACAATATGGAATGTGAATGAGCAACTGAAGATTAAATGTGTGCCTCTGCATACACGATGGATCATATGCATGCACCATACATATGGGAATACATTAATATAAATATTTAAATTATTTCTATATACACAACATGTGTACTTGTTTTACATGCACGCACAGTAAGGCCATTGATATATCCTGTATTATTTACTAGAACTTTGCAAAAGTAGATGTAATAAAAATTTCCTAGTGCCTATTTTTGAAAATTATTTAGCCTGGGAGTCTCTTTCATTTCGAGAAACGGATAAAAAGAGATTTTCAATCCCCTTACCAATCTCCTGCTTTCTCTCAGGTGGATTGCGAACATTTTACTTAAAATAATTCTCTTAAATCAACATGACAGAGTTCTTTCCATTGCTCCCAAAAGCTTGAGTTCCTCTTTTTATTTATTTCTACTTATTTATTTCCGGTTTATTTTGTGTTTTTGGTTTTGGAAGGGTTCTTTGTTTTCTGTGGGGGGTTTTTTGCCCACTAAGCCTGACTTGCTAACTTTCCCTCAGGTGGCCCTTCAAGAACCTTTGCTAAATGCTCAAATAAACAAGAGGAAAAATGTCAGCTTCCATGGTTGGCAAGACAACCAGGCCCGAAGGGTAGGAAACAGCTTCACAGCAGGCAGCAGAGATGAACAAGCAGGAGCTGTTTCATTTTCAACAGGTGCAAAAGAGTTCTGAAGGAACCCAACTTCCCCAACACTTTCTATTCATCAAATGCTGCTCTGTTGGCTGTCACTGTGGAATATTTCTCTAAGGTCAGAGTCAAACTGATTGGAGAAATCAATAGAGCAAAGAGACAGAAAAGCTCACTCATAAATATAGTACTTTGAACAACCAAATTATTTACAGAATCCTGTCTTAGCCAGTGCTCGTGATGATTTTTTCTTTCTTAAACTCAGGAAATTTGCCTCAAAAAATATCAAAACAGGTTTAGTTAGGTTGGTAATGTGATACTACCTGGCTAGGATATTGATGACACAACTTTGCAGTTATTGAGAACTATAAGAAAAGAAAAAAAAGGAAAAATACTGAAACAGTTCCATTGGTCCTATATGTAAATATAAATGAAGAATCTCTAGATTGCTTGGCTACACCTTACCTTCTCTCTTTTAAACTTTCAAAGATTAATAGTTATTTAAAGCAGCATTTGGGAATTTAGAGAATTAATGTTATTCTTTACACAAAAAGGAGAGTGTGGAGGGTGTCTTGATTTTCTAGAATTCTTCATGGAATTTTAAAACCCTAAATAATAAATGCAGCTAGCTTATTGGTTGGAGTAAACTCATTAGAATATAAACAGTTGTTTTTTTTTTTTTCCCTACCATCATTGTTCTGAAATGTATTTTGATAAATTTCCCTTTCCTGACCCTTAGGAACATCCTAGAAAAATCCCATAGCTTTCCAGTCATGTTAATTCCAGTCCTCTCTTAATCAAACTGTGAATCTGGTTTTCATCTAACACCTTTTCCTAGCCCTCTCTAAGACCACTCCAGAGCTGGATCAGGGAGCAAAAGGAGAGTGGCCTTTCTTCTTGCTTTTTTTTTTTTTTTGGGGGGGACGGAGTCTCGCTCTGTCGCCCGGGCTGGAGTGCAGTGGCCGGATCTCAGCTCACTGCAAGCTCCGCCTCCCGGGTTCACGCCATTCTCCTGCCTCAGCCTCCCGAGTAGCTGGGATTACAGGCGCCCGCCACCTCGCCCGGCTAGTTTTTTGTATTTTTTAGTAGAGACGGGGTTTCACCGTGTTAGCCAGGATGGTCTCGATCTCCTGACCTCGTGATCCGCCCGCCTCGGGCTCCCAAAGTGCTGGGATTACAGGCTTGAGCCACCGCGCCCGGCCTCTTCTTGCTTTTTTTTCCCTTCCTCTATTCCACTTTGCTTCTCCTTCAAGGTTGGAGCCACAGAAAAGGGGATTAGAAGGAACACAGCAATACCTATTTCCGTGTCTCAGGGGGAATCCCTCGTGTCCACTGACTCTTTGCAGATGACTGTGAGCCCTCCTGGGGCCCATAATTTGAGGAGATCACATACTTGCCAGGGTCGCTTTCCTTTCCAACTCCTCTCACCTCCTGCTTGGGGCTATACTCTTGCGGTCCCCTTGCCCAGGGAGGTAGCTCCTTTAGATCAGAATTTTGTGAAGATAATTAGAGCAAAGCTACCTTCTGCTGCGGCCATTTGTCCCAAAGAAAAATCCAAAATTTCTTATCCCAGGAAACAGTACGGGCTCAGGTCGCTCTCACTTCTACCTTGCTGCTTGCCCTGACGTTGCTGCTTGACCTGACGTTGCTCCTTGACCTGACGTTGCTGCTTGACCTGACGTTGCGGCTTATCCAGCCAGCTTTCTATTGTTGGCTTCTCCAGGCTTGGGACAGACACCTGCCTCCATCAGCATGTATGCCAAGCCTCTGGGGCATATTCCAACATTTCCAAGAACTTTCTGATGCTTAACTGCTTCTGCTGGGCTGAGAAACTCAACAAGCAGTCAATAAGGGAATGAAATATCAATCTTTTCTAATTCAAATGACTCCAAACTTTTTTTGTACTCAGAAGCTGCCAAACCTTGTCGAGGGTGGGAAGAATTATCCACCATTTCTCCCCCCTGAAGATGGGCTGACATAGTATTTCATTTTGCTAAAGTTTTGCTACTCATTTAGGAAAAAAAAAAAAAAAAACCTAAAACTGTTTACTGCATGTATCTTCACTGAGGCTATCTTTCTATGTACTGTAGGATTTGATGATCACTTAACCAGGTTAGTCCCTTCTTAAAGTCTTAACTGTCTTTAAAATGTACAGATAATTAACATGCACTTTTCTCAACTTTCAGCTGACTTAGAGACAACAGAAAAAAATCCCATGATATTTTTCTCTAATGATTCATTTTCTCACACACACACACACACACACACACTCACACTCAAATTTGAGTTGCTTAACCTGGCAAATGAGGCTTGCTTCATACCTCAGTAGATAAAAATACATAAATTTTCAGTAACTTCTAAAAAAAATACCTGATTATTTCTTACATGTTGACTCAGTAATGCTCATCAGGTGGACTCTGAGGCCATGTTTTCCATGACTCCACCATTTTTCATTCACCACCTACCCAGCCTGTATTGCTGGGCTTTTCTGTGCTCTACTCTTGAATAAGTCTAGAGTTCCTCATTGTTGTACATCTTCTTTGATGAAACCTGAGGGCTCAGACCTCTCGCACAGATTCCAACTCCAAAGCTAAACCTTGGCACAGAAAATCCACAAGATAAAACAACTCAGACCTTTACCTGGGAATCCAAACAATCCCCTAACTCATTGAGCAGAGGGGTTTTAAATATGGTAATTTGGGAAATCCATATCATTATTAGGGGTGGTAGTGATCTTTACACTAAACTAACTGACTATATTATAGTTAATAACTGAAGTGGTAATATACTGTAGTCATGAAGAGATAAACTCCTGGGTCAGAAAACATCTGACATGGTATCTTGGCTCCCACTTCACAAGCTGGGCCACCTTGAGTGTGTTACTCAACTTCTTAATGCCTTAATTTCCTCAGCTGAAAAAAAGGTATATTAATTTCTACATTATAATTTTATAGTAAAGATAAATATTCTGATGTATTGTCTTAGTCTATGTTGCTATAGCCAACCACCACAGACTTACCCTAGGCTTAAACAACAAACATTTATTTCTCACAGTTCTGGAGGTGGGAAGTTCCAGATCAGGACACCAGTTTGGAATTCTGAGATCAGGGCCAGGTTCTGGCGAGCACCCTTTACTGAGTTGCAGACGTCTCCCTGTATCTGCACAGAGGGGAGAGAGAGGGATAGCTCTCTTCCTCTTCTTATAAAGACTCTAGAGCCATTATGGGGGCACAACTCTGATGACCTATTTACTTCTCCTCATAATACTACCCTGTTGGGATTTAGAATTTCAACCTATGAATTTGAGGGGATGTAAATATGCAGTCCTTAATAATATGAATTACTATTAGTATATACCAATGTTTGGACCCTATAATTTTCCTAATGCCCAATCTCACCTGTCACCCAACAGCTTGGAATTGTTATTAGACAGTTTGATATTCTGTGTGATACTTAATTTAAAACGGGGCACATGCATTAACAGATACCTCTGTCAGTCACTCAAAGTTTAGATGAAACTATAGTTGAAGTGCTAGCTACTATCACCTTTCCTGAGGGCAGTGGCAAAACATAGATTTAACATAATTGGGGCTTTTACATTAATTAGTAGATAATGGACTTTGACAAATAAGTGAAATAAACTCTTCAAAGAAATAAGTTCATTGAAGAAAATGTAAATATAACCAATTATGAAAATATTAATATTGAATAAGAAAAAGGTGTTGCTGGGAATATTTGAAAATAATATTTGATATATAATTTTGTACATATTCCATACAAGAGCTCGAGAAAGGTCATTCATATTTACCAAAAAATGCTGTGAACTGCTTGGAAAGTAGAATATCCAACTAGAGAAGAATGAATTCTGAGAGTCCTGTAGTTTGGTGTAGGTATTCTAAACTGATAAACTAGTATTGATTTTGTCAAAACATTCCTCAGTTCTTAAGTTTCTCAAATTAGTTTTTCATCTACTCAGGTAAAGCTTTAGGATGCTACAGATATCTGGTACTAAACACAGCTACAGTCACACCACAAGATGATAAATTGACTTACAGAAACAGCTCAAATTGGTGTGAATTTTGGTCACATACTTACAAGGTTCAGAGATGAATTGATCCCAGTTGTGTCCAAATATACATTTTTGATAGACTGATTTTTTTTTTTATTAAACAGAGTCTTGCTCTGTCGCTCAGCCTGGAGAGCAGTGGTGGGATCTTGTCTCACTGCAACCTCAGACTCCTGGGTTCAAGAGATTCTCGTGCCTCAGCCTCCCTAGTAGCTGGAATTACAGACATGAGCCACCATGCCTGGCTAATTTTTGTATTTTTAGTAGAGATGGAGTTTCACCATGTTAGCTAGGCTGACTGGAACTCCCAACCTCAAGTAAGTTGCCTGCCTTGGCTTCCCAAAGTGTTGGGATTATAGGTGTGAGCCACCGTGCTGGGCTGATAGACTGAATGTTGACCCTGATGATTGCAAGACCTATCTGTGCGTGAAGTTTCGAATCGCAGGAGCTCAGTCAGCTTCACTACATTGAACATGAGGGCTATTTTCACATCATAAAAGGTGACAGACTCTTTGACGGCTACCATAAGCACGTCTTCCGGTCAATGAGCTGTCTCCAGATTTGTTTATTTGGTATTATGGGTTTTAACCAGGACCATCCCCATCAATTTTCATTATTTTTTGCCATAATTTGTTTAAATATTTCCACGGTGATAAAGATTATTGATTTTCTGAAACTAAAGAACGGGACTTCATTATTCAAACTGTTTGTTTAATTTTATGTAAAGTGTTATATAGACTATATAGCGTTTTGATATTTTAAAATAACAGAATAAATGTTAGGTATTTAACATGAGTTTTACAAATACATTATCAACAACTTTAAAGTCCTCTGTGTTATCCTTCCAGATTTCATTAACCAAACTCCCATTTGCCATATAGGCAAGCATGAGTCTCAGTTTTGTTCAAATCATATTTTTCTCTTCATTACAGATTTCAACATGAAGAGTTGGTTTTGGTTTTTGTCAATGTTCTCCAGAGAGACAAAATAATGAGGATACGTGTATGTGTGTGTGTGTTTGTCTCCCTTTCTCTCTCTCTCTCTCTCTCTCTCTCTCTTTGTATATATACATACGAAGAGAAGGGATTTATTAGGGAAATTGGCTTACTCAATTATGGAGGCGGAGAAGTCCCGAGATAGGGACTCTGTAAGCTGGAGAGCCAGGGCAGACTGAGCCAAGGAAGATGATGTAATTATCAGTCCAAGGCCAAAGGCCTGAGAGCCCGGGAGGCTGCTATTGTGAGTTTTTGAGTCCAAAGGCTGGACAATCTGGAGCTCTGACATCCAAATGCAAGAGAAGGGCATTCCAGTTCTGGAGGAACAAACAAGAATTCCCCCTTCCTCTGCTTTTTCTTCCATCTGGGCCCCCAACTGACTAGATGCTGCCCACTCACATTGAGGGTGGATCTTCCCATTCTGTCCACCCACTCATGCACCAATCTCCTCTGGAAACGCCCTCACAGACACACGTGGGGGAGCCCAACCATTCTGATCAGATGCCAAACCACCTGGGTTTCCCTTTCAGCAAAAGGGGGATGGGCTCAGTGCCTCTGAAAAGTTGAGAATAATTAATTCAAGGATTGAAAATGAATAATACTTTACCAACTATCTGGGTGTTCCTTAGTCTGGACAAATTGACAACCAAAATCAATCATTGCAGGGGTATTACTAAATAATGTATTCATTCAATCGTACTATTCATTACGTTTTATATGAATAGAATCCTGCTATACACCCTTTCATGACTTTCCTTACAGTGTTGTTCACAAATCATTCATTGTGATGTGTGAAGCTGCAGTTCATATTTTTTACCTGCTGTATCATATTCTAACACACAAATATGTTACAATATATTTATCTATCCTTTTGTCAATAGATACTGGGGTGGTTTGTATTTTTTCTTCTGCTATACATGCATACATGTAGATGAACATGAACATATACATGTTCATACACATTCATAGTAGCTTATGTCCTTTGATGTATATATGAAAGAGTCCTCCAGTGATCATTGCTCATATTATCCATGGATGAGCAGAATTTGTGTTGTACAGACATCATCTTGTACAAGCACTTCTTACTTAAGTGGAGAATGCCATGGTGTTTTATAAAGTGGTTTTTCTGAAATGCCTTCTTACCAGCTATCTAGAATGTTTCCTATGACAGAGATTGCTAGATACCTATGCAATATCCAAGTTATTTTGAAATATACATACATATATATATCCATCTCATATATAATACACAGTAATAACCCCCAAATGAAAAACTAATTTTTTTCAAGTCCCTTTTGCTTATAAGCTTTGTCAGTGAGAATTATTTGGTAGTACTACCCAGAATACAAAAATATTTTATCAATTGAATTTTCCAAATGCCACTGCTTGAAATGTAGAAGTGATCTTTGGAGTTCCAGGAGTCCACTTAGTATGGTGAGGAAAAGATGATGGGAATCACCAAGAACTCAGACCTGATATCCTTGAGCCACTAACTCATGCCAATGGCCAAATTCTGACTGCAGTGAAAAAAAATAAACTCATGCACTTAAATAAAATATGCCCTTTAGTAGTAAGCCAAACCAAATCCTGATATATTTTCACCGATAATTTCAATCGCATTTCTCTAATTACTAATAAAGTTAATTGAAATATGTTAAATATAAAACCTAATACATGTCATATAAAAAAACCTGTAAAAATGTTGAAACCATTGCCTTTAAAATCAGTAAGAAGTCTCACTATCTCTTCTATTCAACATTGTACTGGAAGTCCAAAACAGTGCAATTAGACAAGAGAAAGATAAACAATTTATGCATACTGAAAAGAAAGAAAAAAATTAATTAAATTAGATGTGATAATTCATAAAAGAATTTTCCAAAATATACAGTTATTTGGAAAATAATAAGAAATTTTATCATGTTTCATCATGTCAGATATAAGATCAAGATACAGGAGTAACTGCATTTCTAAATGCAGGAAACATTATAAAATAAAACGAAGTGTTTTTAATAGCAGACGTATGAAATATTTTAAAACAATAAATGCACAACGATATCCAATAAATATGTGAAAAATAAATATATTTATCAAACCACACTTTAAAAGACATAAATATTTATAGACAGAAAGATTCTCTATAGAGAAGATAGCAATTCTGCCACATTAATATCCAGATTTAATGGAACTTCAGTTAAAGTACACGTAAGTGCATTTGTGGATATTGAAAACAATAACCTTATATAAATTTGGTTAAACGATATACTTTGAAACGAAAACATTTGGAAGATAATGCTGAGCCAGATTTCAGGGTGTATCAGAAAGTTCCAATAATTTAAAAGTATAGCATTGATGACAGAACAATATTGAGAACTCTGAAACTGATCCATGCGTATTTAAAAATGATATACGACAAGGAATGGCATTGCAAATCATAAGAGGAGATTGTTTAATAAAAGGATTATAAATATGAGTTATCTCTACAAAATACAGGAGTCTAAATTATTACATCCTCATATTCATAATATTATTTTCAAGTGGATCAAGAATAATACAATATTTTAGACTTCTAAAAGATAGCGGGTATTAGCTAAAAGTAAGGGAGAATTTTTTAAATACAGGAAATGTGAGTCATTAGGGAAAAGATTAGCAATGTTGCTTTTATGCAAATCAAGAAGTCATTCATCAAAAAAACCATTAATTAGTCCATACCTATTTCTACCATGGTGGTGTTAGCCTCCAATTATCCATCTACTCACAAATGCAAACTCTGGGAAAAACAACAACAAAATAAAATGAAACAACTACCTGAGGAGAGAAGTCAAAACCTGGAGAAGAACTCCACAGAGGATGGCTTCAAATTTTTTAGAAACATCAAAAATTGAGGCAAGAAGCTGTGTGAATGGCTACAACTCAGAGGAACCACTGCAGGTTAAGGAATGAGGAGCAAATCTTGGAATGATAACCAGAGAAAGGGATCTCTTGTTTTTATGCATAAATTCACAGAAGTCACAGCCTAACTTGAGAGAGATGCATGAGTAGGACTGATATAAGCCATGTAGTAAAATACAGAAAAGAAACTAAGATTTGGATCACTGAACAAAGAAGGTAAGATATAATTTGTAGTCTGAACCTTATTGATATGATCAAATGCTAAAACACTTTGCTGGAGGATTAAAACAGCAACCAGATTCTGGACAACCAACATTAAAAAGTTTAGGACACAACCCATACTTACTCAAAGAGCAAGGAAAATGTGAACAATTTGAAATGTTAAAGTTTATCTCCTGAAGTGAGGCAAAAAAATAAAAGAAGAAACATTGCATAAGATGTTGCTTATGACCTCCTACCAAATGATAAAAAATATGCAAGGTTGCATTAATTATCCTGTATATCTGATTTTTTATGTTGGAGAACATTATTTTATTGTCAGTGCAAATGTAGATGTGATATCAATCTTTCCACAGTTTTGCCTTTTATAGAACATCATATAATTAGAATTATATAGTATATAGCCTTCCAGACTGATTTCTTTCACTCTAAGATGCATTTAAGATTTCTTCATGTCTTTTCATGGTTTGATAGTTCATGTCTTTTTATTGCTAAATATTCTTGCATGGTATACATGAATCACAGTTATTCTATTCACATACTGAAGGACATCATCTTGGTTGCATCCAATTTTTTTCAATTATGAATAAAGAAAATTGCTGTAAATATTAGTGTGTAGTTTTGTGTGTGTGTGTGTGTGTGTGTGCATAAGTTTTCAACTTATTTGGGTGATAAGGTTAGGAATTGTGTCCCTACCCAAATTTCCTCTTGAATTGTAATTGCCAGGGTTTGAGGGAGGAACTAGGTGGGAGGTGATTGGATCATGGAGGCAGTTTCCCCCATGCTTTTCTCATGATAGTGAGTGAATACTTAAGATAGCTGATGGTTTCATAAGTGTTTCACAAGTTCCCCTTTTGCTTACTCATCTCTCTCCTGCTGCCTTATGAGGAAGGTGCTGCTTCCCCTTAGCCTTCCACCATGATTGTAAGTTTCCTGAGGCCTCTCCAGCCATGCAGAACTGTGAGTCATTAAATCTGTTTTCCTTTATAAATCACCCAGTCTTGGATATTTCTTTATAGCAGTGTGAAAACACTAATAAATTTGGTTAATAGCTGGAAGCACGATTGTTGAATCTTCTGGTAACAGTGTGTTGGGCTTTGTAAGGAACTGACAATCTTTCAAAGTGGCTGTATCTTTTGCATTCTTACTAGCAATGAATGAATGAATCCTTGACAAGATTTGGTGTTATCAGTGTTTTGAATTTTAGCTAATCTCATAGGTATATCATTGCTGTTTTAATTCACAATTCTCATGTAACTTATGATTTCGAACATATTTTATATGATTATTTACCATTGTCATAGTTTATATGATAATGATTTTAAATGATTATGTCTTCTTTGATGAGCTATTTGTTCAGATTTTAACCCAGTTTTAATTCATTCTTGTTTTCTTATTGAGCTTCAACTATTTTTTTGTATTTTGGATACAAGTTTTTTAACAGATATGTTGTTTGCAAACATTTTCTCCAAGTTTGCGTCTTGTTTTTTCATTCCCTTAATGCTATATTCATACAGTTATTGAAATTTTAAAAACTCAAAATATTTGTATAACCTTATTTTAACTTTGTGTCATTATGCTTATGTGCTTCTATGAATTATACATACAAATGTATTGATATAACCTGTCTTACTATGAGCTACCTATTTCCTGAAGAGTCACGTCATCTATGTTGTAGTTCCCCTTCCTGAATTATTGAACATACTTTTCAAACAGAAAATATTATACATAGAAAAAATGTATTTAAATAAAACTAATTAAAATTGGTTATATGCCCCAAAATGTATAAAGATTTGCTTTTACATCTATTAAAATATTTTTTTGTTGAATATTTCTGACAGTCCAATAATAATAACATACAAATAATATATAAATATATATAACTATATAACTTATATGACAATCCTAAAAATACTGAACCTGAGAGTTTCAATTTTACTTTGGTTTGGTGGTCTGTATTCTACAATTATTTCTAGTTTAGTAAAAAATGTTTTGCCACAACAACTGCACCTCTTTAGAGAAGTCTTCTATGGGGAAAGAAGCAGCCTTGGATGACATGAAGGAATCATGTCAGGATAGATTCTCCTGCCTTGTCTACTTGATTATCTGTGTTAATCTTAAATCTTAGAAATTGTTTTCCAGGGCATTGTTATTATCCATGTTGTTTCCCTCATGTCCTAAACAAAATGGTACTCTTCTAAATGAAGCCTCCTCCCTATACTTATAAAGTAGAAGAGATAAATGAGAAACTAATTGAAATAAATAATGTGGTAAACGCTTTGGCATAAATTTTCAGGCTACTGAAGCTGAACACCTGGTGGATGGTCAGTTACGATAAATTATTTGTAACAATGTATTTTATTTATTAATTTTATATGTCAGGCATGAAATTGAGTATGAAACAATTATAAGGCTACACTTATTAAGGCAGCAAATGTGTGATTTGAACTCCAGCAAGTGCAATACAGCAGGCATTTTATAAAACGAGGCCTTAGAGAATGCTTGCATGCAATTAACAGTTAAGGACACCAGCTTTATACAAGTTTAAAGAAGTATAGTCAGTACACCCTTACCTTGCTACTGCAGAGGTTATTTTTACAAACTCTTAATAGGACAATTAGTATTGGAGGGCTATTGCCCTACATTACTTGCTAACTACAACAAAAAATAAAGACAAAAATATAGAATGATTGGTTCCCAAGAGAAATTTCCTGATTACATAGACTAAAGAGGTGAACAGATCAGCAGAGTGGCTCATAGCCATGCAGTCATTCAGACACTCACTAATGAAGGCTTCATCATTTTCAACATGTGCCTTATATTAGTATCCAAATATTCAATTTTATCAATCTTGTATTTGTGTATTCTGGATTTTACTAACACATTCAACAAGTCTCTACATGTTATCATGGAGATAAATACTAACACATTCACTTGTGATATAAACTGAAGTCAGAACATTTAGACGTAAAGTAAGTTAGATTTGAAATGTGAGTCTAAAATGACACTTGGTATTGCCAATTAGGTTAAAGGAAAACATTTTCCAAAATTTCAGAAATCTAAATCTGAAACTAATTTTTTGATGACAATGTATTTAAAATATGCTTACCATATGCATTATGTCAAAATTATATATGTAGCATATATATTTAAGTTATGATATGAAAACTAATATCCATTTTAAAATGCTCAAGAAGCTGCATACTATTTGCTATAATCTTAGAGAGTATTTGAGCAAAATGGTAGAAAGCCGCTAATTTAACTATATGGGGATAATGAGCTCTAAAGGTGGACAAACAGTAGTTCATCGGAGACATTGCAGGATGCAGTTACAAACCATTTTTAATTCTGATTTTCAACCCACAACATTGACCAGATTAATGAATTTTTAAAAATAAATATGCCACAGAAATGATTTTTTATTATAAGAATAAAATAAAATATGTCCATAATAAAAGTTGTCTTAAAACGTTTTTAAAGAGTCATTAATGATAATGACTTTCAAAAATGGGAAGGAATTTGTTGTGATTCTTTAACTTCTAAATTAGACAAAGCATTGAGGAATATGGAGCCCTTTCCCTTGGAGTTAAAGTTCCTGAATGTCTCCAATGGTGACTCATTGAAGACTCTTAATGTTTTACTTTCTCAATAGTTTTCCAATTAACTATAATTTAATATGTTCAGGCAGTCATATATTCACTTATGTGCTATTTGCTCTAAATTTTTCTGTCTTCCTCAAATTATTCTGCAATGTATTAAACAAAGGTTGTAAACCTCACTTTCATAAAATTATGTTGTTTATGTGGTCTGAATATATAAAGTACACTGGAAAACATGATAAGGTAAAAAACAAAACTAAAAGGAACTATTTGGTATTCTGGTCCCAATTTTACTAAATGTACTAAAATTTGACAAGAAATATAAAAATCTCAGAAAGAAAGATCATCCTTCACATTAATTTGGTAGATACATATGGCTTGAAATGAGAAACTGCCAAAATTAATATTAAAGAAACCCTGAAACCTAAATTTAAGATACAGTAGGCAGGGCGCGGTGGCTCATGCCTGTAATCCCAACACTTTGGGAGGCTGAGGAGGGCAGATCACCTGAGGTAAGGAGTTCGAGATTAGCCTGGTCAGCATGGCGAAACCCCGTCTCTACTAAAAGTACAACAATTAGTTGGGTATGGTGGCAGGTGCCTGTAATCTCAGCAACTCAGGAGGCTGAGGCAGGAGAATCATTTGAATCCAGGAGGCGGAGGTTGCAGTGAGCAGAGATCGCACCACTGCACTCCAGTCTGGACGACAAGAGCAAGACTCCATCTCACACAAAAAAAA
>NW_016819796.1:1119044-1132417 GCF_001698545.2 Rhinopithecus bieti | reverse complement strand
AAAAAAAAAAAAAAAAAAAAAAAGGAAAGACACAGTAAAAGGGGTGAAGTATGCTGTTCTTATTCTGTGTAATATGGAAAAAAATTATCATGAGGGAAATGTGAGAATGCACAGTTCAACATTTGCCATGGCTTAAATAATGACATAAAAATGAGCTTCCTGTTTATTACAGATGTATTTGATTTATTTTTGCTTTTATATTTATGTATGTATGTATGTATGTATTTATTTATTTATTTATTTTTGAGACCGAGTTTTGCTCTTGTGGTCCAGGCTGGAATGCAATGACACGATCTTGGCTCACTGCAACGGGCTCCCGGGCTCAAGCGATTCTCCTGCCTCAGCCTCCCAAGTAGCTGGGATTACAGGTGCAAACCACCAGGCCCAGACATTTTTTTGTATTTTTAGTAGAGATGGGGTTTCACCATGTTGACCAGGCTGGTCTCAAACTCCTGACCTCAGGTGATCCGCCTGCCTCAGCCTCCCAAAGTGTTGGGATTACTGGGTGCCCCTGCACCCAGCCTATTTTTTGCTTTTATTATTAGGTTATTGAACTTTATATGCCTTAATTCTTAGAACTTAGAGTTCATGTCTTCGTTTGTTAGGTATACTACAGAAGAATATAATAGGCTTGGTGGATTATGAACAACAAATGTATTTCTGCGGATTTGGTGTCTGGTGAGGGACTGCTTCCTGGTCCATAGATGCCATCCTCTCAATCCTTTTATGGCAGAAAGGATGAAGGCTCCCTGTCACCTCTCACATTAAAAAGTGGGAAATTAGATTATAAAGTACCTACCAAAGGCCCCACTTTTTAATCAGGAAATTAGGTTATAGGAGAAATTTCTGTTATAGGGTTCTACCAAACATCCCACTTTTAGTGCAATCACATTGGGGTTAGGATTTCAATATATGAATTTGGGTGGAATACAAGTGTTAGTCTACAGCACTTCAGTTATTTAGCTGATAATGCTCTTTTGATTTCTGATATAAGGGAAAATAACACTGAATGAGTAACTCAATATTATAAAGACACTTAGTGGAAGTCATAGTCTTTGTAATGTTGGGATTGTTATTTAGCACATGAGTAATAAAAGACATCCTCAGATAAAGCTGTAGAAAAATGTGAATGTGATTAGTGCTATAATTTTAAAAAGGAGGGAGAAATGTGTCCAATATAAATGGGAAAACATGGTGACTATAACTTATCTTGGGCACTTTCAGAATCAGACCACAAGAGATCAAAAGAGAGGAGAATCATGATAGAAAAACCACAGTAGAACGGGAACTTATTTAAGTGAGAATCATCTATCCCTGTAAGATGTGATTCTCCAGAAGATGGTTTCCTAAATGTTGAACAGAGCGATTTTAATTTATGTATTTTCTACTTAGCTTGTTTACACTCTTTAAAGCAGTTTAGCCTGCCCAGGGAAGACCTTATTTATCCTCAAATACAAATAAGAAAAGAATAATAAATTTGACTCCATAAATAGTGACTTTTAGAAATTCAAAAGACAAGTAGTAAAAGGAAAAACCTATTTGTGTCTCATATTGTAGTCCAATAGACATGATCTATAAAATATAAAGCCCTTCTAAAAATTAAAAAAGTGATTGCTAAAAAATTGCTATGGAGAAAATTGGACAAAGGGGATAAATAAATAACTCAAAGGAAATTAAATAATTATGTTTCTATGTGTATATTTTAAAAACCTCTATTTTCCTCAAAGTAACAAGAATACAGTATAATTTTTCTAAATACCATTTTTTTTTCACTTAGTTTCACAAAATCAAAATGTTTGTTAACCTTGTGTTGGTGTAGGGTTCATATATTGTTGGTGGATTTGTAAATTGTTATATTCTCTATTCAAGACAATGTGACCTTAATCATGAAAATAACAAGTGAAAACACTCTTTGATTCAACAATTTCTTTTCCTGGAGTTTATTCAACAAATGTTGTTTTGTTCAGAATGAAGTCTGTGCAGGTTTTCAGTGCATTCTTGTGATATCAAAAGTAGCAAAAGCTATTGTTTTTGTGATAGAAGAAGTATCTCTTTTCTTGTGATAAAAATGTAAGAATTACAATTAAATGTCTATTTGTAAAGATATAGTCAAAACACTGATATTTTATGACACCATAAAATGAAATGAAGGAGCTCTTCATACATTCAGAGGCAATAATTTCAAACATAGAATTTTAACAACATATGAGGACATATTATCCACATTGTTATAACATATGTTCTTATAAGTATGAAAATGGGTTAAAGAATACACACGTGAATTTGTGTGTATATGTATGAATGTGTGTGTGTTGTTTGTGCATAAAATCTATGGAAAGGCTACACCAGAAACTGCAAACTTTGGTTTGTCCCAGGAGTAATTAGATGTTTAAGAGACTGATGCAGCAGGAAAACTTTGTAATACATATACATTTACACCTTTTTAATAGAACATCATGTGAATATGCATTATTATATGCTATTTTTTTTAAATGAGTAACAATGCCCAAACCCCAGAGCTGTTGGTATTACATTTTATTAACATATTACCAGTAGTATTGTGTATTAACATGACCTAAGATTTTTCTAAATTGTTCATATTCAGTAATCTTGCTTTAACTTTATCTATTTTTAAATTTTGAACAATGAACAAAAGTTTTACGAAATGAGAATTGGTAAATTCAAAATAATACATTGAGCACAATTTTATTGGTAGAAATTTTACGATTCTCATAAAGATTAACTTGCCACACTTAATTAGCAATGAATGACAATTAATTAGCAAAACTTTTTTCTAAAAGATTTGATATCTGGGTGAAATGCAAGACAATATTTACAAAAATATAGAAATGAGACCAACTGTTCTAAGGTGATACAATAATAATTTTTTTAGCAAAACTTTTAGCTAAAAAGATTTGATGTCTAAGTAAAATGCAAGATGATATTTACAATAATATAGAAATCAAACACTTTTCTAAGGGGACACAATAATAATTTTTTTCAGGGTCATCAGATTACATCTTGCATTATTCTCTGCCCTTCAAACTCCCTGAATTTCAAACAAAGCTTGAAGTTACAATGATAGCTGGATAAATGTTTTACTGATTAACAATTACAAAGGGCTGTATATCAACATCATATCAAAATTAAGGACTTATTTTAAACTCTGGAATATGTCATCCTGTAAACTTTTATTAACTAGTCTCAACTGGCAGAGGTAGAAATCAGAGTAGAGATTTTGGGAAACTACAAAAAACCTGGAGAATGAGTGAGGACTACAAAGCTGAACAAATATCTAGAGGAGGAAATCCTGGTTTGCGGGACCCCAAGAATATACAGGAACAAATCAGGTGACGTCACTGATATGCAATGACTCCTCCTTGATATCATTACGAAATGAAGAAGCTCTTTGTACGTTCAGAGGCAATATTGCACGGAGAGAATTTTAACAACACATGAGGACATATTATACAACAATGTGTACAACATGAATGTGTATTATTTTACCCATTGCATATATATTACATGAAATATATATTATGCTCTCATTTGTATGAAATAGGTAAAAGAATACACACACACAACTTTCTGTGTGTATATGTGTGTGTCGTTGAAATACAAATATCATATTTGGTTGTCATCTCAGACTAACATTTAGCTTTGCGTAGCTGCCTCTGTGTTCAAAGAGAGGTTGCTGGTGATCTCTACAAATATCCTGTTGATGCCCTCTTACGAAACTACCAAAGCCTTAATTAAGATATTAAATTTCACATTTTTTAAAAATTTTTCACTCAGAAAAAAATCCTTAATAATCAGGATTCTGAAACCATAGCTACAGTTGTTACATGAGATAGTTTTTCTCTCTCACTGAGGGGTAATATGTCTGCAGCAAGACTTGGCTTTGAGCCATGGTCACACCGGGAGTGAGCAGAGAGCTCTTTCTGGGAAATAATGTGTCACATTTGGTGTGTTCAAACAGAAGGTCTGGCTTAAGTTTTCTGCTCAACTAAGTTTCCAGACACTCTCAGGGGTACATTGTTAGAAAGGCCATGGGCTGAGGCTGCAACTTGTAAAAACTCTCAGGCTAAATTAATTAAATTTCTGGAAATGATGGGAGAAAAGAAGAAAAAAATCAAGGAACTGTGGGATCTGGGGAAGTAATTTACTTTTGAATTATTGCTTGGGAATTTTTAGGTGATACTGGAGGCCAAAGGAGGAAATATTATCACTGATAACTAACTCTTAATGAGGGTCTACTGAAGTGTAGCTATGATCTAATACCGATTTCAGGGCAACAAAAGAATACAGAAGATCTATATGACATGACCCCATTAGTTCAAGGAAGTTACAGTCATTGAGGAAACTAATTACATGACATAATTAAACTGGACAAATAGAGGCATGAACTGTATCTTTGTCCTATTGTTTTAGTAAGCGATCCAGTTGAAAATCATAAATTTTGGAGTCATTCGACTTTCAGATTTTTAGGGGAAACCATAGGAGAGGAAGAGATCACTGTCAAGTGATGGACAAGATTACTCAGGAGGCTGAGGCAGGAGGATCTCTTGAGGCCAGAAGTTGGAGACCAGCCTGAGCAACATAGCAATGCCCCATCCTTAACAACAACAACAACAACAACAACAACAACAACAAATTAGCTGGGTGTGGGGGCATGCACCTGTAGTCCCAGCTACTGTGACTGAGGTGGGAGGATCCCTTGACTCCAGAAGTTCAAGGCTGCAGTGAGCTATGATCATGCCACTGCACTCCAGCCTGGGTGACAGAGCAAGACCCTGTCTCAAAAAAATAATAATAATAAAATAAAATAAGTACAAGGTCTATGGTTGCAACCTGCTTGCAAGTTCATCAGTTTACCAGCCAGAGTTGCATAGATGCTGGCAGAAGACACAAGAAGACATAGGCACCTGGGTAAGAGAAACAGCAGCAGCCAGAGCTTCATGTCTGTTTCCCTCCCTTCCCCATGCTGCTGTCTTAAGTCCCATGGGGGTGAAGCAAATGGACTCATGATGGACGCTTGCACATAGCAGGCTGCATTGCAGGAGAAAAGCATTGAGCCTGAAGAATCTAGTGCTTTTGTAGAAAGCATAAGGCAGTTTGTCCTTACCGTGGGAGGAAATTTCATGTCATTTTCAGAGTAACTCATTGAAAGCACAACCCAAATAAATTCCTGGGATAAAAGTATTTATAGCTCTATGTTCTTAACTTACTCGGTAAGAACGCACAGCGACAATCCAAGGCAGACAGAGCATCTCTCCCAACCATCACCAGGGAGAATAGGAGAAACAGTAGAACGCTAATAGTGAACTTTAGGAAACACCAACATTAAAACGATGCAGAGGGGACTAAAGAAGAATAGTGAAAAAAATCAACTAAAACAAAATAGTCTATAGATGTAACAAGACCATGTGATTCAGATGTATCAACAATGTATTAGTCTCTTTTACATTGCTAGGAAAGAATACCTGACGCTGGGTAATTTACAAAGAAAAGAGGTTTTATTTACTCACCCTTGTGCAGGCTCTACAGGAAGTATGACTTCTGGTGAGGCCTCAGGAAGTTTTGCTCATGGAAGAAGGCAAAGTGGGAGCAGGCATGTGACACTGCAAGAGAGGGAGCAAGAGAGATGCCAGGCGCTTTGAAACAGGCAGCTCATCCATGAACCAACAGACTGAGAACTCACTCGTTACTACAGAGAAAACACCAAGACAATAAAGACAGATCCACACACCCAGAATCCAAAGCCTCCCACTAGGCCATACCTACAACATCGGAGATCACATTTCAACATAAGTTTTGGAGGGGATGAACATCCAAACTACACCAAACAATCTTCCCTGTAAATAAATGATACGAAATTGTTTAAAACAGTAGCTTACAATGTTTTTTCTGTCTCAGTATGCATTTACCCTCTTAAGAAGCATTGAGAATCCCAAGAGCTTTTGTTGTGGGTTGTATCTATTGATACTCACTATATTAAAAATTAAATCTGAGAAAAATTAACATAACAATTACATGTTTTAGGAAAACATGCTATATTTTCTAAGACTAAAACTTATTGAGAGCATTGTTTTACATTTTTGTAAATCTCTTTAATGTCTGTCTTAAAACAAATACTTTGATTCTTATATCTGCTTCTGTATTCACTATATTGCCATAAGTTGTTTAGATTGAAGTATGTGAAGAAAATCCAATCTCACACAGATGCAGTTGATAAAGGGAGGAGGGCATTTTAATAGACTTTTTTAAATAACCAGGGACATTCTTCTTTAATACTGTACCAAAACTTGACAAGTAGAAATTTTTTAAATAGCAATTGAAATGTGGAATCAGAATACATTATCACTATTTTTTGTACTATTACATTCGAATTCATTGGTCTATCCTGCATTTCTTTGGTTGCTTTTTGAGACAAGTTCTTGCTCTGTTGTCAAGGTTGAAGTGGAGTGGAGCAATCATGGCTCACTGCAGCCTCATCTTCCTGGGCTCAAAAAATATTCCTGCCTCAGTCTCCCATGTAGCTGGGACCACAGGAGTGCCACCACACCAGGCTGATCTTTTTTTTTTTTTTTTTTTAATGTTTGTAGAGACAGAGTCTCATTCTGTTTCCCAAGCTGGTCTCAAACTCCTGGGCTCAAGCAATCTTCCCACCTAGGCCTTCCAAAGAATTGGGATTACAGGCGTAAGCCACCTCACCCACCTTATCTTGCACTTGGGATTATTTACCTATGCATGATTTGTTATGTAATGCATAGATTATTCAGAAAGTACTGGTTTACTGAGTTATACTGACCTTTCAAATACTGACATACTTCACCATATCAGAAAGTACGGTTTACTAAGTTACGCTGATCTTTCAAATGTCGACACATTTCACTATATAATATCTAGTATCACATTAATTAATTTTATCATCTATATAACCATAAAAATATTTAGGAGTTAGGTATTGTCAATCTCACAGTAGTGAATACAAGTTTTCCACATTTCTAATTTCCATGTGAAAGCTTGAATTTTATCATTGACAACAAATGCCATCAGTTGCTTTTCTTAAAGTGGCAGGTTCACTTTCTTGGTTCACTATCAAGAAAATGTCTGCAAAATACCCACCTCTGAATAACCATAGGTTTTCTGTCAGTTTTTCTTTCAAGGAAAAATGGTGCTTCAAGCAAAAGATGCAGCTAGCCTAGCCTGCAACTTAGACAATTACACGCGCCAGAGAACAATCATCATACTTCATTATGCTGTGGGGCGGCCTTGAGAGCTCTTCCCATTTCATCACACAGAACATTAAAACACTGTGACTGGAGAGCTGAGCCTGAATAAACTAATGATTTTCATGTTTCATCCAGGGCATTCTTAATTTTGTGTTTGTTTTCCCGCTGGTTCCTGACTGTGAAGAATACAATGGCTACCAGTAGCTGGGTGCCCCTCCCTCGATTCATGCAAAGCCCCAGCATCTTCCCCACAATGCCTCTGCACCATTCATGCGTATGTCAGCACCATAAAACAGGCATGTAAGATCTCCCATCCTTATGAAAACAGATGGGCCATCACAATGGATGTAGCTAAGGGACCCAGGAGTCTGTAAACAATGTTTGGAGAAGTATTATTTCGGAAACAGAAGTGAAGACTGAGGCCTTTTTCTTCCTTAAATTGCTCATCTAGTATTTTTTTTTAACATTTATTTTAGCTGTTTTTATCCTTTCTCTCCCCATCCACATTTTTTTCTCTCTCTCTCTTTCTCTTTCTGTGTATGTCTACATGTGTGCGAGCCCTGTCAGTATATATTCAGTCTAATTAAAACTTTAAGAAATACCTTATTTTCTTATTGCAGATCATTTTCAGAAATTCCTTCTGACTTCAGTAGTTACTTCAATGTGACTTCTTCAACAGTTGCTTTTATTTTTTATCAATAGAATTGTTTTTAGTGTATAATTCCTCTGCTGTAGACAAACATTTTGTAGAAACCTCTCAGTCAGTGTCTAGCTAGGTTAAAATCACAATCTCTAAATCTACTGTTATAAGTAATTTCTATGTGTTTAATAATCCGTGTAAATAAAATCATCACAGAAAATTCACCCAGATATATCTTCTCAACTTACATATGCCAGAATTTTAGAAAGGTGCAAAAAGATCAATCAGTAATTCCAAGATACATCTCAAGTTTTTCTACTGTGAAGGCCTGACACCTAACTCACATCATTTTTAGTGCAAGCTCATCCAATTGATAAGATATGCATTACAGCAGTTGGATTTGAACCTGGTAACATTTTCATATGTTTTAAAAAGTCACAATATACAGTAATATAACAAACAGAAGTTGCATCACATTAGATAATAAAAAGATGATATAATGCAAAACTTAAGTATTTCTGGGATGCTCTCATATGTAGTACAACCTGAATATTTACACAAAGTACAGATTATTTATATCTTAAACAATCAAGAATATAAAGGATATTATAAATTTCACTTGTCTCAGAATTAGATGAATATATTTTAGAATGACTTATTTATAATAAATATTATTTGCATTTATATTAGGAAGCTTATTCACTAGCAAATGTGATTGAAAGTGTAATGGTCAATATAGTTTATAGTCTTTCTGCCTGAGTATTCAATTGTCCAATATGTCTTATGCAAATGCAGTAGGATAATATTTCTAAATGTATTCAATTCATTTGTCTTAGTTTCATTTTACTAGACACCATTCCTCCAACATTAAAATAATACTGAGTTTATTACCCCTGGGAAAATAGAACAAAAAAATAGAATGTGAACAGTAAAATAGTTGGCTTTAATTTCCAAATAGGCTTTAAAAATCCATAGTTAGAGCAAGTCTCAAGTGCACTTTTTATTTATATAAATTATGTATATGGATTTGTAGGGAAGAAAAATGATTTGAATATTCCAAGCATTCAGATACTAAACATTTATAAGACAGAGAAATGTAAATAATGAATAGCAGAGTGAGAAAGACACTATGCGAATCCATTAGGCATTTTTCCATTGTAACGGAAAAAAGGTCTCAGTAGGTAAGCAGGAAGAGGAAATCCAAGGAAGTTACTATGATTCACTGGAGGCTGCTGGTGCCTAGGAAGAGGCCTGACACTCCTGTTCCTTGGGACTCTGCCCAGGGAGAAAGGGCTGAACTCTGTGTAAGTTTAGGGGAACCTGAATGTAGAGGAAGTGTCTTCTACATATATATATATACACACACACACATGTGTGTGTGTGTATATATATATATTTTTTGGACAGTCTCGCTCTGTCGCCCAGGCTGGAGTGCAGTGGCACAATCTCGGCTCACTGCAAGCTCCGCCTGCCGGGTTCACGCCATTCTCCTGCCTCAGCGTCCTGAGTAGCTGGGACTACAGGCGCCCGCCACCGCGCCCAGCTATTTTTTTTTTTTTTTTTTTTTTTGTATTTTTAGTAGAGTCGGGGTTTCACTGTGTTAGCCAGGACGGTCTCGATCTCCTGACCTCCCAATCTGCCCACCTCGGCCTCCCAAAAATGCTGGGATTAAAGGCTTGAGCCACCATGCCTGGCCAGTGTCTTCTGTATTTTTAATGTACTGTCTATGGACAGTCAAACATGGTAGGGGAACTCCACATTAAGTATGGTCGTGCCAAATTAATAAAATAGATGCAGGCCGTGAGTTTGACAGTAACTCCAGAAAGTTCTGATAAACCTGGCCTGGTGCAGATACGGAAGCAAGTCTCCCATAAGGTAGGTGTGGCAGAAGATTTTTTCAAATATGATTGCAACAAGTACTCTCATTTCCCTTGCTGTTTTCACTGTGTGACTCTGAAAGTTCTCACCTGAAGACATGAGGTTAGTATTTCTTCTTGAATCTGGTGGGCTTATGAACAGAAGTGATACGATATTTTGAGCCTAAGCCATAAAAAGCAAACAACTTCCTCCTGTTTCTCTTGGATTTTTTTTTTTTTTCTTGGAACCCAGCTATCCATGCTATGAAGGAGCTCATTTAGCCAAGAGAGGCTCCACGTGGGTGTTGGGCCAATAGGTCCAGCTGAGATTGCAACCAACAGCCAGCGGTAACATTCAGACATCTGAGTCAAAGGAAGCTCTTTACATGAGCCCAGTCTCCAGACTTCAAGTACTCTAGATGAAGCCCAAAATATCTCAAAGCAGAAACAAATTGTTCCCACTCAGCCTGTTCTGGACTCCTTGTCCTTAGAATCTAAGAACATAATAAAATGGTTGTTGTTTTATGTCATTGAATTTGGATTTCTTTGTCATGAGGGATAGATAACAGGGAAGGTGTGGTAGGGAAAAGAGAGAGTAGAGGCTAGAGGGCCTATGAAGGAGAAGAATTGCTTTGGGGGAAAGTAATCCAAGTGTCTAAGTGCCTAGACCTCATGTCTAGGAGCCGCGGCGGGGGCCTGCGGTATCAGGAGCAGATCTCCTGGCAGGTGCTTCAATACCAGGCTAATTGAGTTAGGTCTGCACAGGTGCAGGCAGGGGCAGACTGTAACAACGTTACAACATGTTTTCTTAAATACTATGATAATACCATCGATTCCTGGAATTGAGGAGGCTATAAAAGAATGGAAGAAAATGTGAAATGGGACGAATCACAGATTGACAAGGTCTCATCCTAAGATATCCACAGTTAAATAATGTACTGGAATTGGGATGATTTAGTTTTCCTTTGACCCTTCTACATTATTGCTAATTTTGTCATTGAGAAATAAAGTCCAATTTGACTTATCTTAAACTCTAACTTTATAAAATGGCCAAAATGCTGGCTAAACGTATATTTTAAAATGTGCTTGTTGAAATGGGCAAAGCTGTGAGCAGGTGATCTGGTTCAGTGCCCCTCTACGGAGTTTAAAATTGTAATTGGAAAATAGTTTTTAGGTTGGCAAATGGAGACCAAAACTTCATGTCTGCAGTAGAACCAATGTGAACAGGAACTAACAGCTCTTTCTGCTTCCAGATTTAATTTATTTTTTGAATTGTGATAAAATACACATAACACAATTTAACAACTTAACTGTTCTTAAGCATACAGGTGAGTCGTTTCTGTTTCCACTTTCAATGATTTATTCTACACTTTAGAGCTCTATCTAGTATACATTTTTAAGGAGGAATCTTAAGAAAAGAACATTAATTACTGTTTGTGAATAACATGGTCTAAATTTCTGCTAATGATAATAGAGCTATACTCATCTAACCAAACTCTTCTATTGAATGTTCTCGGAGACCTGTAGTAAAAATTATAAGATAAATTGCCCTGATGGGGCTGCTGCTGTGGCCCCAATTCACATGAAGTTCACTGGCCCAAATGGGAGTTGAATCTATAGCCATGTGTTCCAAGAAGCTCGGTGTATCTGACACAGCCAGATTATAACTTATCAGGAACATTGTCTCTACTAAAATTGATAAATGGCCAATATGATACAATTTTTTTAAATGTTGATTTTATAACAAATCACATTTGTTGTCATATTCTGATCATTTGGTGTTGGTTTAATTCATTATATGCTCATGGAATTAGTATGTTCAATTTCAAGATAATAAAATGAAATGCTATTTAATTATCTTATTTGAAGCCAGCAATTTCAGCGAAAGCTCTGAGGAGTCCCTCCCCAATCCCGTGTAGCCTTAAGCATGTTGCATCCACATGCTTTTTCCTTCCTGTCTCTAAGCCTTGGTTCCCTAACTTTGATTTCCTCTTCCTCGGAAGCCTCAGCTCGATTCCTTTCTGAGATGCTAGGCTTCAGTTCCGTGTCACCGTTGTCACAAAACTGGAGTGGTGCTACCAGTGAAAGAAAATTGTGGGAGAGGTTCAAGACATTTTAGTGAACAAAACTATTAGCTATAGAAACTGGGGTCTTAAAGAAAATATGCAGACTTTGAGCAGATGTATTGTAATATTTTATTGTAAACAATATTATAGAAGTTGAATTCAGTGGCTTTTCATAAAAATAAAAGTAAAATTTCAGTATCATGTCTTCAAGCGGTTAGTAACTTCCTTATTTTGTGACAAATAAATTATTGATGATTTCTTGAGTTCAGCTCTCAGAGAGAAAAAGAAGAGGAAAAGACAAATCCATAATTTAATTTCTACTCCAACTTTGAGAGAACTTGGGTGAGCTAAGGCCACTAATTACATTATGGGTTCATTCTTATTGATTCCAGAAAGAGATAAACATGTATGGAGTATTGCTAATACTGAATTCCTAACTTTTTTGGCCATGGATCCTTTTGTAATCAAGGGAAGATCATGGATCTTCATTTTAAACACATAAAATAACATACATGGGATTACAAAGAAATAATTATTAACAACTAATAATTTTTATAATCTCAAAGTAGTGGTGAATGCACAACTTTCAATATCACCAATAACCTGAATGAAATATGAAAGTTTTGATTTGATTTCCATGGATAGCAAAGTCATCCAGAATTGCTAGTACTACCGTGGCTTATGATTACATTTCACATGGAAGTAAATGCTAAATTTCAGCTATGGGATAGTAAAAATAATGATGCATTTTTTTTTCTCTTATCCAAGTTCATCAACCTCCAAAGGTCCATGCCTAGACCCCTTAAGGTTTGGTGGATCCTAGTTTAAGAAACCCAGAGTTAAGATGAGGCTATAGTTTTATTTTGCCTGGGCAATGGATTGCTTCACGCTTCATCCTAATGTCAAAAAGAGTCATTTCTTATAAAAGCTGAGCTAACGTCTAAAAGCAACAACAACAAAAGCCGCAAAAATTCAAAATTTGTCCACCATGAATAAACTAGCAGCCATAAACTGACTTATTTTCAAGAGATAGGGGCTGTATGTGTTAGACTTCAAAAATATTTCGGGAGACTTGCCATTTTCAGCTTAGGTCACTTCCACATTTGATTAGGGAAAAAAAGCAACTGAAGAAAATTTATGGGCATATTAGATGAGCCAGGTACTATCTGTGCTTAATAATATGTTCTTTCTTCTACTGGTCCTTCAAGTGAAATTTCTTCATCAGTTAGTTTTGTGGGAAACTTCAGCTATGCCAATTACATAGGAAAGGGCAAGTTACTTAAACATTCAGCTCTTTAGTTTTCTCCTGTGTAAAATGAATGGGTTAAGTGAAATGATCTGTTAGGGGGATTACAGTGGAAAGAGAATTAGTGTTAAAGTTAAACAGCACTTAAAATCTCCATTGCAATGCTCTTAAATAAAATATGATTTAAGAAATTGAGACCCAGATCGTTACAGAGTTATGAGGATCAAATAAGATAGTATAGGGCCGGGCGCGGTGGCTCAAGCCTGTAATCCCAGCACTTTGGGAGGCTGAGACGGGCGGATCACGAGGTCAGGAGATCGAGACCATCCT
>NW_016819796.1:1115742-1118346 GCF_001698545.2 Rhinopithecus bieti | reverse complement strand
TATAGTTACTTTTCTTTTTTTTTTTTTGAGACGGAGCCTTGCTTTGTCGCGTAGGCTAGAATGCAGTGGCACGATCTTGGCTCACTGCATCCTCCACCTCCCAGGTTTAAGCAATTCTCCTGCCTCAGCCTCCTGAGCAGCTGAGATGACAGGTGCCTGCCACCGGGCTAATTTTTGTATTTTTAGTAGAGATGGAGTTTCACCATCTTGGTCAGGCTGGTCTCGATCTCCTGAACTTGTGATCCACCTGCCTTAGCCTCCTAAAGTGCTGGGATTACAGGCATAAGCCACCGCGCCTGGCCAATATTATCTTGTCTTAATATTCCTCTATAAGGCACACAGTAAGCACTAAATAATGTGACTTCATATTAAGATTCTAACACGCTTGATCTAGAAATGCCTGCTCCACGTGTCTGTGTGTATGGAACCCCAATTGTTATTTTCAGATAACTGCTTATTGAAAGCACTCTGCGCATTATGTTACAAGATGCTCGCATACTTTAGAGAAGAAAAGCAACCCATATATCTCTCAATTGCTGACATCGGAAATGATGGACTGTAAGATATAAGGCAAAGAATGTTAAAGAATGTGAAGCTGTCTGATAACATGGTCAGATCTTAGTCTAAGTGAGAGCTTTCCGGAACTCCTTTTAACATAAAATAATTACAAGACACATAGAAAACTTTATATACACACATATATGATGTTTATTTAACATATACAATATAGTATAACATATATTTATGCATATAAACATATATGATATTCATATCATATTTCCAAAGCATGAGAGAAAACTGAAGGCTGCATTTACATAACATAAGCTAGATGGGATTTGAACTGTCCACAATCACTCTGAGATGCTAGGATATTAATTAATATCTCTGAATTGGTCATTAAATGTCATTTCCAATTTTCTTTCAGAAATGGTAACTGACAGCTTCTTGGACTATCGTTTTAAAGTTTGTCAGTATTGACAAAAATGCGAAAGATTTCACCTGGTAATTGCAATGCATACTGTAAATATACAATTAGCTAAACAATTCAGTAGCCAAATGTAATCATTTTGATAACTTGATCTCCCTGAAGCCTTTGAACACAACTGCAGACCATCTATAGTCTCTCATATTTCCAAATTCACAGTACTAATTAAATAGCCCTTCATTTGAATATTATTGTGCCATCTAATGACACTTTTTTTTTTTTTTTCAAGACAGAGTCTTGCTGTTGCCCAGACTGGAGTGCAGTGGTGCAATCTCAGCTCACTGTAACTTCCGCCTCCCAGGTTCAAGAGGTTCTCATGCATGAGCCTGAGAGTAGCTGGGACTACAGACAGGCATGCACCACCACACCCGGCTAAATTTTGTATTTTTAGTAGAGACAGGATTTCGCCATGTTGCCCAGGCTCTTCTCCAACTCCTGAGCTCAAGTAATCCTATCACGTCAGCCTCCCGAAGTGCTGGGATTACAGGCATGAGCCACCGTGCCTGGCCTAATGACACTTTTTAATTTACTTCTTTACTCAAATGAATACATCTTGTTTCTCCACTAGAGTATATAGATGAAAGGGCTCATTCATTTTTAAAAACTCAGTACATAATAGACATTATGTCACCACACTTTTTTTTAGATTGCTTTAATTTTATTGAGTTGGCATTAACATGTTTAATTTTACTATGTTCCAGTTAATTTTCTACTTAGTACAGATGAGAATACAACTGATTCCTTCCATCAGAGCCTGAAGGAGAGACAAGATACATCATGGTGGAGCTAATAGCTGTACCTCAATACTTGCAGCCTGAAGCTTTGGTTTTATTGACAATCAGGTATTAGCATCATTGTCACATAGGTACAAAATATTTGGTTGGCTTAATTCCTTCACTAACTCAATAAACATTTACAGAGGAGTGCAAAAGTCCAGCATTATTTCTGTTATTGGCAATATAAATAATGATTTTATTTGTCATATATTTTAAAGAGAAAAATGGGAAAGTGATTTTCAGATGGCACACTTTTTTTGTGTGTGGCTTATGACTGCATTAGCAAAGAATCAGTCCTAAGAAGAAGATTAAGACGTGATCCAATTTTTTTAATCTTTGTAATGTCTTAGAAAGATTTTCCTCAGAATAGCTGCATTTGTAATAGAGAGGATTAAAATAAAGAACAGGGCTTTTTATACTGTAATATTCAGACTCCAGGCTGTTACATATCTGGAGAAGAAGAAATTTTAGAGGTAGGGAAACCATGAAATGAGGGGGAAACGTGAGAAATGAAGAGACATCACCTGGCATTGTGTGGGTATGGTGCAGACTGCATAAGGTTATGTATTTTATAACTACCCCTGCCTTTCTCCATCATTCGTGGCACTAGAGGGTTGGACTGCAATTGTTCATCGTGCCCTTTAGGAACAATGAAAAATGTTCTTTAAACCAGAGCTATATTGTTTAAAATTAAAGAGAACTGCAAACAGGGACAATTTGACTTCTTCTTTTCCTAACTGGATACCCTTGATTTCTTTCTCTTGCCTGATTGCCCTAGCCAGAACTTCCAACACTATGTTGAATAGGAGTGGTGAGAGAGGGCATCCCTGTCTTGTGCCAGCT
>NW_016819796.1:1100268-1112401 GCF_001698545.2 Rhinopithecus bieti | reverse complement strand
AAAAAAAAAAAAAAAAAAAAAAAAAAAAAAAAAAAAAAAAAAAAAAATTAAAGAGAACTTTCCTTGACTAAAACATTATGTGAGAACCACAGGCAGTTTATTAAACAATTAGTCAGAAATGTCTATACTGGATATCAAAATACAGGTAACATATAAAGTGATACTGATTAATCTTTAGTTCTTCCCACATAAAAAATTGATGCAATTCTTAGCTTATCACGTCCAATTGGGGTCTGTATGCTCCCTTCACCACACTCTGATCTGGGGTTAGTTTCAAACACTCTCTGGCATTTACATTGTTCAAATTATTAGCTTTGGTAAGATTTATATCAATACAAACTTACAGACAACTCCTAATTTATATGGTCTGCTAATGTTCAAATGCAAACAAAATTCATATCTTCATCAATTATTTGTGTAATACCACCTAAGTCTTTACTACCAGCCACTGGGCTTGTCCATGCAATGACCCAGGAGACTGTTTTTCAAAGGGCCTCCTACGAACTCGTGGCACAGGTTGACAGTCGCTTTAACTGGACAATGTGCTATCTCTTCTTGTAGATGTAAAACTCATTGAGTTTTGTCTTCTATTTGGAATCTGATTTGAGCTAGGATAGTAAGATACATTTTATAGCTGACTTCAGCTTTGGGTCTGAACTAAACTATTGCCGGTCCCTTCATAGCAACTTTGACTCTGTGGTACTTCTGGTTTCTAGTAGTAAAAGTCTCTTCTGGACACTGTATATTGTAGTCAAGGCATCTAGGAGTTTGCCCTTCAACTGTTTCATTCTCATTGCTCCCTGGTATTTAACACTAAGCAGTTACCATTATATTTTAAATGATAAGTTGATGAGTGAATTCTTTAAAAAAGAATTCATTGATTAGATACATTATTTCAAAAATATAAAACATAAAACTTTGTTACTGTGAAAACTATGACTACCCTTTCTATTTTATCAAAAGTAAGCTGTTAATAGGCACCGATATGGTTTGGCTTGACCCCACCCAAACCTCATCTTGAATTGTAGCTCTTATAATCCCCACATGTCATGGGAGGAACCCAGTAGGAGGTAATTGAATCATGGGGCCAGGTCTTTCCCGTGTTGTTCTCGTGATAGTGAGTAAGTCTCATGAGATCTGATGGTTTTGTAAAGAGTAGTTCACCTGCACACACTCTCTCCCTTGCCATCATGTAAGATATGCCTTTGTTTCTCCTTTGCCTTCTACCATGATGGTGAGGCCTCCCCAGCCATGTGGACCTGTGAGTCCATCACGCCTCTTTTTCTTTATAAATTACCCAGTCTTCGGTATTTCTCAATAACAGTATGAAAATGGACTAATACAGACACCTAGGTATTGAGAGAGATATAGATGGGTTGATGGGTAGATAGATAAATAGGTCATTTTATCTCTCCCTTAAACAAAAGGAAAAAATATTCTATCACATATACATGAATAAGTAGGAGTCTGTTTTAGTAAAAAAGAGAGGAAGGGTTGTTCTTTGCTTTTTGAATAGAAACTGAACAAGAGGTTTTATAAGGTTATTTGACATGAATTCTATTATGTTACTAACACAATTTTCGTTAAGCGCTATGTTGCTAAGCCTTGTGTTATATTAACCATTTATTATAATAGGAAGGCATGCTCTATTATAGGATTTATTAAAATATGGATTTATTTGAATTATGATAGACACTATATGGGAGATTATATATATACAGTATCTACTAGAAGTAGCAAATAATATTTTAAGAGATACTGATCTTTTGTGATGTAAGTATAAATTTCAGGCTAACAGCAAAATTAATTAAAGAATTCAAATATGTTATGTTATTTCTACAAATTTAAGAAGATTAATTTGCTCTCTGCTTTCATAAAATTAATTTTAAAACATAATGCAGTATGGTATCTACCTTTAAAAATTATAGTTTTGTTTTACTCTTCCCTTAAGAGTCCACTAACTCTAGATAAATGCTGTATATTCTATAAACTGCCTTCATGTCACAAAAATGTCTATTTTCTGAACAGACCGAAAGAGCTCTTCCTCTTCTAATGTATCATTCTCAAGTCTGGAGGAAAACAGTGACTAGGTCAAAAGGAGCTTAAAGCAGCAGGATAATTCAGTTAATAAGACAAGACAAATATTTGAGTAGCTTTAAAGATTCATTTCTCATAAAGATTTGGATAATCATCATATGTTATATAATGACTTCATTTTCCTAATCATCATTTGAAATTCTCTTCAAATTAAATGTATATATATATATATATATTACAAGTAGATATATTTTATTTGACATATTCTCCCAATGAAACAATTACTTTAGTAAATTTAATGGCCTTCCTCCTGATAGAGCTGTGTAATGTTCACCATTCTGCTATTAAAATATTCTAATTAAATCAGTCACCCTGGTCCCATCTGTTATATACTGATCTCATGCGGAGAAGCTGCTGGAATCTCTCCAGGGCAGTGAACGCACTTAGTTCCTTTCATGGCTCATTGGATGTCACACGCAGGAGGACCTTGTTCTTGGTTTGAAATTATAACTAAGGCCCTGGGCATACAATAAACTTCAGGGAATGTTATGGAGATTAATTCGGCTCTTTTTTCATACTCTCAGAATGCCTTGTATGAAAACAACTATGGTTCATGTCATTGTGTAGCAACCACTTTTCACCATGATCTAGGAAAAGCCTGAGGAGAATCCATGAACCCTCTCCCTCCGTTCTAAGCATAAGGTGATGTGGGCCCCAGGAACCTAGGACGGTAGGAACATGAGTGAACTGCTTGGTCCACTAATCAAAGCTACATCTGATTGGAGTTCCAGAGCTCAGGGCTGAAGACAGATTCATCCTGTGCAGATTGATCTTCCCCAAAGATCATGGGACCCGCTAGCATCATTTTCCAACACATTTACTGGTTTTTAACTTTCGAATTCTTAGAAATTAGCAATAGTTTTGCAGCAGGGCAACCCATAGAACTTCCTATGTATAATCTTGTTAAAAGAGGATAGTAACAATGATCTTGATATATTAATTAGGAGAATTTAGCTGAAAAAATTGTAGCACTCTATTTCCATAATTGATAGGTGAGAAAAACTGCACTTTTCTCTGTAATTGATGCTGCTATTTTTTCAGCTCTAACTGCTTGATTCATGGAGTGCCAGATGTCTTTTGAAAAGAAAAAAAAAACCTTATTTTTATTACTAAGTTTTAACAATTAGGTGGGTGAGTCTAGCTGACATCGCTGTTCCCTGAAATGTACGTCTACACACTATTGTGAGTATGCTTCATTTTAGACACTTGGCAATTCAGCTAATACTTCAGATCATTTTTGGCATTAAGCAGGACATTAATTGTAAGCAAATAAATACATATTTATTCAAACAGCCAACCAGACAACTTACTTATTTGTGTACATACAAATAGGCATATGCTTTTTTCTTATTATTTTTAATGCTTGTTTTATATTTATATTAAAATATATATTTAAGATTTGGTTTATCAAAGCTATTCATATATATAATTTAAAGAATCAACTACTTCTATCAGATTTGAACATAAAATTCAGTCCTTTTAGAAGCAACGATTTTAGCTTCTGTATCTGAAACTTTGTGTGTTCAATTCCTTTTTTACAAATTAATACTCGTTATTACCTATTAACCTTATATGACAGCTGTTTTCTACCTGACTCTTTTTTTTATCTTTGTGCCTCCTCCTACCCACATGCAACTTGCTCATCCATTCTTTTTCCTGGTAAGGTCATACCCTACTAGGCTGTGATCCACACTCAGGTTTAATGCTTATATGATCCCACAACTTACTCAGAACTCATTTTAAGTTTACTTGGATCATTCACTTTCCTATCCTCTGAGTCTACCATTTCTCATCTTGTCTTTTCAAACCTCCAACACCTCCTCCCCAGTCCTCACTCACAGCTGAGAAAACAGATGTAAGTAGGAGAGAACATCCATAAGCTCTCCCATATAACACAACTACCCCATATCTGCAACACCCTCGGCCTTTCTCTGCATGGATACAGATGAGGTGTCTGTGATTCTCACTCGCACCAGTCTTTCCTCTTGTCCAGCAGGTCCTCCTCCCTCTGGCTCTTTCGAGGCATTTGCTACAGTGTTTCTTCCTTTCCTGCATTACTACTCAATCACAATTATTATTTTTACCATTTTAAAAAAGAACAATTCCTCTCTTAATACACTTAACTCTAGTTCCCATTTAGCGCTGCTTCTTCAACTACCCCTAACTTCTATTAAGGCAGATCGCCACAAAGTACTGCACAGACTTGCTCTCTTAAATTCAGATTTTCACATTTTCCCTTGAGCCCTCCCCATCCATGATTTTTTTCTCACCATACTTCCAAAATCCTTAACATGAAGACAAATTTCCATTCTTCATCTAACTTGTATATCAACAACATTTGAACTGATCTTGCCCTGAAATATTTTTCATACTTGAATTCCAAGAGACACCTGGTATGCTGGCCTTTTAAAAATAACCAGTCTCCGATATTCTTTTATTTTCTACTCTTACAGGAGTCAAAGATGAGTTAAAGAAAACAGGCATAAAGTACACTTGGTGGTGTTTATCATAGATTCCAGACAGAAGGGAAAAAAAATTCCCCTTATAATTCAAAAATCACGCATCACTCACAGTTCATGTACGTTTGAGGTGTAAATTAATGTTAATCTGTGTATACCAGAAACTTCAGGAAGTGTTGTTTAATTTACAGCTGTCTTAGGTGGTTATTATTCTCAAGCATTTTCAGAAGTAATAGTAAAGTTTTTTTTTTTTTTTTTTTTTTTTTTTTTTTTTTTTTTTGAGACGGATCTCGGCTCCTGTCACCCAAGCCTGGGGGGGCGGGGGGGAGTCAGTGGCCCGTTCTCAGCTCAACTGCAAGCTCCGCCTCCCAGGCTTAACCCCATTCTCCGCCTCAGCCCCCCGAGTAGCTGGACCACCCTCGCCCTCTAGTTTTTTGTATTTTTAGTAGAGACGGGGTTCACCGTGTTAGCCAGGAGGTCCCTCGTCTCCCTGACCCTCGGATCCGCCCGTCTCGGCCTCCCAAAGTGCTGGGATTACAGGCTTGAGCCAACGCGCCCGGCCACGTAAGCTTTTTTTGAAGAAAGGAAGAGTAATGGAATTTCACACTAGGCTTCAAAACACTCTCACGGTTGAAGTGGGAAGACTTTGGGATTCCCGGTGAAGATTACAGAACACCCAAGGCTATGAAGTATGGAGGGTGAGAGCCAGCACAGGCCACAAAGAGCGGGGCCAGACCCACGGATGCTTCAGACTTTGGAGATCTTACCTTCACCATACAAAATCCGCATACGGAATGTATCCCAGAGAAAGCAACTATGAAAATATGAGTAGCACTTAATAAACAAAACAACACGTTTTAAGAATAATGCAAAACTCTAGAAATAAAAACTATAATTAAAAAATTTGAAACGCAATGCATTGAACATAGATTAAAAGAGTTAGACTCCAAAACTATCAGACTGGATTCCACAAAGAAAACTATAAGGAACTTGAAAGAAGTGATAGAAATCATATATTTAAAAAAAGAGGAATTGTTCTAACATATATCTAATTTACTTTTCTCAAAAAATAATGGGAAAAAATGGAAAAGAGGCACTATTCAAAGAAATAATATGTGAGATTTTTACAGCTATAAGATAGTAAATCTCAGATCCAGGAGGCAGTGAAAATACACATAAAAGAAATCCACACTTAAAATTCCATAGTGAAATGAAAGAAACCCAAAGCAAAAGAAAAAAATACTTGATATACAAATATTCATGTCAAAAAGATCACTTACGAAGAAAGGACAATTAGGCTAATAACTGACTAATTGCCAACATCAATGAAATGAAAGCCACATACAGAAATATGATAATTTAATCTTCTAAAAGACAATAGTCATCAACTTAAAATTCACAATTCAGGTTGGGAATGGAGTTTTACATTTTGAATATTTAAAACCTAAAATAGTTTATCACCAACATGCTTTTACCTAAGAAAATTCAGACAGACACATTCCAGGTAGAAAGAAAATGATTTCAGAATGTAGGTTTAAGACACCAAAAAAAACTCGTTTAAAAAAAAAAATTAATTTCACTATATGGGTAAACATAAATTAACACTGGTTCTATGTAACAATAATACATGATGTCTAGGCTGAGTAGTTGGAATAAAGCAAGAAAAACATGAGCTGGGAGGAAGACCCAGATCTAGTAAATTCCCCGATTAAACTGAGGCGATAAATAAGAGATTCGTAGGCAAGGAGGAGCTGCAAGGAAGAATAGGATTTGGAGAATGGAAGTTGATCAAAGAATCAGTCTTCTGGTTTATAATCCTAGAGGAAGCAATCCCTGATGGCCGACTCCACAATAAGGAAATGTAAATTCCTGGTGAAGCAATATAAACATCTAAGTCAAAGTGCCAATACAATTGGAGGTCCATATGGTCTTTTATGCATTTAAAAAATGCAAGGAGATTAACAAATGAAGGGAACTCTCTACACCAAGACGAAGAATAAAAGTTTTTTACATCCCAGGGCCACCTGGCTGCCTCTACTCCTTCCTCTCATTAACATATTATTTTTTACTCCTTCATTTGCCCTGATCTCATTAAAGGCAAAAAAAGCTTTAAACCTCCTGTCTCAAGGCAAGATTTTATGTTTGATTGTATTTATTTAAAGAAGTCAGGAGATAAGAGACTATTATTACTCAGCTTAATTTCACTTTGAAAGGAAAACTCAAGCATCAGATGCTAATATGTTCAGTTTCCTAAACAAGTCCCCTTTGAACAGTAAAAGCATTTCTTTGTCAAAGCCTTCTTGATTTTTTCCTCCCCCATCAAAGGAATAGAGAAGTGTTGACTTTCTTTTGATTTTACTTCATAGGTGTCAATTTGTTATAAAAGCTTTTTGGGAACAATTGTATTTTCCTACGTATATTCGAATATTAAAGAGTCATGTAATAAATTTGTTTTCTGGAAAGAAGAGGTCTGTAAAGTGTATTTATGACAAGGCAAAAGACCAAGAATAATAAGCAACATTGGTCATCTTATTTCCGTACCTATTTGAGTTTTCTCCAAACATTTGCATGCGTGCTTGTTCCTAGTAGCCTTTAACCATAGAGACAGTAGAACAGCCATATGGACTTGTTTAATTCCTTATATCTCTTTAAGGCTCTCCTTGGGGTGTTACCACCATAACATTCTTTTGTGACTCTGACCTTGTGTGGTTCTTTTGGTAAACCCAGCATGTAAGAGCCTCTCTTATTTCTACATACCAAGTCAACATTCTCTGTTAGATAACCCTTTGAATTCTTAAAGAACATCATAACACTGATTTACTTCTTTCTTGACTAGAAAAAAAAAATTCCATTTTATTCTCTTATCTATATCATTTTCTAACTCTTTTATCTAACATTATCTCTACTCTTTCTGTCTCTTAACTGTATTTCCTAAGATAACATCTTTGGTCATCTGCTTCTCTCCAACCTTTCTGTCCTTAATGAGCTTATCTCAGGGTTTAAACTATCCTCTCAAAAACTGTGTGATGCCCAAGGTGAATTATAGGGTTCTTAGAAAATTCTGCAAAGATAAAATCTGACAAATAAACTGAGTTTAAACATAAGCAGTTCTTCTAGACTGTTTCTTTAAATGTCTGAAATGTGAGTTACATTATAATTTATCAATTTGACCATAGAATTGTTAAAATAAACAAACATGTGTTATGTTAGAATAAAGCGATACTCTAAGATTAGACATTACTCATGCTTACTAAATATTCTGAAATATAATGTAGGCTATCACCACCTCTGCAATTGCCCATCCATGATCTTTTTTCACTTGCTCCTTCATGACTCTTGACATTAACCCAATCACTTTGGATAATGGTGCTAAATGTAAAACCCAGGATGGTAAAAGAAATACATTACAATCCCCCAAACCCTGGGCTTCATAGCTTTCCCATTCTTTGACTCATCAAAAATATTAATTTAATAAATTTCAAAGCAGGTTAAAAAAGAATCATTTTAAGCTTGGCCTTCTCCTAAATTGTGTTAGAGTCCTGTTGTGTGAATACCTGTAAGACTGACTTTTTTGTTTTAGGTTTGTCTTGATACTTTTATAAACACGTTGGCAATTAAAACCAATGTCAACTTATTCTCAAAAGTCATGAAAAACACATATTATAATAATTGAAATATAAGTTGATTTTTTTTGTATTACAGAAAATCTGGAATTTTTTGTTTGTTTTGGTTTTTTTTGAGACAGTCTTGCTCTGTCACCCAGGCTAGAGTGCAATGCCGCGATCTCAGCTCACTGCAACCTCCACCTCCCAGGTTCCAGTGACTCTCTGCATCAGCCTCCTGAGTAGCTGGGATTATAGGCGTGTGCCACCATGCCCAGCTAATTTTTGTATTTTTAGTAGAGACAGGGTTTCACCATGTTGGTCAGGCTGGTCTAAAACCCCTGACCTCAGATGATTGACCTGTCTTGGCCTCCCAAACAGCTGGGAGCATTAGCCACTGCGCCTGGCCTGAAAATCGGGAATTTTAAACAAACTTCTAGAATATTATTTTGAGCAAAGAATGAATCTTCCATAAAATACTTAAATCTCACTTGAGTTTATAACATATACTAATAAATAAATTCAACAGTTTTCTTTTCTAAATTTATTAAGAATTATCAATTACATTATTTCTGATGTTAGCCTTGTCATTTTATGGCTACTATGTTCTTTCTCTTAATCGTCACTATAATTATCACTGCATAACTTATAAATAACATTGCAAGAAATTTACTGCATAATTGATTGTTGTGTCACTAACTCATAAAATAGCTTCACAGTCTGAAGTGTTTCATGCATAGTTCAAAATAAGGCTAAAAATTTTAAATTTTTTTCTTAAGCATGATGGTAATATTTTCGTGTTAATTGGAAAGGCCAACTATTGAAAAGCTAACTGGATAAAAATAGGTTGTACACAATAATATATCAAAGCTAAAGCAGCCCAGAGAGCTGACAATATTAAGGAAAAGTCAAGGAAGTTGTATAGTAAATTGAATTATTGATAATGTAAAGATCTTATTGAATCCTTTAGTAATTTTGAATCTGTTGTTGAAACCATGGCTGCATTCTCTCTTAATAGCCTAGAGTTAATCCTGTTACATTTTTAGTTCTCATTTATTTTCACTCCAATGCTCACTTTGGCTTTCATGTGATATTTAAATGTATCTGATAAGCAAATAATATGTATTAAGAGTATAGTGGATTCATTAGTCTATGCACTTGATTTGATAAGTTTTAGAACTCTGAAAGAAGACTTTGTTTAGTTGGTTTTGTTTGTTTTTGGTTTCTGTTTGTTGTTAAATTTAACCCAAGCCAAATATTTGGAAAATTGTTTCTCTTAATGAGTAATTAAGAATAAATTAAAATGCATTTTGAAAGACTTCATTTTCATTTAAGTTAACCAAAATGAAAATTATTCTTAAGTTTATTTGCAGTGGTACATGTACAGTGGTGAAACTGACAAAAATTCATATAACACTTTTATAAAAGTTAAATGCATAAAAATGGAAAAATGGATGCTCACTGCAATTTGAATTAGAAATAAACTCTTATGAATTAATTCTTAGAAAATAATTTGATAGTAACAGATTTTTTTTGAGACGGAGTCTCGCTCTGTCGCCCAGACTGGAGAGCAGTGGCGCCACCTCGGCTCACTGCAAGCTCCGCCTCCTGGGTTCACGCCATTCTCCTGCCTCAGCCTCCTGAGTAGCTGGGACTACAGACCCCGCCACCGCGCCCGGCTAATTTTTTGTATTTTAGTAGAGACGGGGTTTCACCGTGGTCTCGATCTCCTGACCTTGTGATCCGCCCGCCTCGGCCTCCCAAAGTGCTGGGATTACAGGCGTGAGCCACCACGCCCGGCCTACAGCAGAAACACTATTATAACATTTTACTCTTAGTGATAACAATACAGCCTGCCACTCAGACAGCTTGAGACAGAAGAGTGGTTAAAATTTATTGATTTAGTGAAATGAGATTCTTCAAGTAATCAAATAAGTGTAACTTCAAACTTGCTTTGCTTGCAGGTTCTATGAGCTGTGTAGGAAAATCTCAAACTCAACATGGGTTTATCTTAGCCTAGTTTTTAGTGTTCATATTGCCATAATGAATTCTGCATTTTTAAACAGGAAATTCCGTTTAACTAATCTACACCCTTAGGTGATTAATGAAACAAAATCACATCGACAAGCAAACCATCAAGCAAACAAACTCTAAAGAAAAACTCATAACTCCATTCTTTTTAAAAATATGTTTAGCAGCTGAGATTATATTCATAATTGCCTGTCATTCAATGTAGTATATAAGTATATTCTATGACAATAGAATTAAAGAATGGGATAAACAGGAATTATAAAACGAATTTAAAATAAACCTGGTGGTATGAACCTCTTACAATCTGCAGTCAACATCTCTAAGACACTTCTGCAGGACCCTAAGAGTCCAGGGAAGAACTTTACAGAAAAAAATACTGAAGAGAAAAAAATAATAATTTCCCCAAGACCCTGGTTTATGAATAGGTAATTCTTAAACTTGAGACTTACAACTGAAAAGCTATGGCTTTAGTTCATTCTTCATCAGTAAGTTTCAAATGATGACGCATTTTTTAGAACCTGGTATTTAATTTTCTCATTTTCTAGTAGTATTCTATAACAAACAGTAGAAACACAAGAACAACGCATAAATGTCTCATCACCTAGAACTCGACAGTTCTGATTTGTTACAATCAGTGAGAGGAAAAAGAAAAAGAAAAGTTACCACCCATAATTTCCTTCGCAATATTTGTTTATAACCCAGAACGATGCCTTCCAAAGATTATAAATTTCATTGAGGGGATTCTAAATATGTAATACCAACAGTTATTACCACCATCACCACCAATAGCAACAACAAAATAAATACCACTGTGTATGAAGCTTGAGGAAAATTTCCCCATACAGCTATTCAAAAAAATAAGGGTAAAATATTTGTGGATTCAGCTGTAAAACATGATAAAACATTTATACTTACAACTGTAACATCTTCAAGTTATAGTAGTTTCAGTGTGTAATATCTGATATGAAAAAATTAATGAAATAAATAGTGAAATTCTATAAAAATCCCACTTAGCATGAATTATTGAACTACAAATACTGAACACATGAGTGATTGTCAGCATAATGCACACAATATAGCCTATAGAAATGTGTCAAAACTTACAAAATAGTACTTTATTAATAGGTGACATAGGATGTTCTAATATTTTTGTCATCAGAAAACTGCTTGGCTGCAAGTGATCTTCACTCAAAGCATTTGGCTATGAAGCACTATTTTTTACATGTGTAAAATTTTCATCAAAACTCACTTAAAATAATATTTCAGAGCTGTAATTTTCCTGAAATATTCTAATAAATCAATTAAGAAACATTCACTTATATAAAAACCTATTTCAATAGTTACAAAGCACTCAGAGGGTTTCAAAGAGTTTAATTTTGTCCTAATTTTACACATGCTATAAGGAATTTAGTTGTAAAACTTAAAACTCTCTAAAAAATTCATTTAATGGAGATTATGTCTATAAATATATAACAAAATTAACACTACCAAACTGATTTTAAGACTAAAAGTATTCAAATTAGTTCAAAGAACAAAAATAATTCAAACTCAATTCCTAACCTTTAATATAGTAGATTCATATAATACAGTAGATTCATGTTTCACTGATTTTCTTTTCTAAATTTGTTTTTTCAAACCTTTTTTCAATATTCTTTTAAATACTTCATATAATCCAAGGCTATTGGCAAAAAATAAAGCAAAAACTTGACAGCAATATATCCTGAATACAGCGGGAAGATATGATATTTACTTGTTCATTCAACAAATATTTATTAAATGCTTACTGTTGCCAAGCAATGTTCCCTGCAAAAATGGTTTTCTTCCTCCACTGTATGGTCTTGTGAAGAAGCAAATAATCACAAAAAGAAGTAAAATAGATAGCATGTTGAATAATTATCAGTAGTAGAAAGGAATTATATATATATAATAATACATATATTTTTC
>NW_016819796.1:1084813-1099968 GCF_001698545.2 Rhinopithecus bieti | reverse complement strand
ATATATGTATATATATTTATATATGTATGTATTATATGTATATATTACATAAGTCACATATTATATATGTATATATAATATACAAATATACATATGTGTATATTATGTAAGTGCACATATAGGTATATATAATGTGTATATAATATATGTAGATATAATGTGTGCACTTATATAACATATACATACATACATATAGTATATACATATATTACATATGTAATATATACACATATAATATGTGTACTTATATAATATATACATATAATATATGTACATATATTATATACATATATAGCATATAATATATAATATATACATATAATATATGTGATACATGTTTGTGCGTATATCATATATGTGTATATATAACATGTGCACATATGTGTGTATATAACATGTGTGCATATCATATGTGTGTATATAACATGAATACATATCATATATGTGTGTATATAACATGCATACATATCATATGTGTATATAATATGCATGTATATCATATGTGTATATATAAGATGTGTATATATAACATAGATATCTGTGCGTGTATATATATATATATTTCAATGGAAGTATGAGAGTAACTGATAACCATGAAAAGCCTCTCAGAGATAGCAGCAACATTTCAGACCAAGAAAACAGCAAGCAGCAAGAATAGACAGTAATAGGAAGCCAGATTATGCAGCATCTTACCATAGTAGGGATTTGAGGTTTTACTATTAATGAGATGGGAGCCATTGAAGAGCTGTGAGCCGAAGAGTGATACCATTTTACTTACACATTAGCAAGATCCTTCTTACTATGCTGTTGAGGAGAGACTCCAAGGAGCAAGGCTGGAAGAAAAGCTGACCCAAGGACATGGTCAAATCATTTTCCATCTCTTTCTCAGATGAGAGAACACTGAGTCTTGTGGCTTGAAGGAGCATCCTTGTATATTCTTATATATTATATAAAACACATAATATATATTATTTTGTTCATTTCAGATAATCAGAAATATTTAAAATCTTATATTTAAAATTGCCCTTGCACCTACATGCTGGATTAAGTAATCAAGCATGGTCAACAGAGCAGCAGTTACCAAATGACTGCACTGCCTCGCTCTAATTCTTTCTTCTTCCTCATGCCAGAAGTCATTGCTACCATAAATGTAATGTTTATGATTTTATGATTACTCCAGACTTCACATTTTTTAAGCAGATCTAAGAACCTGAGTATATTTTTCTTTCATCAATTAATAGTGTGTCAGGAAAACAGAAATCCTCTAAGTAGGGCTGAGGGAAGGCAATGCAGTAAATTGCTTACAAAATGTTGGAAAAATGAAGTAACAGGAGACACAGGTTTTACCCAGAACCCACAGAACATTACTGCTTTAGTGCTGAAGCTGCTGCAAATGCAGATTTTCAAAGTCAGGAGCCCAGGGAATTGCTGCCGCTTGGTGCGAAGGCACCCTTCATTGAAGCAGAGGCAGGGACGCCATGCATCTGCTAAGGTTACTCAACCGTGGCTACTGCCATTGAAGAAAGAGACACAAGAAAGAGAAAACAAAAACTTGCTGCTCCTAAAATCTAGGAAATAACATTTTCAGACTTCTAGCCTCTGCCATACAAAGAAAAAGCACAGAAGGTTAAAATAGAGAAACATTGACAAATAGCACATTTCAATAGAATTTTTTAAATTTTTAGATTTTTTTATGTGTAAATCTTTTAAATTATCTGAAATTAATTTCTGACATGGTGTAGAGATCCAGTTTTACCTTTTCTAAATATATGACCAGTTATTGATAATTCATTGATATTGATACCACATTGACTCACTAAAGATCAACATTAATGGTAGCATATCTTACGCTTTCCAGAAGAGACTTGAATTTGCTTCTGCCAGTCCCCTGGGGCGATTTCAACTTTGGATCATGTTATCTTAATTTCTTAACTCTGGCATTTCCTTGATCAATGCAGTAACATAAATAATGCAAATACAAATTCTAAACTTGTTGGAGAGAAATGTAGTGAGAAAAATTTTAGTATATATTATCTGTGCAGTGTTTATTTTCCCTTCTTAGATCCTAGATAAAAGTTCCCCTTATAATGAAAATTCTATTTTTTCTGCTCCTTTTTCTCCAGGGCTATGGTACCTTGAAAGTGCCAATTTTTTGTGGTAATTCAGCTTTCCACCGTGTTTGCGCCTAAAGTTCTGTTTCCTGACTCCCACACTTATATTAATATCTGAGCATTTAGACTTGTGCTTGCAGCATAACTCCACTGAACAAGTGGCTTCAGTGACTGAACACTGGTTTCCAGCTCACTCTTAAGATTTGGGCTATCTGGCTTTCTTATTCTTTTGGAAGTGCAGTAAAGAATCTACTGAAAAGTTTTAGAGATTTTCAGAGAACAATTTTTAGCCTATTAAGTATGCCACAATGAAGAAATACAAATATTTAAATAGGTGCTATGTACTTTGAAGATAATCTATGAAAGATAGAATATAAGTACATTCTGATGATGCAGATATCTAAATATAAATTGATCTCAAAATTTTTTATCTAAATCGATCTCAAAATTGTATTATTCATATTTGACACCTTAGTATTATGTTAAATTATAATTGACTAATAAAATAAAAATAATGTTGGCTTAACATAGGAATGATTTATTTACATGAAGGAAAGACTGTCATCTTTTGCATAGTAGTCAAATCAAATAAAGGAAGATGGTGTATGTATTGAGCACACAGTGGAATAAATATGGTGAATTCCGAAGACAAGAGCAACGTGAATGCCAACTTAGTTTATCAAACAAAAGAATTATATTAATTAATCTCATGACATTGTAATGTTGTCATTAGAAATTTATTGGATTTATAATTTTACTAATGATTAAGTTGTATTTTGACATATATTTAGATTTATAAATGGAAGTCATTTCTATGTGATCTTGTGCTTTACTATATATGAGTAACATTAAAAATAATTTGTCATAACAACTTAATCCTGTGTCATAACAACATAATCCTTAGCGACTCACCATCCATCCACTCAATAGCCAAGTACCAAATTCCTCTGCTATCTGAAAATTATTAGCAAAATGCTGAATAAAAGCAATGTGAAAATCTGAAAATCTAGTAATTTAAAAATTGTAATTTGTTAAAATAGAATTCTTTAGAAGTTAGTGCACTAATTGGAGAAAAAGCTGAATACTGTAGTGTGGAGGGTTGCAGGATTATTCTAGCAATTGACCGGGTCACTTGATGCAGCTTTGCTTAAATGGAAGAAATTGAGAAACGTGATTCAGTTACATTTACAAGTTGTTGCTAAGCTGTATATAATTAGATGATAATGTTTAAATATATAATTGTATTATTATTTAGTGCTTTCGATGTCCAGAAGTTATGTATAAACTCTATGCATACTACAACTTCTTTAATCCTCACAAGCCCCAACTGAAGAAGCCAAGTCTTAGATAAATATTAGGACATGCTCAATATTGCAGTGTTAACCAGTGTGAATGCCTGGTTATTTAACTTTAGAGTATATGCTCTTAATCTCAATGTCCTAGGGCCTCCCACACAAATCTACAAAACAAATAAATAATAAAATGGCATGTATTTCTAAAAGAAAAAGAACTAGGCTCAATCTCAGTTCTGCCACTTGCCAGAGCAAATTATTTAATTTTTCTATGTTTTGGTCCTCTTATTTGTAAAAAAGAAATCATGTATACTCACGAAGGATAATAGTTGTGGCCATGCTTAGCACCGTGGCTGGCATGCAAGTTTCTCCACCGTCTCTAATGGAAATTTATCAATCATACTCTTTCCCCAAATTATTTGTTGTTTCTTCACATATCTGTATTTTTTTTTCTTTCTAACCTTCTTCTAGCAAATTTCCCTTTTTTAATTCACTAATCATTACTTTGCCTTTTAACTCGATCTCTCCTAGGTTTCTTGCATATCTTTAATTCTGGAAACCATTATCTTCCCACACTTAACTGTAATCCTAGTATTTTTTTTCTCTTGTTACTGTTTTCCCCTTGAGCTTCAACTCTTTCATATAACTTCTCTTTTTATATTGAACAAATGCTGGTGTTATTACAGTGCATTAACACAATCATTCAAGAGGGGAGATATCAAACTAATTCAGTTTAAAATGGCCAGGAAGTGTGTGACAATATTTATTTTTCCCTTATTATTAGTCATTATCCAAATTATTGTTTTAGATTTACACTATATTCAAGAGTAAAGAGAATGTCAGACAGTTTGAATGATATAAGAAAGCTTGTAAAGTCTGTTTAAATTTTTAAAAAATATATGATTAGATCACAAAAGAGGGCATATGAGAAGAGATTCTTTTAAGCTTAATAAAAATCCCCTGCATGGAACTGATAGTAATGCAGTTGTGTGCATTCTCTGTTTTATTAATTATCTGTTAACATTAATTCTATTGTTTCATAAAAATTTAATTCTAATTAATCAAACTTTTTTAAAAGTACATGTTTCAGTTATATTAACTCTTGGTTCTGATGGTGGTGATACATTAAAAAAATAAAAATATAGAGAAAGCTACCTTAGTGGTTTAAGAATTCAAAATATATTTAATATTACAAATATGAATATTCTCTAATATTATAATCTTATGTGTGTCAATTAAAATTGGTGCCTTTTAAAATGATTTCTCCTTTGTTGTGTGAGATTATTTCCTCTGAACCAAGAAGACTTCCAGAATAATCCCAATTAAGTAAAGCTGATTTCAAAAGCAGTTTTATAAATATTTAGGAACCAAACCCTTTCATTGTAAACCATGGAAACTGACTCTGCACTAATATTGTCTGACAGTGACCTAATTAGAGTTATTTGCATACTAATGAGACTTTGAAGGAGATAAGCAATAGCATGCTTGTAATAGATAATTAATTTGTATTTCAAAATAAGCTATGGCTATTTAACAACCCAAATGACACATTGAATTAAAATAGTTGTTCAAGTTACTTCTTAACAATAAACTACTGTTCTAGCTTTTCAATTTTGCTTAAACTTCAAACTTGTGAACACACTCCACGTATTCATGTATATTCATAAGGTGACTCCTCATTAAGTACTTAATTCTCAAACTCATCTTCAAAATAATATCTCTCTTTGCCAAGAAATTCAGAGTGATTTATTTATTATTAATTTAAATATTTCCTTCTTATGTAGCAACATGCATCTGAATAGCACAATGCACTTCTCAAATAATCTTACATCATCCCCTGGGATCCGCATTCCCACATTTTAGTCATTGAAATGGGAGCATTGAGTGAGGAAGGGATGTGGCCATGCAAAGCAAATCAAAATGACTCCTTCCCCAAGGCAGCCTTCTGCACTCTTCCTTTTGCCTCCTTAAGTGAAATAAGACTTTCAGAACCTTAAGTAAACTGACCAGGACAAATAATAAACTTGTTCAACACGTCTAATAAACTGTCCCTTATTGATCACTGAAAGCCTAAAATATCGAATGTCATTCAACAATCATGGCAACAGGAAATGAATGAGTGAGTTGGGGTGATTTATATAATGCCTTCCTCTTCTGGCCCATTCATCTAAGTTTCAAACTGTGACTGTGGTTTATTTTCATAAAGATAAGTCACTCTTCAGTATAGCTGTTCTGTTATCAATTACTCTATGCTGGCAATCCTGATGGCAGAATTGTGGGTGAATTACGGAAGTAATACAGGCCTTTCTCCAAGAGAAATTTTAAATTTTTACACACAAAAAATCTTCTCACTGACCCCTGATGGCACACCCAACACAGATACCCACTGGCATTATTTGTTTAGCTTCTGACAAGGAGATTAAGAGTAACCATTGTTGGAATTTTAAATAAATAGGAAAGAACACACAGGAAAGCAAGAGCACAAATGGGGAGGAGAAAAAGTGGCAGCGTGTTAGAAACACTAGTTTATGGTCAATTGTACAGCCTTGAAAACTCAAAATAACCTTAAAGCTTAGAAATCCTTTCTCCCTTACAATACAAAAGGTATTTTTTTGGAGTCAGGGATTACGGTTGTTTATATATCATGGTTCTAATAAACAGTAGAATCACAGACCCTAGAGCTAAAAGAAACCTGATGAGGTTTTATATAATGTTATATTACTTTTTAACCTGAAAACACTTAGAGATTTGATTTTTTATTGCACATGCAGGAATCACTAAAACCTAAAGGAAGTTAGGTGACATTCTTACAGTCGCGGCTGACGAGCTGTGGATCAGGAAGAAATCTTTTTGTATAATAGAACTAAATACCCACTTTTTTGAAAACTAAATCATATGCAATACTTTATCTGAGCAGGTACCTTCTAATCTTTGCATTGCAAAATCTCATTGTAATTCCTGCATTTAAAGGCTCTTGACCAAACGGACATTGTAGGTAAGAACACTTTTAAAACAAAGCATACCAAACATTAACATTTTGCTAATTTGGCAAAGGCCTATTTACTAATATTTCAAATATGACTAATTTCAAGAAATTGCTAATATTTCAAATATGACTAATTTCAAGAAATTGCTAATATTTCAAATATGACTAATTTCAAGAAATTGCTAATACTTGAAATTACTCATATTTGAAATATGAGTAAACACATATTTGATATATCAAATATAATTATCAGGCTAAAATATTCCATCTCTTTTCAAACCTAAAAGTAATCTAAGTTCGATTTTCTGACACAGATGGAACTGAACTTGTACTGCTTGGAAGTGATCAGTCTCATCCCAAAACAAACGTCATCATTTCAATATCCCTGTGTTCAGATTTTGGGATCCTATTTCACTTTATGCGTTTCTCAAAGTTACACACTGTTTTACTGATACATACACAGATATACAGGCTTTGCTAAGCAGATATTCGGATAAAAATAGCAGAGGCCTCCAGCACTGTTCCACATTTTATGGTCTCATGGACAAACACAAGAAATTTCATTTTAAAACAACAAAACCCATGGAGTGTTCCTTTAATTGTACAGAATGTTAGCATTTTCCTAGGTTATCCCCTTAGTCTAAATTACATCTGCATAATTGATGGATATCTGCATCTTGTTGTCAGTCATGAAGCTGAGCAGCTGTTACTAGTACTTAAGCTTACCTTGACCAAGTCTGTCTCCACACTCCAGAATCTGATTGTAGTTCTGGGTATTAAAGTTCAATAGGTCTAGAAAAAAGAAATTCAAAGATGGAAGTTCTTCTCAGTTCTTGTGCATGTTATTCATAAGGTAGTTAGCTGCATTTTTAAAAAATATCTGGACAAGTGTTCTGGTATAGATGTAACCTTTGTAGAGTTTTCTCAGATCTGTCAGCCCAGATGCTTGAATGGCAATAGGACTGAGGAGGCGAAGTGAGAAAGACAAATCTAAAAGATATGTTGATAATGGTTATTTATCTTAAGGCTGCTGAAAATTCTACCTCAGATGATTCAAGAAAGAGGTTAGTCCCTCTTGACGACATATTGTAGACAAAATTAGAAGATGGCTAATTGCATTGTGTCTAGTCAAATGCTGGACTAGCTAGCCCTTCAATACCTGACTGTTTGAAAGGAGAAAAAATTCCAAACAGATCTCTAACCTCTTCTTACCACATACTGTTTTACCATTAGCCATTTAAAGCATAGAGTTTCAAGCTGTAGGCAAGTCAGAAAGAACCAGGCAGACTTAGTGAGCATCTGGTGGGCTAGTCTGTCTAAGGAAAATGATGAAAAGAAATAAACTCTATTTAATAACTCATAGTCTAGAATAACTAGAGAAATATAAAAGAAAACATCATTATAATAAAATGATGAAAGCAAATGGCAAGCATATGGACAAGCTCTGATGGCAGTGGTAAGTAGAGCACACTTAAGTAGGTGTGAGCTTCCAGGAAAGTCTTGAGTGAGAAGGTGGCAATTGACATGAACCTTTTAACATGGTTGGAAATTTGAAGCTATCTCGGAAGTTACGACACTTAGCCAGAGTGGTCCCATGATTCTCAGTCCCTTTCTGCTCGCAACCGGTACAAACCTCTCCTCTCGAGAATGTGGGGAACTTGTGATTTAGGCTTATCTAGTAGAATAGGGTGAAGGTGAAATAATTTAGTAATTAAGTAATCAAGGTAAGTTAATATTTCCATTGCTGCTTTGCAATTAGCTGTACCCAGCTTTGTGAGGGCTTTGGGTATCAATGGTAGTGGACAGGTGAGCTGGTTCATGGATTTTTGAGAGCGGCAACCACTCTTTTTCACCTAAGTGTCTAGAGAAAACAATCCTGAATCCCTTGCTCCAAGGTGTGGAGGGGGTATTGTAGTTACAAGGATATGGTAGAGGGAAGAGGTTTAGGAGAGAGCTTGGGGAGCTAGTATACTGAATATTGATCACAACAAATGGAATCTTGGAGCACCACTGTCTTCATCTTATGTCATTAGGAGTAGAGTTTCTCTTCCTTAGATTTCATCCTCCAGATCTGGCAAAGTCATCCTCTGTCTCTGACAGCTCACACCCCTTGTTGCATACTGAGCACCCTGTGTTGATGAAACAGATGTAAATCAATTACATAAATCCCAGGACATGGTGTTGTTTAGTAAATAATGTAAACAGCAAACATAACTCAAGACTAATTGTGCTCTTTGAAATGACTCAAGGATGACTGGTATCACTAGCTGAGAGAATACCGCTGTTCTCAAGATTTTAATTGTATTGATGTTCTAAATATGTACTTGGCATTATTTTCTCCTTGAAACTGTCACTACTCCATACCAAGCATAACAATGCAAAATGAAGATGTGATACTTTTTATGCAGAAATTGGGATCTAAGTATTTTAGTACAGCTCTTAATGAAGAAATCAATAATTGTCTTTGGTGTTCAAAAATAGTTTAAATAGCTTATATCAATACCCACTATAGGAACTGGTGAAACGTGAAGAAAAAAAATGAAGGTTGATGGTTAGTTTGTTTTTGATTATTGTAAACAGCCAGATTTATAAACCAAGAATAATTACAATAGAGAGGTGCTATAAAATTATGATATACTATATAAGAGCAAGTATGATAACATTTTACACAATATAATTATTGTATATATATACTTACAATTGTATATATACACATATACATTGTGTATATATACAATAAAGATAAAATAAAATTTTAATTTAGTTATCTCATTCTGAAGTGCCAAAAGAATCTGAGTGGGATTAAAATTGGATATTAAAAAATTATAACACACTTTAGTTAGATAGCATACCTTTGGTCCTTTAAAAATAAAATCTCTTGAAAGTCAACAACGTGCACTATTGAAGTTATTTTAAAGAAATATTCAGGTATGAGTGTAAGGATGTAGCAACAAGCAAATTTATTGCATTGTTTACAGTAGAATAAAAGTACCATTCAGTCAATAAAGTGGATTTTGCTAAAACACTTTGTTTTTGTTGCTGTTGCCCAGGCTGGAGTGCAGCGGCACAATCATAGCTCACTGCACCCTCAACCTCCTGGGCTCAAGTGATCCTGCTGCCTCAGCCTCCTGAGTAGCTGAGACTACAGGCATGTGCCACCACACCTAGCTAAATAACCACTTGTTAACATGAGAAAATAAATTGCAAAAGAGGGAAATATAGACAGAAAGAGAGATAAAAATGAGCCTCTACTACCACCACAGAATAATAAAAGAAACTAGAACACATAAACCAACAAGTTAGTAGTAGTTATATATTGGAGATGAGAAAATAAACACATTTTTGTTTTAAATATGTAGTTTTATATTCAGTTTTAGAGTTTTCTTCCTTAAGCATATATAATTATTATTTTGTTGGAAACACACTGAATATTAGTAAATATAAGTTTTTAAAAGCTTTTGGAAAAGACCATGCAGCCCTTACTAATTCTGACAAAGTATGTTTAGTTTCCGATTTCTCATATTAATTCAAATAAAATAGTGTGATTTAAATCAAGTAATAGAATGGAAATTTAAATGTGAACATATTGCCTACACAATGTGGTCAATCAACATATAGGTATCTTTGTATTAAAACTTTATGTCATTTTCTTTAAGCCAATTTTTTATAAAAATGATTTATAAATCCTTAGGCCTTTCTGATAATGCTAAACTTAACATAATTATTACCACTTGATAGTTTTTCTAGAGAGGAAAGTCAGGCCTAAACTCACTAACTGTACACTATTGGTGGCATTTAATCATGTATTTATTTTATTTCTGCATAATTTTATTGTAAAATATTTCCTCCAGAGGATCCTACATTTCGTAACAGGTCTATTTCAAATCTCTTTGAGGTCCCTTAAAAAGTCAGTGTTACAACATATCTTCAGTGAATACTTTCCAACCAATTCAGATTTTTATTCAAAACCATCTAGAAGAAAATTTTCTACCTAAATCTCAAATTTACATGTAACATCACATCTACAGGAACCAAAACAAAACAAGAACAAATTAATCACAAAGCTCACAGAAAAAAATAAATAACTAAAATTAGAGCAGGACTATATGAAATTGAGACCCCAACATCCATACAAAAATAATCAGTGGAAACAAAAGTTGCTTCTCTGTAAGGATAAATGCAATTGATAGACTGCTAGCTAGATTTTTAACAAGAAAAATAGAGGGAAGATCCAAATAAGCACAATCATAAATGACAAAAGTAGCATTACAGCTGATACCACAGAAATACAAAAGATCTTCAGAGACTATTATGAACACAAACTGGAAAATTTAGAGGAAGTGGATAAATTCCTGGAAACACACAATCTCACAAGACTGAATTAGGAAGAAAATGAAGCCTTGAAGTGACCAATATCATGTTCTGAAATTGAATCAGTAATTAAAAACCTACCAACCAAAAGAAACTGCAGACTGGATGGATTTAGAGCCCAATTCTACTGGAAGTATGAAGAAAAGCTGGTACCTATCCTACTGAAATTATTCCAAAAATCATGAAGGAGGGACTCCTCCCTAACTCATTCTTTGAAGGCAGCATCACTGTAATACCAAAACCTGGCTAAGACACAATGAAAAAAAGAAAACAAAAGCTATGGAGCAATATCCCTGATGAATATGGATGCAAATATCCTCAACACAATACTAGCAAGCTGAATTCAACAGCATATCAAAAAGTTAATTCTCCATGATTAGGTAGGCTTCATTCCTGGGATGCAGGTTTGGTTCAACATATACAAAACAATAAATGTAACTCATAACATAAAGAGAACTAAAACAAAACAAAACCATATGACTATCTCAATAGACATGGAAAAAACTTTCAATAAAATCTAACATCCCTTCATGATTAACAGCCCCCAAACTCCCCCAAAACTAGACATCTAAGGAATATACTTCAAAATAATAAGAACCATCAATGCCAAACTCACAGCCAATATAATAATGAATAGACAAAAACCGGAAGCATCCTCCTTGAGAACTAGAATAAGAGGATGCCCACCCTCACCACTACTATTCAACATCATGCTGGAAGTGCTAGCTAGAGCAAATCAGGCAGGAGCAAGAAATAAAAGGCATCAAAACAGAAAAAGAAGAAGCCAAACTATCTCTCTTCTTGGATAATATTGTCCTATCCCTAGAAGACCCTAAAAACTCAGTCAAAGACTCTTGGCACTGATAAATAATAAATAATACAAAATTTCAGGAGATAGAATCAATGTACAAAAATCAATACTATTTCTATACACCAATAATGTTCAAACTGAGACCCAAATCAAGAATGCAATCCCATTTAAATAGCCAAAATAAAATAAAATAAAATACTTAGTAATGCATCTAACTAAAGAAATGAAAGATCTCTATAAAGAGAACTACAAAACAGCTAAAAGGAATCACAGATTACACAAATAAATTAAAAAACATTCCAAGTTCATGGATCAAAATTGTCAGTATTATTTAAATGGCCATACTACCCAAAGCAATCTACAGATTCAAGGTTATTCCTATAAAATTACTAATTTTATTTTTCACAGAACTAGAAAAAAACTATTCTAAAATTCATTTAGAACCAAAAAAGAGCCCAAATTGCTAAAGCAATTCTAAACTTAAAGAACAAAACTGGAGGCATCATGTTATCTGACAAGACACCTAAGGAAAAACTACTACAAACTATGCTACAAGGCTACAGTAAACAAAACAGCATAATACTCACACAGAAACAGACACATAGACCATTGGAACAGAATAGGGAACCCAGAAATAAAGTTGAGCACCTATAGCCATCTGATCCTCGACAGTCAACAAAACAATAAATGAACAAATGATTCCCTATTCAATCAATGATACCAGCATAACTAGCTAGCCACACGCAGGGGAATGAAACTGGTTCCCTAACTTTCACCATACACAACAAAGAGCACAAGATCAATTAAATATTTAAATGTAGACCTTAAACTTTTTAGAATCCCAGAAGAAAACCTAGGAAACACCGTTCTGTCCATAGGCCTTAGGAAAAAAATTTATTACTAAGACCTCAAAAGCAATTCCAACAAAAACAAAATTGACAGGTGAGACCTAACTAAACTAAAAAAGCTACTGCACAGCAAAGGAAACGATCAACAGAGTAAACAGGCAACCTACAGAATGGGAAAAAATATTTACAAACTATGCATCCGACAAAGGTCTAATATTCAGAATCTTCAAGAAACTTAAACAATTGAACAAACGAAATAGAAATAAACCCATTAAGAAATGGGCAATTATCCTCAGCAAACTGACACAGGAACAGAAAACCAAATGCTACATGTTTTCACTCATAAGCGGGAGCTGAACAATGAGAACACATGGACACTGGGACAGGAACAACACACACTGGGGCCTATTGGGGGAGGGGAGAGGAGCGGGAGAGCATCAGGAAAGGTAACTAATGCATGCTGGGCTTAATACCTAGGTGATGGATTGACAGGTGCAGCACACCATCATGGCACACATTTACCTACGTAACAAACCTGCACATCCTGCACATGTACCCCAGAATTAAAATTTAAAAAATAAATGGACAACAGATATGCACAGACATTTCTCAAAAGATATACAAGTGTCCTCTATCCATATGAAAAATGCTTAACGTTACAAATAACTAGAGAAATGCAAATCAAAACCACAGTGAGATACCATCTCACACCAGTCAGAATAGTTATTATTAAAAAGTCAAAAATACAATAGCTGTTGGTGAGGTTGCAGAGCAAAGGGAACACTGATACACTGTTGGTGGGAGCGTACATTAGTTCAACCACTGTGGAAAGCAGTTTGGAGATTTCCCAAAGAACTTAAAATGGAGCTACAATTTACCTAGTAATCCCACTACTGGGTATATATACAGAGGAAAGCAAATATTTCTGCTAAAAAGACACATGCACCCTCATGTTCAGTGCAGCACTGTTCACAATAGTAAAGACATGTAATCAAACTAGATGCCCATCAACAGTAGACTGTATAAAGAAAATGTGGTACATACACACCATGGAATACTATGCAGCCACACAAAAGAATAAAATCCTGTCCTTTGCAACAACATAGATGCAACTGGAGTTCATTATCCTAAATGAAGTAACACAGTGACAGAAAACCAAATACTACATATTCTCAGTTATAAGTGGGAAGTAAACATTGGGTACTCATGGACATAAAGATGGGAACAATAGAAATTGGGGACTACTAGAGGAGAAAGGGAGGGAGGTGGGGAAGGGTCAGAAAAACTACCTATTGGGTACTATGCCTAGTACCCAGATGAAGGAATCATTCATACCCCAAACCTCAGCAACACACAATACACCCAGGTAAAAAGCCTGCATATGAACCTCATGAGTCTAAAATAAAAGTTGAAAAAAAAAATGCGTGGTACATAAATTATATATAAATATAAAGTTTAATTCTATCTGTAGAAAATAAAATAATTATACATGTAACAGTTTAAAAATATAATCAAATTGTGCTGTTTCAGAAATAAAAGCTGGCTTTTGACATGGGGAAAAAAAAATGAGAACAGAGTTGAAAATAGGTTGGAATCACCTAACTATTTTAGGCATTCATAGAGACAGAAAGTTTGGAAAAAAATTCAGGTTTAGAGATCTATTGGGAGTTAACTCCAGAATACAACGGAGGTATATTTGGAGGAGAAACTAGAAAATCTGGGAGAGTAAAATGATTGTATGTTCTAAACAATCTTGTACTTTTGGTGAAAGAATCAGTTGTTAAGTAAACAACGACGAACACTGAGATTTGTTTATTTCAATTGAAATAATGCTCTGACAAAGCTACTAATGCCTTAATTCACTCATTTTCAAAAATATGCATCAGCAAAATGAGTCACTTATTACATCAATTTTATGTAGAAACCAATGGAACACTAATAAAAGTGGAAATACTTGGTCAAGGCGAGGATAGAGTTCTCCATGCTTTTCTTAGGAGCTTCCAAATGTGAGAAATGGTAACCTGAAAGAGCTTGTCCTTCAAGATGGATCCCCAGTGGCTAACTGGGCCTAAATCTAAATAGAATCAAGTGTAATTATTTGCTGGAAGCTACACACCTCTGAGTTTCCCAACAACTTCCACCTTTTAACATTGGGAATTTCAGAGGTCCGCTGTATCAAGAAGAAGCATCATTGGTAATCAAAAAATGTGAATATAATTGTGTAAAATTTATTACAGAAATACAGACTGAATTCAGTGCCAGGTAACTGTACCAAAATAATGATTTATAGATAACATGTATCTATTCTCAAAACAGGAAACTTCAATAGCATGGAAATTTTAAAAATAAACTTCTTCCACAAATATCTTCCTTGTATATACTCTATCCCTATTTTTATACAAAATTTAGTTCAATTAAAACACGATAATTACATAAATTTAAAATAAAATTTCAGATTAAAAAATTTAATTTTGTGATAATCTATGCATCGATTTGACTATTTTTAACTTTTTTAAACAACCACTTACTATGCACGTGTGGAAAAATATATTAACTACACATTCCAAATACAATCTATTTGTAATAAACACATGAATTTGAAGGCTGAAATAATGTGGTAAACTATTACATACGTGCTGTAAAATGTCTTTCAATAGAAACCTTTTACAGGAACATTTAGATTCTTATAAAAACAATCAGACTAAAGTTTTTTTTTTTTTTTTTTTTTTTTTTTTT
>NW_016819796.1:1021511-1082485 GCF_001698545.2 Rhinopithecus bieti | reverse complement strand
TTAAAACACGATAATTACATAAATTTAAAATAAAATTTCAGATTAAAAAATTTAATTTTGTGATAATCTATGCATCGATTTGACTATTTTTAACTTTTTTAAACAACCACTTACTATGCACGTGTGGAAAAATATATTAACTACACATTCCAAATACAATCTATTTGTAATAAACACATGAATTTGAAGGCTGAAATAATGTGGTAAACTATTACATACGTGCTGTAAAATGTCTTTCAATAGAAACCTTTTACAGGAACATTTAGATTCTTATAAAACAATCAGACTAAAGTTTTTTTTTTTTTTTTTTTTTTTTTTTTCTGCAACAGTCTCACTCTGTGCCCAGGCTGTAGTGCAGTGGTGCTATCTCAGCTCATTGCAACCTTCACCTCCCAGGTTCAAGCGATTCTCCTGCCTCAGCCTCCTGAGTAGCTGGGACTACAGGCATGAGCCACTACTCCCAATTACTCCCAGCTCATTTTTGTATTTTTAGTAGAGATGGGGTTTCACCATGTTGGCCAGGCTAGTTTTGAACCATTGACCTCAGGTGATCTGCCCACCTTGGCATCCCAAAGTGCTGGGATTATAGGCATGCAGACTAAAGTTAATTTAAAATATCATTCATGTGAGTACTAACACATACATTTAAAAACTCTGAAGGAAGCTTTCATCTCTCTCTTCTTTTCTCTTATTTCAAATGTCTTGTCCTATTGAGAGAAATGAAGTCAGTGACTACATAGAAAAACCCTTGATAGAGATACCATCACTTTAAATGTCTTAAATCCAATTTCAAATTCTGTCCAAATTAGAAGTTATCGCATGTGATCATGAAAATAGTACGCTTTGTAAGTGTAAATACGAATACTACCTTATATATAGTGCTTTATATGCACAGAAAAGTTAGATGGGTTGAATACTTCTACCTTTGAATTTATAGTTCTTATGTTGTTCCTGTAAGTGAAAAGAGGTAAATACATTTGATTCTAAAGTCTATCTTTCTGATATTTTTGGATTACAATTGGTCATTTAAAAGTGGCACGATCTCCCTTTCCTCAAAAGCAAAAACTTCATCGCTATGTGTTTTTGATTCTCTCCTATAATTAACTACATTGTTTTTAGTCTTATGTAACTTGTATTAATGAATACATAGTAAAGACCAATTTGCTTTTCCACTGAATAAAAAAGTGGGCATTTAAAGTATTCCATTAAATCAATGACCTTAAAAAGAGAACTTATGTTGATAACATAATAATACATTATCACTTGAGGGTAACAGCAGAGAAAATATACCTGTGCATTGAACGGAAAACTTAAAAGAAGAAACATTTTGCTTCAAATTTCTAACCAAAGAGCAATATATTTTCCAACTAAACATTGTAAAAAGTCTATTTTAATTTGTTTTTTAGTTTCTAGTAGTGTCACATCTATAGGGGAAACTTTCCTTTCATTAAAATGTTGCCAACACATTCCAGTTCGTTTGAATTATAAGAAGCAAAATTTGACCGATCTATTCCTTCACTGCCCACTGATCTACTTCATGGCTTTTTCACTAGAGAGAGAAATAGCACCACGCAGGAAAATTTACACTAGAGTCATCCCAGAGTTATACTTAGGGAAAAGTATCCACTTAGTATGTGGACTAGATAGAACTTTGGAATATTCTAAAACATTAATTTCACCAACACATTTTCCCTGCCACCATACGCATTTGTTTAAAAGCTGCGCTTCAGCCTAGACACAAAGAGAAGTAGCTTACTATACCAACCAGGCAGTCAGGGCTTGATGTAAGGAATCCGTCTGTGAACAGTTTGGTGTGTGTTTTGTTGCTTTCTGTAACTAGAAATGGAAGATTTCAATAGTATAAAATATTTTGGAAGTATAAATGTCAAAACAGCATGCACTTCAGGTCATAGAATTTTTGAAAACGTAATTCTATCATAAACATCCAATTCACCATAGCCACCAGTAGAAATGCCACAATAAACCACAAAAACTCTGTATTTTCAATAATTGTATAATTGGCCGGGCATGGTAGCTCACGCCTGTAATCCTAGCACTTTGGGAGGCTGAGGCAGGCAGATCCCCTGAGGTCAGGAGTTCAGGACCAGCCTGAACAACATGGAGAAACCCTGTCTCTACTTAAAAAAAAAAAAACAAAAAAAAAACCACACAATTAGTAGGGTGTGATGGCGCATGCCTGTAATCCCAGCTACTCGGGAGGCTGAGGCAGGAGAACTGCTTGAACCCAGGAGGCGGAGGTTGCAGTAAGCCGAAATCATGCCACTGCACTCTAGCCTGGGCGATAAGAGCAAAACTCCGTCTCAAAAAGACAATAAATAAATAAATAAATAAATAAATAAATAAATAAATGTATAATTATATTGAGAAGGCTGGGCTCTAACCTGGAAAAATAATGTAATCAAGCAAGAAGAGTATATTGAACTATATCTTTAATAAATGGAGGCTGACAAACAAGCTGGACTATTGAATACTATGGTTCCTGATATAGATGGGTGGGTATGTGTGTGTATGTACATGGCAAAAGCACAAAATCAACATTCATCTCTCGCTGGGCATGCTTTTTCGAGAAGGACAGCCCAACAGCCTTCCGCTCTTCCACCCTCGGATTATCACTAGTGTCTCTGAGAAGTGAGATGATTTCAAAGTGACAACTTTTAACGTATACACAGAATTTCTAAAAAGTCAAAACACTGGTAGTTGAGAAGGCCAAAAGCTAATTTATTTATATCAATAAAATACGCACCTCAAGATGCTCAAGACCTCGAGATGGTCTCAGTTGAGTAATGTATTGGATTTTCTACTGTTTTTAGAAGGAATGAGTAATGACAGTGAAAAGGCTTAAGTTCATTAAAGAAAAACAAATTTCATGTACTGAGTCCTTTATTTAGAAGGAGCCTGTGATGTGAGTTGACAGTCGCTTTGTTTAGACAAGTGTCATAGTTTTATTTCTGACCACCTTTTCACAAGTCAAATAAGGCAATCATTCTATCAGCATCCAGCCTGGACATCCAACATCAACAGGAAAACAATGGCTTCAAACTGAAGACCCAGACTATTCAAAATCTAATAATTAACTTTTTTTTTTTTTAAACAATAATGGCAGCATTTTACATAATTTGACCCATATGGGGCTAGATCAATAGCTTACCGAGGTGAAATCTAATTCCCGGTCCTCATTCCACGTTTTTTTTTTTTTTTTTTTCCGGAAAAGAAAACATTTTAAAATAAATAAGAGATGTGTTGTTAATTAGCTACTGAAAAACTGAATATGCTGTTTTGAGGTTAACTATAACTTAACTCTAAGGTAGGTAATACTATTAAATATTCTTAATTAGGGATGACACGTATTTTGAAACAATGGTAATTAAATCCAGATATGTATTTTCTGTCACCCATAAAAGTGATACTTTCTTAAATTTTCATGATTTACATCTAGTAATTATCAAAAGTAAATAATTGTAGAGAAAGACTAGTTAGGATAGAGTGATCTTTAAAATTCTAAATATGATGAATTAAGCTTTTAGTGAATTTTTTTAAATTTTCTTGCCAATAGTATCCATCTACTAGGAAACATAAATCTGAGAGAAAATGTACAAAAATATAAATTTTTGAGAATCCAAATAGATACTGATTTATGAATTAATTTCAAATATAAATGCACATTTTTAAAAAATTACTGATTTCTGAGATTTTGCTTTCTAGAGTACATCAGAGTTTATATTAAGGATGCTTTGTAACTTCAGTCATATTCAGAAAATTAAAAACCTCCATCTCATTTAAACAGCTAATGTTCTTTTACAAAAGTTTTAAATAAATGACAATATTCCTTAGTGTGTGTGTGAAGACATAAAATTGGTCCACAGAACTTGGATAATTATCCCCATGATTTCAGCTGAAAAATAATTTTACTGAGTTATCTAAAATATAGAAACCATGGTTTTATTTGCTTAAATTATTTAAGTATTCACTTTCATTATTTAATTTGCTTCTACATACATTTGTTTTCTGCAAAGATCAAACAAGTTATAATTTGTAACCATCCCTACCACAAGAAAAACTCATTATATGAAACATAAAAGCAAACAGTCCAAGAAACTTTTGAAGATTTTACAAGTAAGTGATAAAAAAAAAAAAAGAGAGAGATGATTCAATTTCAGTACCCTCTGGCTATTTCAAAAATAGTTTTATTTACTCTGTATTGTGAAAAATTTAACATGAAGTAATGAATATTGACTAAACCTGCAGTTAATGTAAAATCTGTTCGCCAAACCCATAACAGATGGTTTGATGTAAATTAAAGCCATTACTCTGCCATTTACAGTTTATAAAATATGCATACATTTGAAGGTACATTAGTTCCAAATTATTTCTTTCAAAGCCATTATACATTAAGAAAAACTAACCGATTGATTCTGTAGCATATACATTGTCTGCCAGATAATATAAAATTAATATAGAAAAGCCTTTACTTTATAAGAATATTCACATAAAATACTCTATCTCAATGCATAGGAGTGCTGTATTGAGTATACAGAAGGGTGTCATCAAAGCAGCTCAAGAGATTTAGGAGTCAAAGGTGAGGTTTATGTACATGATTCTTCTAGTAATTAATGAAGACACAAAATGTAAATCACTTGGTGTCATTGGCCCTCAGCTGCTTACCTGAAAACCACCTGGAGTCAGAAAGCAGTGATTTCTAAGTTTCTATAATATCATATGCATTTGGGATCCAGGTTATTAACTGCCATGATGACCTCATTTGGGCTCAGGTATAGACAGTGGGTTGTCTTGGGGCCCAGCTGAAAGTGTTAAGAAGGAGTGATTGGTAGTGTCTAAAGTGCCACTGGGTACCACCTGCGTCCTGCGTGGCACCCATGCTTACGTCAATTCTGCTTCAGAGACCAGCAGATTGCTTTTCTCTACAACAGACTTAATTGTTATACATTGAAAATAGAGCAATAAAGGGAAAAACTAAAGATTTATTATAATAACTAGTAACTACATATGGAAGAACAATATGTGCCTTCTTTTCAGGGGCACATTTATAATAAACTGAAGACCTTCCCCAGTAAGTTAGCAATGTGTTCACATGATTACACATTTTTGAAAACTTGGCAAAATTAAATATTTCAGTTATGATTAATAAAGATCACTTTCTGTTTTTGCTCTGATATTCCCTCTTATACCTCTTTCTCTGATTGATCATTAAGGGTACTTGATTTGGGGCATTCAACTGAAGGAAGTCCATTTGAGAATTCTTTTCATATCGGTATGGTAGCATAGATTTATTTTATGCTTTGTCTTCACTTCCATAGTAAGATTTTGTGGACTGCCCCATGGTACAAGAAAGGCTTTCAGGCAAACGACTGTCCTCTGTGCTGACTTGTCCAGTCTACAGACTGATACAGGGCCAGAAGTCCTATCATAGTGTGAATGGAGTACTAGCGGCCTGGCGACAGAGGGTGCATGAGGAGTCTAGCAGCCACAAAAGACAGAAAATGTGTGAGGAAAATTCTTCCAATTGCTAAAAACGTGAAATCCTGTGAAGACTCAGTTTTCATTGAAAGTTAAAATAGAAATTCAAATAGCAGGATAAGAATTTCTATTTTATAGTGAATATATAGATACAACATACACAGCTGTGCATGTCTGTGTGTGTGTATAAGTGTATGTCATATACAATGGTAAATGGATCACATATTTCTTGTCTGAAATGGAGTTGATCAGAATCCCTTTGTTTATGGGGCGCAATCTCATAGCATCACTGCAAAGCACAGGAGTCTCTGTGTCTGCCACTGCATGTTTAATACATCCTAACCTACCAAATCATGTCTTAGCATAGCTGATGCATTTTGTCCTGATGAATTTTGACATGTCCAGCAAAATAGCACACTAAATTGCTACCAACCCAGCAAATCACAGCAAAGAGTCAAGTACTACACAGAGGCACCTACCCATATCAAAAAATACATCAAAGTGAGGTAAGAATAATCTGATCACATAATAATGTAGTTCAACATACATACAGCAGTTTAAAAGTGCTTGAATTGTTCTTATGTATGCCTTATTTTTATATTACTTTCAGGTATTTTTATTAGAAATATTTATCAAACCAGTAATTTAAAAGATATTGTAGAGTTGTTGTAGGAAACTAATCAATCAAGGCAGTCTCCTTTTTGTCTTTCTAAATGTTATGTCTGTGATGTTTGCCAAGTTTCTTATTTTAAATATTCAATTGTATATAATTTCAGATTTATAATTTTATTCATTTTATAAGAAATTCTAATTATTAAAAAATAACATTATAAAATCTTCAAATTTCACACAATCTGAATCTGTCCCTTCTATATGTCAGCATTGCTAGGGTAGCTTTAGTGATTGAAACCTATTCATCTGAATGGCCTGTCTTATCTAACATACTAGGATTCTTTATAACTAAAACGTTCTTATACTTCCATTTGATATTCGCCCCAATCACTTTACAAGGTTAGTTTGGGTCCATGCAGATTTTTTTGTTTTGTTTTGTTTTCTTCTTCAATCTCAAGTCAGGAGGATTTACCCTGATTTAAGTAGTAAATGTTTTAAGATAATCTACAAAATCTGTGAGCATTTATTATTAGGCAAGTTCACCTGTTCATTTTCATATTCCTCATAAGGAAGGCAGATGGAAGATCTTGACCAACCATAGCCAATTTTTGACAATATTTAACACTAAAGTTTTAGCTGGAAGCACCTGTTTTCTAAGGGTAAAGACTATCCTTCCCAAGCACTTCACTCTAAGACTTTTGCCAATTCCTCTGTTATTTTTCTATTAGCGGTATTTACTCTTGGAAAATATTATTTTCTTATCCTGTGAAATAATTTTGGTTGACATACATTGGCATTACTATTATAGATTCAAAAGTTTTACAAAATAATGTATTTTCAGTTAAATGAAACAGCTCTGTGACTCTCGGTGTTTTCCGTCATGGATAGTTAAAATTTCAGAAGAGAGGTGGGCTTCAGTTATCACACAATCACATCAGGCTTTGTTTCTTGAATTCTTTTAGATTCATCAATTTTATCAGTTCTCCCTTAAACTTGTTTGCCTTAGCAGCAGCGGCCTGGGTATGAATAGAGAAACGATCAAATCTTAAATTCTCAATCTGAAAATATGAGAGGATATGATATGCCAATTGTGTAAATTAACCAAAGTAAGAAAACAAAATAAATCGAATCTCTACCATGTGCAAGTATGACAGGCACCTGTACAAGCTTTCTCACCGAATTTTACAATCTTTCTTAGATTGATAGTATTTCCTCATTGTTCAAATTTAATACCTGAAGATCAGTGAAGTTAAATCATTTGCCTATGAAACTGAAAAATGGTAAAACATTTTAAGAGGTCCTCTTGCCAAGCTGATGTGCTTTGGCTGTGTCCCCACCAAAAATATCATCTTGAATTGTAATCCTCATAATCCCCATACAAGGCAGGCCCAGGTGGAGATAATCTTATCATGGGTGCGGTTTCCCCTGTGCTGTTCTCGTGACAGTGAGTGAGTCTCGTGAGATCTGATGGTTTTATAAGGGTCTGGCATTTCCCCTGCTTGCACTCATTCCATCCTTCACCCTGTGAAGGAGACTGCTTCTCCTTTGCCTTCCATCATGACTGTAAGTTTCCTGAGACCTCCCCAGCAATGCAGAACTGTGAGTCAATTAAAATTCTTTCCTTTATAAATGACCCAGTCTTGGGTATTGCTTCATAGCAGTGTGAGAATGAACTAATATACAAGCTCATACTCTTTTTAGACTCATGCCATGCAGATTTAAAATACCTCTCAAACACAGACTGTTCAGTCATATTTATACATGGATAGCTATGCTCTTAGTGTTTATGCTACAGGAATTCTTGAAATTTTCCAGTAGAAGTTCTTTCAAATGTGATATTTCATCTGTCTGTTGAGGCTCATGCTGTGTGATAAACTTATTTCTCAAATAGATCCTAAATATTCTGATTATCTGAAACTTTCTCTTCTATACACAAGCAAATAGCCAAAAGCTAACATAGGACTTGAGGAATTTCTAAATACGCACTCATCTTGGGTTATGATTATATTTAGATGCTATCAAAATAGAAGACAAATTTACCATCTAAATGTTTGATTTGCTCAATAGCAAACAATTAGATTTACGCCTAACTGATTTTCTGTTTTGAATCTGTCTTTGCTCTATGTATAAACATAGAGCAAGTCTATTTTCACATGTAGAGGCAGGTGACAGAAATTAGGGCATGTAGGGGTTGAGGCATTCAAGAAAATAGGTGAGAAAGAGCTGCACATGTGGTCCACAGTAGTACTGCTCACAAGGCAAGTCAATTGCCTTCCTTGTGGTTTGAGATATCAGTTAATATTTTATACATTTCCAATGATGAGAGAAGACATACGAATAATATTGCTAAGTCTGCAAGCTGGCTGGGTATTTGAGAAGTTACCTAAATTATATCTCTGAGTGTATTTTAAAATGATTTTAATTACTATAAATTTTCAGTTTCCACAATAAAATATACTTAACTATTTACACATTGCCCAAGATTGGGCTGTAAGCTCTTTTCTCAGCAGAGGTCACAAAATAGGCCTCAGCCAATGTAAAGTCTACCCACTCATTCAGTGTGGCTGTTTCCTGAGGCCCACTGTGTTTTAAAAACGAATGTAACTAGATGCATTTGATCTCTGGTTCCTGTTCACATGTTAGAGTGTACATATTTTTTCTTAGATTCTCCAAGAATTTGTAATATCTACAATCATTTCAGTGTGCCTCCCTATTCTATGGTCCTTTCATCCGCATACAACCACAAAGATGGTTCTAGTTCCTTCTATGTGCTCAGGATGATTAAATGTAAGTTTCCACCCCAGCTCACCTCTAGACCCATGTACCAAAGGCGCTTTAAGGGTTTTCTATTTCAATAAATGCCATTGCTATCCAGTTAATGATGCAAACCAGAAAGTTAGAAGTCATTTATGATGCCTCCCTCCCCTTCATTACCATAGCTAGACCAACACAAAAACCTTTTAATTTTTTATTCCCAAATGTCTCAGGAATGTGATCATTTCTGTTCATTTCTAATTACTTCCTTGAATATACTCTCAAAGTGCCCTGTACTTTTCTTCACATGTAATTTATAAATATACAGCATGAGTAGAATTACTCACCAAAATCGATTTTCACCACTAAGTTCTAAACTTCAAGTGAATAGTGATAATGTATATTCTGGTCCCAGTTCATCTCCAAAAATTTTAGGAAAAATAAATGTGGAACTTTTAGCATGTTTCAATTTCCTCTTTTTTTTTTTTTGAGATGGAGTCTCACTCTGTTGCCCAGGTTGGAGTGCAGTGGCGTGATCTCGGCTCACTGTCAGCTCCACCTCCTGGGTTCCCGCCATTGTCTTGCCTCAACTTCCCGAGCAGCTGGGACTACAGGTGCCCACCACCACGCCCAGCTAATTTTTGTATTTTTTAGTGGAGACGGTGTCTCACCATGTTACCAGGGTGTTCTGGATCTCCTGACCTTGTGATCCGCCTGCCTTGGCCTCCCAAAATGCTGGGATTACAGCCGTGAGCTACCGCGCCCAGCCTCCATTTCCTTTTTTTAAAATGATAGGTTTATTATTATCATTGTGTATAAATGTTTACCATATTTTGGATTTTTTATGAAGTTTCCTGCCAGTAAAATTGTATCAAATGTTAGAAAACACCAGAAAGTTTCAATCAAGAAAAGTTTTATATTCTACATGCCCCAAAATAGAGTATGAAGTTATTTATCTACATTTTAAGCATTGATTTTTATATGGTTTTAATGTTTGCCAATTCAGTTTGATATTTTAATTTTTCCAATTTTATTATATTTGATCACTTGTGTGGCCCAGTGATATTTTCTGGCTCTGTGCCCCCACCTAAATCTCATCTCATATTTTTATTTCCATAATAATCCCCACATGTCTAGGAAGGGACCAGGTAGGAGGTGATTTGATCATTGGGGCAGATCACCCATGCTGTTCTCCTGATAGTGGGTGAGTTCTCACAAGATCTGATGGTTTTATAAGTGCTTGACAGTTCCTCTTTCACACATACTCTCTCTCTCACCTTCTGCCATGTGAGACATGCCTGCTTCCCCCTCTGCCATGATTACAAGTTTCTGGAGGCTACCTTGGCCATGTGGAACTGTCAGTCAATTAAACTTCTTTTCTTTTTTTCTTTATATTTTATGTATTTATTTATTTATTTATTTATTTATTTATAATTTTTTGAGATGAAGTCTCGCTCTGTTGCTAGGCTGGAGCGCAATGGGGTGACCTCGGCTCACCACAACCTCCACCTACTGAGTCCAAGCAATTCTGCCTCAGCCTCCAGAGCACCAGGATCACGGGCACATGCCACCAGGACTGGCTAATTTTCTGTACTTTTAGTAGAAATGTGGTTTCACCGTGTTAGCCAGGCTGGTCTTCAACTCCCGACCTCAGGTGATCCACCTGCCTCGGCCTCCCAAAGTGCTGGGATCACAGGCATGAGCCGCCGTGCTCTGGCCTTAAATATCTCTTCTTAATAAATGACCCGGTCTCAGGCAGTTCTTTATAGCAATGGGAAAGCAAACTAATACCGTTTGACAGAAATTTATATTTTTCCATAAATTGTCTTTTAGAGCCCTTTCTCAATTCTATTTGAGTATGAATGTTTCCTAAACAAATAATAAAAGCTATTTGTATATTAAAATTATTTGATAATATTAATTATTTATATATTAATATTCATAACATTAACATTTATAATACACATAAATGGAAATATTAATATTATTTATTTGCTAAATATGAGTGCTTTTGTCATGAGATGGGGTCTCACTATATTGTCCAGGTTGCTCTTGAACTCCCGGGCTTAAGTGGTTCTCCTGCCTCAGTCTGTGGAGTAGCTGAGACTTAACTGCTTTTTTAGTAGTAACTATTTTCATTTTAATTCTATTTGTGACAGTTTGATATGCCAAGTATTTTACATTATCTTTTACCAAAGCTGAACTTTATTTTTGTCTGTCATTCTGTGATAAGAATGCTTTTGCTCACTTTAAAATGGAGATAAACATGAACTTAAACTGGTGTCTATTTGTTATGAATTTCAGTTTTCAAATACAGTTTTAAATTCATAAAGTTTTGTAATTGAAATTAACCTGACAAACATAATGCATGAAATTGTCTGTATTATGAAATGATTATTACAGGTAAAGCAAAAGTCCCCTTTGACCCCCAATCCTAAATCCATTGAGTAGATACTGAGCCAGGGCAACAATTTATCCCACTGTACACGACGGAAGAACTGCAGGGATAGTTTATAGAGAGAGGTAATTCCATTTACTGACAAGAGTGTAAAGATCTCTGATACCTTATCTAGTGATAACAGAACAGGTAATAATTCAGCAGAACTGAGGAGCGGTTTACATTATCAGGGCCACAGCGTTGAGAAATGTCAGAAACACAGTAGGAGTTTGGCCAAGCAGAGCCAAACTCCCGAGAGTGGCCACACCACCCACTCCAGCAACAGAACACACACCTTATGGTGATGGAAATGGCACCATAATGAGAAAAGCTAGCCCAGGCCCCTCTAAGGCAGTACTAAATAATAGCAGGTATTTGAGACACATTTTAAAAGATGTTTTGTTTGGTTGTTTTGGTTTCTGTTCTTAACCGTAGGAAAAGAATCAAGTCATAAGTATTGTTTACAGATGGAGTGGCCAAGAAGATTTAGATATGGTTTTGGATACACTGAATGGTTTTGGATACACTGGATGTGCAGCGTGCTAACATATTTTTCCTCCTACTAAATTTCAACAGAGTCAGAACAGATAATATTATTTAGTTGCCATTCAACTCTGTCAGCTTTTCTACTGTTTTGACATCACTGCCTGGAGAAATATATGGTCTAGGAGGAAGCAGAAGCCCTTCCTTTGGTCCCTGTGTAATTTGGCTGAGATTTGTAGCAATCAGAGAAGCCCGGCACTGAACCTTCTTATACTTTCAAACTTATGTTTCACTAAGTCCTCCTTCATGCCCCTGATGCCTTCCCTGTCCATCTCTATTATTATATTTTGATATTTACTAATTTATTAAACTTTTTAATGAAATTCTTTAGCTTCATTAACCAGTGCTAATTGATGATAGATTTATATTTTGTAATTTATACAGTATTTCTTATTAGTTTGTTTTTAGTTTTGATCAATCTCAGTTTTCAGATTTATTTAGTTTTGCTTTTGTCTAGTTTTCTAAGTTGAAAATTTCATTTATTTAAAACGTTTGTATTTACAGTAGATGCATTTAAAGTTCTTAACCCCTTTCAGATATTGCTTTATCTACATTTACATATGTCATGTTTTTGTTACCATTCATTTCAAATTATTTTCAAAGTTTTAGCTCAATTTTTCCGTATCACCCTCAATTGTATAGAAATATATTTTCTTAATTGCAGTATGTTACTTATTTCTATTTTTTCTAATTTCATTGAACTGTGGTAAATAATTATGATTTTAATATAAAATACGAAAAATTTGCTGAGATTTCTCACGTAGTTTAATGCATGGTTATTTTAATAATAGCTCACTGTATATATTCATTGTTTTAAAAATTTATGTACACAGCTGGGGGTGGTGGCTCACGCCTGAAATCCCAGCACTTTGGGAGGCCGAGGCGGGCAGATCATGAGGTCAGGGGATCGAGATCATCCTGGCTAACACAGTGAAACCCTGTCTCTACTAAAAATACAAAAAATTAGCCAGGCATTGTGGTGGGTGCCTGTAGTCCCAGCTACTCGGAAGGCTGAGGCAGGAGAATGGCATGAACCCAGGAGGCAGAGCTTGCAGTGAGGCCAAGATGGCACCACTGCACTCCAGCCTGGGCGACAGAGCGAGACTCCATCTCAAAAAAAAAAAAAAATTATGTACACATGTCTATTATTTAGAAAAAGATTATTGTGTTATTCAATTGCTCCTTATAGTCATTTATTTTCTGTCTGTGGAATGTTCCATTTCTGGCATAGTATATTAAAAATTTCTAAACATTTCTAGGCATCTGCCAATTCTCCTGGTAGAACTTTACTCTTGAGTTCCCTCTTTTACCCTTTAAACAAAACTATTTTTAAAAAATTTTGCAGACTCATGATATCCAGTCTTTTGGACCTCAAAAACTGGGCTTTGTCCTTTAAGATCCCAAGACAAGTACTCTCAATATGGTTACCAGTGAAATTCCTGTTGTGAAATGCAATGATGTACTCCCAGGCTTCATCTTTGACAAAGGTAAGCATACCTTTCCCCTGAAAATATTTATTTTTTGGACTTCCCTAGCAGAAACCACACTTCACTAATTTTCATTCTAATTACCTGGCCATTCCTCTAAATCAACTTTAAGAACAATTTCTTTGATCTCTGAATTCTTGCTCTTTCAGTGGTTCAAGCTCCAATCCTTGGCCTCTTTTTTACTTAAATTAAGTCCCATGTTCCTTTAGTCAGACTCAGAGCTCTATTAATTATAAATCAGCGGGTTTAGTATGTTTTGGCTATAAATAAATCATCGGGAAATATTATTTGTCTACCCATTGAAACTTACATGTAATATTTCCATCTGCTGCATTAGTGGCATAGCCAGAAAATCCAGAAAATTCTCCTGGACTGATAATGACAAGGATACTCTGTGATAAATATATAAACTATACTAGGTAAAGTCTTTACCCTTTTGATAAAAATAGACTAAATTCACTATAAACAAATAAGGATATATAATATGAAAGAATGTCATGAAGAAGTTACTCAGTATAATCATCTTTAATATTATATAGACGTCATTGTAGGTATCTTTACATGCATAGAGTGTGAGCAAAAGTCATGACCCTTTCCCTTTCTGCATGAGAATCCAGCTTATGATTAACATCCTCATTCTTTCCCCTTCTGAGCTAATAACATGAAAGATGTTTATTATGATACTAGGCAACATTACCTAGTGGAAGGATTCAGAGAAATTACAAATAAGCTATAAGTATCTGATGGAGAGGCTATAGCTTTCTTGAGTGTGGTGACACATAATAATTGGGCTTAATTTTTGAGGGAACATTCCAACCTATTCCTGTGGGATTGTTATTAAAAAGATTGAATCCTCTGAGGTATGAAGATGATATGCTGGGGCATACATTGCATTCACCTAATGCAGAGTTGGTTTCCTTGAACCTCAGCTAACTCCTACACAACTATTCGAAGTGACACACACAGGGCTGCTATGACTCTTAAGTAAGAGTACTCCTGACACTGCACTGCTGGAAGTTGTCCTGCAGCTTTCTTTGCAGACTGGTGCCAAGGGAGGCCTATGAGGATCTTGTGAATCTGAATATTTTGTAAATCTAAAGAAAATTACCATTGCAGATGTTATAGTTCGAGAGCAGAGTAGGTACAGTTTTATTTAATATGCCTTTGAATTGAATACATAAGAATACAGTACAGTGAAACTCAAGTAATGGTAAACTTTAAACATTTCTTCAACATAAATGTGTTCTTATCCAAAACCATTCCTATTTGTAAAAAAGATGAAAATAGATTTAGAATAAGTATGTGTATGTATATATGTGTATTTAAATATGCATTATACCTTACTATTTACTGACTCTCTGCTCTGAAAGATGAGAAAATTATTCCTCTTATGCTATGTTCAATCTCCCATCCTCCAATTTTTAAATTTATTTTGTAATAGATCATTAATGCTAATACTATGTATTCTAGAGTGATAATTCCAGTGTTGTTTTAATTATATGTAAATATAATACACATCACCAATATTTTTACCATTTTTTTTAATTTATCTTGACTCATCTGATCACTGGATTCTAATTCAAAACCATTTATTCTAACTTCTGTAAGGTGCTAATTCCTTGAGTTCTTATAAAATTCTTGCAAATGCTAATTCCTTGAATTCTAGGGAGTTTGCTTACATGCCTTTGTAGGAGGGTTGGCCTAAAAGACTGCAAACTCCTGATTCATGGTCTCTCTTATTCTCCCATCCCTATACTGTGGTGACTCCATGTATTTCAAAGCCTCTGGCTCGTGTCTTTTTCTGGTCTTTCCACTGATTATACACATTAAACAAACCTAGCCCTCGTATCGAATTTAAATCATGCATGATCATGCATTTCAGCACATTTAACAAAAATCTCTTTATTCTCAAACATATCAGGTGTGTCTCAAGGGACAGAAACCAGGAACAGAAGAATTTCTAGAGGAATTTTCATAATATGAGGCTCTATATTTTTCCCAAATGAGACAAAGTAAACTGTCATATCAAGCATGTGCCCCAAATGTGGAAATGCACCCCGTCACAGCCTCAATCAGCGTCTGAAGCAGTCATGCCTCAGTTGGGGATATGGGCCAAAAGGCACTTTGCAACTGTAAAGAAAAAAAATGATGAAATGATCATTCCCCATTTGGGGGAAAAATATGCTCAATAAAACTGTCAATGGGTTCATTGAGTGACGAGTAAGAATCTTGACTATGGCAATGACCTGAGGATGGTCTCATGATTCTGCATGCTACACCTGTTACAGGCATTGGAGCTGGAGCACACAGTGCTAGGAATTACAACACACAAACCTTGGTGCTTACTTTATTCCTTGGTGTATATTATAATGTATAATATAATATATTATAATATATGATATTGTATATAATATAGCTAGGTCGTATAATGTATAATGTAGGTTATATATGTAGGTAATTTATAATATATATGTAGGTAATGTATAAGGTAAGTAATATAATGTATAATATAATGAATGCATAATTACACACAAGTATATTTCACATTAATATAATACACTAATATAACAATTCACTACCTCCCAAGTATCCAAGAATTATAATTTAGAACAAATGAGTCCTGGTATGTGGATTTGGGTAAATCTTAAGAGAAAAATTTGAGTGAGAGTAACCCTCACTGAAGAATGAGTCTTTAGTTGATGGGTGCTCTGAAAGTGTGTGGCTAACCTATAGCACAGGTGCTTACAGCTGGAGGTCAGGAGAGTGCATGAAACCTGGTTGAGTACCAAGGGAGGAGCGTCGGCTTATGCAGTATCAGCTACACCTGAGCTTAACATTGGCTTCACCACACACTGGCTGTACACATTTGGGTAATGTATTGAAGTCACTTTCTGCTTCCGAGGAGCAGGATATTTATTAATCCATTTCAGAGTAATTAAACAATATAGGTAAATCAGCTAGCATCTGGTGATTATGCCAACATTCTCAGACCTGGGTAATCTGACTGTTGGCCTTTTACCACTGAAAACTTTTGGCTGATTCAACATTAAATCTGTGAATGCTTTTTCATATATGCTGTAATCTCATGGCATTCAGCTTCCTTCCAGCTACCCTCAATTTCTGGCAAAAAGTCTCACTTCAAATTTCAGTGAGACTGTTGAAGCTAACTGATGTGGGCTTCCCCTCCTTTAATGCTCTAACCTCAAAATTCAGTTTCAACTGTCCTCCTTTGATTCTTTTTTTTTTTTTACACTTTTATTTATTTTATTATATCTTTTTAAGACAAGGCCTTGCTCTGTTGCCTAGGCTAGAGTGTAGTGGCAAGATAGTAGCTCACTGTAGCCTCGATCTCCCAGGCACAAGCAATCCTCCCATCTCAGCATCCTGAGGAGCTAGGACTAAAGGTGAGTGCCACCATGTCTCCTAATTTTTTTTTATTTTTAGTAGAGACAAGGTCTCCCTGTTTCCCAGGCTGCTTTCTAATTCCTGAGCTCAAGTGATCCTCCTGTTTCAGCCTTCCCAAGTGTTGGAATTATAGATGTGAGCCACCACACCTGGCCCAACTTTTTTTTAAATGATGTTTTCCTTGACAAGATTTGTTATTCAAAAGTGTTCTTGGCTTTCGCTTATCCTTTAGACCTTGCTTCATCTATTTTCTTGATCATACACTCAGTGTCTCCCTATTTCTTCATTCTACCTCCCTGTCTTATAAACAGACTTGGGTCTCCAGAATTCTATAAAATATTTATCTGAAATCTTTTACCTCAAACTACTGCCCTAAGTCACCATTTTCTTTCAAATTCTAATTCTTAAAAGTTTGTCTAATAGTCTTCACTTTCTTAAGTTCTCTTTATGCCACATCTTATCATTTATGACAATTTATAGAGTATTCCATGTAAAACACAGCCCGTGAGTGACTGGACACTTCTCACTCATCCTCATCTTTGTCCCCATCCATTCTCCTTGAGGATTCCATAACATCTCATTCTACTGAATCTTTGAAATTCTTTGTTGCCTTCCACAATCCTCCTCTGTATGGATCTGTGTTTCACCCAGATCTATTATTTACAGTTCTCTTTTTCTCATTTTGTTGTTTCCATTAAACAAAGGCATTATCCAAAAGGTATCCTATTTCTGGTGATACTAAATTTTGTTGTTTAAATGATAATCCTGATTTGCACCTGCCGTTTCGTTCACAGAAAGATTATGGCATTTTCAATGATGCCTCAGGGTACGAGAATATGAACTGCTCTTTACTCCTAAGCCAGCAATCCTTCTGTATACTGAAGTTTCCTTCATAACGTTTTCATTGTTCCCTTCATTTTGTCTCAGATGAAGGCCTTCCATTTTCTTGTGTCTGTATCTAAAGAGAATAACCAAGAAAATCTATATCACCTTTGAATTATACATTGCAATGCTTCTCCTCTCCCAATTTTATCATTACTTTTACCACTTTAATTCAAAACTTATTATTTCTCACATACAGCATCCCAATGACCTAAAATTAATTCTATAAGTGAAAACTAATGAAATCCTGAAGCTCTCCTAACCCTGCCTCAGGTCAAAATGCCTATGGCTTACTGAAATAAACTTCACTTCTTTACGCTGTTCTTGAAGAGCATAGACAAAGTGTTGAAAAATGCAAATCTTTAATGGGGTGAGGGAAACAGGGTAAAAACTGCAATATGCCAAGGTAGCACGCATAGTCCCTGCAGCATGCTGTTGCCATGTGATTGGTTATTCTAAGGTCTTTAATGTATCAAAAGAATCAAGAAATTCAATTTTTGGGAGTGTGATAAATCTTCTGGTTTGATAAAGTTGGTTATTATTTTTTTTTTAACTATGTGTAAGCCAAACAAAATGTTTACTGGTTACATCTGGCCCGTGGTCAACTCTGTTCCATCTCTGCTCCAAATCTTTTTCCCCAGTATTTCTATACAACCTGTGTTAGAGGAAGTACATAGGCAGATGTGAGGAGGGCAGGACAAAGCCCTAGAGAATGTCAAGTGACTGTCAGGTGACTGTCAGAAGATTGTCAGGCAGCTGGTGACAGGGAGGGGAAAATTTTCTAACAAATGGGAGACATCTTGAGCTTGTGAGCAACAACATTCCAGTATCAACATAAAATAGTGGAGTTTGACCTTACTTTGGGGACATGTCTGGGCACACACCATAAGGGGCAAAATGGCAGAGTTTGACTGATATATGACCTTCCTCTGGGGGCGCTAGACCAGTAAGGGAAACTTAACCATAAGAGAGCATGCACATAACTTCAATCACAAAATGGCACATGTAGTCCCTCCCAGATACTGACAAGTCACTGTGCATGCAGCAAAGCGAAGAGACAGGGTGAAACGAAGAAATAGTAGATCTATAATAGCCCTGAGCCAAAGGTTGGGCAAAGCCCTCAATCTTTAGAGTTGCCTACTTGGTTCCTTTCAAGTGTACTTTTCTTTGCTTCAATAAACTCTCATTTCTGTCTTAAATCTACTTCTGTCTCTTGGTCAAATTCTTTCTCACAACAAGATGAGGATCAAGGATTATGGATCTCACCTGGACTCACCACCAATAGCACATGGACTCCAAAGAGAAAAACTCAGTATTTCTACAATGTGTATTATTTGTTTTCACTTTATGCATGTAAAATTCAGGACTATTTTTTCTCCAACTCTAATTCTCATCAACTGTCTCCTGTTTGTATTGAAGCACTACTTGAAATTAATATTGCTTTATTTTTTCATGTTATCGCTACCTCCTACAAACCAACTTTCTTTTATTTCTTTCTATATGAGGTAGAACAAAAGTGATTCAGGAAAAAAGAAAAAAATGTGTTAAATAGTTTCACCACATCAACAATCTTTAAAGCCTCTGACCGTAGTTCTCAATGAAGGTGGCCCTATTCCCCAAGGAACATTATAGAAATGGGTGGAGATGATTTTGTTTATCATAATATTTTTGGTCAGTGGAGCTTGTTGTCATTTATTGGTGTAGTCAAGGGACGCTAGACCTTCTGTAATACATATTACAGCTCTGTGCATAAACTTGTCATGAGTCCCTCTCCTATTTCTAACATTATATCAGACATTTATGTAGGTGGAAACCCTGTTTAAAATCATCTGAGTCTAGAATCAAACACTGTTTGACATATAAACCAAAGTAGTTTTGCATGATTTTAATAAATGTCTTGCTTTAAAGGAATGAAAACACTTTACAAATTAAAGGGAAATTTTATTTTGCTTTGTTTAGAGGGTATGAAGTCCTGTCATCACCTTGGAAACTCATATAATCAGTGGGAAAGCTGCTTGTAGTATTTTAGTGGCCATTAAAATATACATGATAATACTGTATTTTTGACTATCATGTTCACCTTGATTCTATATAAAGATATAAACATCTAATTAGTTTACTATGCTCTACTGCAGTCATGCCCGATCATATTTATATCGAAATACATTTTATTTCATTTTGAATTATTTATCCTTGTCCCGTTTTTGTATCGCAAATCATTATGGATTTCAGTTTTAAATTTTCTACAAATGTGAGTTATCTATAAAAAACGTTTCTGAGTACTAAAGGAGTCATTACAAAGTGTATTTTGTTATTTATAAGGAGCATGGCTTGGGCTGATGGGGTTGAAAAGCACTTTTCTATGGTACATGTTCTCCTGAGTGGCTTTGGCTCCCTCAGGGTAACCCTGTGATGGTGAAGACATCAAGGGTGCTGAGAAAATTAGACACGCCATTTAAAATGGAGTAACATTCCAGGTCAATTTCATCATGTTTAATGATGTGAGAAATGAGGAAAAATAGAGGAAGTTGGTTCTCCTGCACCCTTGTCCTCTGTGAAATGAGACTGGGTTAAAAGCCTATGGGATATTTCCAATGGAACCTAGGATTTATTTTTGCCTTAGCAATTAATTATCTCATGTTTTTGCAATTTTTACTATACTTGTCTTCACCAAATTGCATCATCTTTGTTATTGCTCTAACATACACATCGTTACTCATTTGTAATATACCCGTTGCCTAGCACATGATCAATAATATCCTTTCAGTTGCAGCAACAGAAACAAACTCTGACAACAAAAAATGTGGTTATAAGCTTGGATATTCGTGAGGATCATAAAATGTAAAGAAGAGCAGAACAACTAAGGTTCAGGGAAACTGAAACTAGAATAGCACCGACTACTTTCTATGTCTGTGTTTTAGGGGAGAGTGAATGTGATAGTCCTAATTGGGGTCATGTTCTCTGCCTTGGAAGCAATCATTTGTGATCAAAGTAAAAGAAAAGTAGCACGGTGAGAGCCTTTGGCGATTTTGTTGGGAGGTGAATATGTGTCTATTATAAGCACTCAATAACTATTTCTTCAATTGATGAGTGAACAAAAGAGAAGACTGTGGTAAAAAAAATATTTTCCGTGAGCAATATTTAATAATATTTTCTCCACAGTAGCTCATGTGAATGAAGTTTGTAATGGTAATACAAGTAAAATCATTCAATTATACTTTTTAAAAAATTTACATTCACAGTAAAACACATCTACTGGTACTGAAAAGTAGACAGAAAATACTTTGAATACATAAAAGGAAGGATTTTTTGGAACTTGGAATTTTACTTTGAAATTAACAAATGAAAATATTTCATAACTGTGCATTATTTTTCTTCAAATACTAGGTTGTATTGCCACATTATTATGATGAACTTTTCAAAACATCTATTAGGAAATGAATTGGTTCACACTTTGTCTAGCACAGTGACCCCTGTCATATTCTTATACCGTTGTCAGCCCATTACTTCCTTATTTAAACAAGTCCTCAAAACCTGATATGACCTAGTGATACAATTCATTCTAGTAGGATATTTCTATTGGTTGAAATATACTTTTTCATGAGACTAAATGTAATTCTTATTGGGTTATGTGGTATTGTAATTTTAAATTTTAAATTATAAATTTCAATTGTAATTGTAATTTTAACGGTAATTAAACAAAAGGTACTTAAAACATGAAGTATTTAACAGATTTAACATTTGCATTAAAATGGAAATGCATAAATTATGATGACTTTTAATTTTGAACAGATATTCAAATTTAAATTCACATGGTTTCATTTTTAATATAAAACTGTATTCCATTGAATAAAACACACAATAAAAAGTTTTCACAAGGTAAAATAATTATGGAACAAATTATTTTAACAATTGTCAAAGTAAACCTTGTGAAGAATTGTGAAGAGTCTGAGATTTCACCCTATTTGAACATTAACAGTTTAGCCTGCCACATGTTCATGAATATGTAGGAGCCATGAGACTCCTGAGTCAGAAAAAACGCAGCATAGGTTATTACTCACAGTAATAACAGTAGCCAAGAATCCTCATTTTTGCTTCAGTTCCATGAGGTGAGTCCCAGTTCCCATGGGCTGGTACAAAGAGGTTCAAGTAACACATCCCCAGCAATGGGTTGTGTGAAAGTAAAAGAGCCCTGAATTGAAGGAACCTAAATGTTTTATCGTGCACAGTAGGCAGGCATAGCCTTTGCTCTAGGGGAGCATTGTCTTCCAAGGCTGTTCATTGTAGAAGCAACTCTAACGCTCTCTGGAACCAAAGGCAACCGGTGCCTCTGCTCATAAGACATGCAGAAACAAGAGAGGCCTATAAAGAATTATTTCCCTACAACTCAATAAAAGCTTCCCCAAACTTTTATAGGAGTCCTAGCAAACAGAAAATTCACATGATATACTTTTCACTTGTTAGTTGCCCTTTCGTCAAAAATGATATAATCCTGCACAATATCAACAGATAGGCTTATTGAGAGTCAAATTACCATTTTTTAAAGCACTATACTTTGCAGATTACTAAAGGGAGTTAACATATCACCAATAATATAGGTTTTCATGGTTTATACTTTATTGACCTATTGGCAAATTCTAGTTTGCTCTGCTCTACTATTATATCATATATTATATTGCTCAGCTAATGTTATAATTATTTTCTCTCTTGCTTTTTTGAGATTTACTTTTTTGTATTAATGCCAAAAAATTCCACTTAATTTATCCATATTTTCTCTATTGACCTGAATAACTTTAAGCTCCTTCTACTCCACTAGAGACTATTAGTTTGTATTATAAATCTTCACATATGGCCGGGCGCGGTGGCTCACACCTGTAATCCCAGTACTTTGGGAGTCCGAGGTGGGTGGATCACCCGAGGTCAGGAGTTCAAGACCAGCCTGGCTAACATGGTGAAACCCCGTCCCTATTAAAAACACAAAACTTAGCCAAGCATAGTGGCGGGTACCTGTAATCCCAGCTACTCGGGAGGCTGAAGTGGGAGAATCACTTGAACCCGAGAGACAGAGGCTGCAGTGAGAAGAGATCACGCCATTGCACTCCAGCCTGGGAGACAAAAGCAAAACTCCACCTAAAAAAAAAAAAGTTTAAAAAAAAAAAATCTTCACATATGATGTTATCCAACTGGTGTCTATATTCATGTCTATTTGTTTATTTAGCCTTAACAATTATTTAATAATATTAATTTTGGAAATTTGTGTTGGCTATCAGTCCTCCTTCTGATTGTAAAAGTAGATTTTTGATATACTAGATTACTTGTCTGTCTAATGTGGCAGCCATTAATCAGATAGGTCTATTGAGAATTTGACATTTGACTAGTATAAATGAGCAGCTGAATTTTTAATTTTATGCAACTTTCATTAAGGAAAATGTAAATGTAAAAACTACTGCTGAATTTAATTATTTGAAAACTTTGAAGTATAATGGAATAACTGGGGAAAATGAATCCACTTTTCCAACAGTAAATTTACTGAACTCTAAATACAGATCAAATATTTCAATGAAGATTGAGCATCTGAATTGAGATGCACTATAAGAGTAAAATGCAGAGCCGACTTTGAAGAAAGTACTTTAACATGACATACAGAACTTGCAATGTGTCAGACAGAACTAGAAAAATTCTAGTTGTATATATTCTTCAAAAATTCTTTATTCCCATCTTCTCTAATAAGATCTCTGTGTGGCCATATTCATTTATCAGGAATCTGGTTACATAGGCTAACTGATTTTACTAAAGTAATCATAAGTATCTTTCAGTTTTATTAAATTTATCTTTATATACCATGGAAATCATTTCACTAATAAATGATATAAGTGGTTTAAGTTAATCCAATTTGACTAATCTGTGTTTACCCAATCAGGATTCTTGTTAAGCCTCACACTGCTAGCCTTTCTTAGTGATTTCTAAATCTGTTCTACATGGAAGCATCAAAATTATGTCTGTATGAAAACTGGTAACATTATTAAACCACCGGATAGTGCTACATCCGCAGCATTTTGGTGGCAGGTTTAACTTAATCTACTGATTCTATTTTTAAAATATCAAAACCAGAGCACCATTTGAAAATAGCATTTTCTCTTCAGTTAAAATTCTGCATTCTCTACCCAATGAAATAGTATCTCAAATTGATTGGTAAGTGTGCCAACACAAATGCAGCTGTTTAGAACGGAAATGTTGGCTGTGTATAAATTCTGAACCGTATCCCACGGTATGTTAAAGATTAAGTCCACCCAGGGAGAAAAGCCTGGGGCCCAAGTTAAGGGGCCAAAGACTCCATTTCCCATTCTTCCCAGGATTTGTCTTCTCTTGGGCCTTCATTTCTTCCCTCACTGTAGTGCCAAGAGAAACATCTGACCAAAATATAGAATTAAAAAACTGTAGATCAAGGAAGGAGATGTTTGTGATCATCCTGATTTATGTGTTTGTGTGTTGTGCAAATGTGTGAAGACAGAAGTGTTAGCAAAAAGAAAAACAGATAAAAGCAACCAAAGCTCATCTATGAATATATATTTGTTTTTTCTGTCCTGTACTCTGCTTTGCCTTCTGTAAGTTCTGAAGTTAAATTTAAGCTCTTTCTCTGCTACTACTACTGTTTATTTCGCATTTAATTTTAACAACATTTTTGCCTCTGCTTTCCACTCCAACTGACTTTATTTAGCTTTTTGCTTGCCAAATGATACGATTTATGCATCTATTTTTTTCTATATGATAGGCTGAATTTGAAATTATTTTAATCTTGAGCATCTTTCATGAGCATTAAACCCACTGCTATATTTATGTGCAGAAATCTGATCATTGCTCACTTGTGAGGGGAAAAAATAAAACCTTGCTATCTGCACTAATTAGTTTAAGTTGTCATAATAGAAGAGCTAATTTCAGATAGGCTTCAGATATTAAAGTTGAAATATCTCAGCCTTTGTGGAGAATGCCAAGTTTTAAAATCTTAAATGTTTTCTTTAATAAATTGTGGATATTTGGTGGCTTAGGAAATATTTTCTCTTTCTTCTGTTTAATATACTAGAATTCTATTCTTCCCTTTCTAGCTTTAAATATAATTAAGTAGGAAATAAACAGTGAGCTGTCTTTAATTATCATTAATTCTCTGAAAACTTTAAAATATTACAAAGTTATTAAGACATTGTTTCCCTTCATTTGTTCGAAGGCTAATGCAAACCGGCAGTGAAAGTTGTGATTGAATATTGATTCTGCAAGCCAAAATAAAACTTTGAACACATTCTATTTAAATTTGGTAATTAAAATATAGACAATGAAATTATACAAGGTTATAATTGTTTTTCTATGTGAAAATATTTACCAAATTGAAACGGAAAAGAGATATGTATTATACCTCCTCTGAGCTAGAAGGTGCTCCTGTATGTACTTGAAATTTTGTCCAGTAAAGCTAGTTATTAGAGCCCTGGGGGCTGAACTAATTCTTAACTCAGCCTCAAACTTTAAAAGTTTAAAAGCTTTGCACATTTTTAACCTAATCTGGGAAGCAATTACATGATCCTTGCATTATCATCCTCATATTGAGAATCTTCATACTAAGAATTAGAAACCAATTCCCATTTGCAAGATGATGTAATGAAGAATTTCCTGATCCCTTAGTCTCTTAAAATATGCCCAAAATGTAAGTAGAATGAGAATAAATTTATAATTTCTGTCTTCATGGAAAATATATATTTACTGCAACACACAATAGAGGCAGAGAGCAGCAGAGCCATGTTAACTGATGTGGCAGGGGGTTTGGGGAGGAAGCCGAGTCTAAAAGCCCAAAAGGAAGCCACCAAAGACAAGCAAGCCCCTAGTGCTCTAGAAGTGACAGCAAGACTAGGGTGGAATCTGGCTGGGGTGAAGAGGGATTTGCTTAAAATCTATGGAAGGTGCTGGGCTGGCAGGTCCTCATGAACACCCTGGGTGTTTTCACTTCCACAGAAGCCTGGAAAGTCCTTTGTGAAGACATGGAAATCATCAGCCCTATTAGAAGCAAGGGTAGGGTGCAGAGTTATGTAAGCCCTATGTGCTGAATTACCTATGCCCTCCCTGTTGTCTGGTAGGTTGTATGCCCATGTAGACCTTTGGAAGAGTTTTATCTGAAGACGTTGAAGGAGTCCCCAGTGAATTAATCACTGTCAGCACAGTAAACCACACAATTCTTAGGAAGGAGGAAAGCAAAAGGAAGCTGCTGTTTCTTTTTTTCCCATAATGGTAACTACATTGATTTTAGTGCCTTTTCCCTTCTTTAGAAGTATGTCAGTGATATGGTTTGGCTCTGTGACCCCACCCAGATTTCATCTTGACTTTTACTTGCATAATCCCCACGTGTCGTGGGAGGACCCAGTGGGAAGTCACTGAATCATGGGGGTGTGTTTTCCTGTTCTGTTCTTGTGACAGTGAGTAAGTCTCAAGAGATCTGATGGTGTTATAAAGGGCATTTCTCTTTGCTGCCTCCGTGTGATGAAGGACGTGTTTGCTTCCTCTTCTGCCATAATTGTACGTTTCCTCTGATCTCCCCAGCCATGCTGAACTGTGAGTCGATTAAACCTCTTTCCTTTATAAATTACCCAGTCTCGAGTATGTCTTTATTATCAGCGTGAGGTTGGACTAATACAGTGAGTATACTACTTTGATACAAAAAATAGGTAACACATATGAAAATGAAAATAACAATTTTAGAGGTTAAATAACTTTCAAATGGACCCATGGCAAGAAGGGCTGAGAGACAGAAATTCTGCTCAGCCCAGACATTCCAAAACCTCAACACACCATGCCCTTTTCTATCTACATCAGAAATAAGGAATTAATAGTAAAGCCATTCAGTGTTTCTTAAAAAATATTACATTGTGAATGTAATATTTAAAATGGATTTGGCATTTAAAATACAATTCAATTCACAAAGGTAGTATGTAAAACCTAAACAGTTGACATTTCAAGACATATTGTCAGTCTATCACTGAGTCTTACAGCACCATAATCTCTAACTTTCCTTACTATGGAGCTTGCTAGAAAATAGTTATCTATTATACTACAAAATATTTTATCCAGCAACGAAGCAAAACTAACATAAACTTGAAAAAATCAATTAAATACGCTAGTGTTTTTTTTTGTTTTTTTTTTTTTGACTCTGTGTTAGTCTCTGTGGTTCTTTTTGCTTTGACGCCACCAAGTTGATATATCAATAACTTATGCATCCAGAAACACTTAGTGATCATGTAAAATGTGCAGGATACAGGGGAAACTCATCATTAGCGGCAAAGACAGACAGCATATCTAGATGTGCAATCATCACTGAATGTGCAATAAAGGGGGCAGTTTGCTCAGCAGGCTCAGCAGAGACTGGAGAACTGGGAATTGCAGAGGTGGGGATATTAGAAGAAAAATTGTAGTGACAGATTAACACATCACCAAGAAGTTGGAGTGGGAAAAAGGCAATTGGGATATCTGTGTCATGACAACTAGGCATAAGAGATCATGTTTTCATAGAGTTACAAGTAATTCCCTTCGGGTGAAGGCTTGGTGTTTATTGGCACAAGGTGCTATCCCAGAGGAAGGCAGGATCCTGATTGTGCAGATTCATAGGAAAAGGTAAGAAATTTATTCACTATTTTGCAGGTAAGGAATCATTTGAGTATGTATAAAAATCAGAAAATAACTATTTTAAAGAAAAATATGTATTGTCAACTTTAAGAATAATTTAAGACAGGCAAACTGCAGTGGTGCCATCATAAAGAAACAATTGGGCAGATATGAATGTTCTTTTGTCCAACTGAATATGACAGAGAAACAACAGGATGAGGCAGAGGAGGTGGGTGGCCATCACCTGTCCAGAAAGGCAATGATGTGGGTCTTAACAGTATTCTCTGAGAAAGTATATTTTCAGTACTGAGTGAAGTTTTGGTCTACTGTGTTTGTCTGCTGAATATGTTTATGAGTTCACTTTAAGACATTCATTCATCATTTCAGAAATATCTATTGAACATATTCTATGTACCAGAGTTTTTGTTACATAGATCAGGCATCCCCAAACCCCAGGCCACAGACCAGTACTATAATTTAAATGTCTAATTCGAAGGGACAGGTGTCTATACTGCAGACATTTCATTGGTCAAAGCAAATCAGGTAGACAGGCATGATGTGAATAGACAGACATCAGACCACAGTACTTGTCTGCGGCCTGTTAGGAATGGGACTGCACAGCAAGAGGTGAGTGGTGGCCCAGCAAGCGTTACTGCCTGAGCTCTGCTTCCTATCAGATCAGCAGCGGGATTAGATTCTCACAGGAGTGTGAACCCTGTAATGAACAGTCCTTGAGAGGGATCTATGTTGTATGCACCTTACGAGAATTTAACACCTGATAAAACAGTTCAGTTTTATCCTGAAACCGTCTCCCACCAGCCATTCGTAGGAAAATGGTCTTCCATGAAATGGGTCCCTGGTACCAAAAAGGTTGGGGCCCACTGACATAAGATGGATATGTACCTCTATTTCAGCTGGCTGTGAGATGTCTCAATGAAGATGGGCAATAAATAAATTCCAAACTTCAGCCTGAACAGAAGTATTATAATTTTGGCTTTTTTGCTACTGTATTAGTCCATTTTCATGCTGCTGATAAAGACTTACCCAAGACTGGGAAGAAAAAGAGACTTAATTGGACTTACAGTTCCACATGGCTGGAGAGGCCTCAGAATCATGGCAGGAGGTGAAAGGCACTTCTTCCATGGTGGCAATAAGAGAAAATGAGGAAGATGCAAAAGCTGAAACCCCTGATAAATCCATCAGATCTCATGAGACTTATTCACTACCAGGTGAACAGTATGGGGGAAACAAAATCATTTGAATTGATTCAAATTATCTCCATTGGGTCCCTCCCACAACACATGACAATTTTAGGAGTACAATTCAAGATAAGATTTGGGTGGGGACACATAGTCAAACCATACCATTCCACCCCGGGCCCCTCCAAATCTCATGTCCTCACCCTTTAAAACCAGTCATGCCTTCCCAACAGTCCCCCAAAGTTGTAACTCATTTCAGCATCAATCCAAAAGTCCACAGTCCAAAGTCTCATCTGAGACAAGGCAAGTTCCTTTCACCTATGAGCCTGTAAAATCAAAAGCAAGCTAATCACTTCCTAGATACAGTGGGGGTACAGGTATTTGGTAAATACAGCTATTCCAAATGGGAGAAGTTGACCAAAACAAATGGGTTACAGGGTCCATGCAAGTCCAAAATCTAGCAGGGCAGTCAAATTTTAAAGTCCCCAAATGATCTCCTTTGACTCCAAGTCTCACATCCAGGTCATGCTGATTCAAGAGGTGGGTTCCCATGGTCTTAGCCAGCTCCACCCCTGTGGCTTTGCAGGGTTCAGCCTCCCTCCCAGCTGCTTTCACAGGATGGCATTGAGTGTCTGGGGCTTTTCCAGGCAAATAGTGCAAGTTGTTGGTGGATCTACCTTTCTGGAGTCTGGAGGACAGTGGCCCTCTTCCCACAGCTCCACTAGGCAGTACCCCAGTAAGGACTCTGTGTAGGAGCTCTTGACCCCACATTTGCCTTTTGCATTGCCGTACCAGAGGTTCCTCGTGAGTGCCCTGCCTCTGCAGCAAACTTCTGCCTGGGTATCCAGGCGTTTCCATACATCCTCTGAAATCTAGGCGGAGGTTCCCAAACTTCAATTCTTGACTTCTGTGTACTCACAGGCTAAACACCACATGGAAGCTGCCAAGGCTTGATGCTTGCATCCTCTAAAGCCATGACCTTAGCTCTATGCTGTTCCCTTTCAGCCATGGCTGGAGTGGCTGGGAGACAGGGCGCCAAGTCATAAGCTGCACACAGCATGGGAACCCTGGGCCCGGCCCATGAAACCATTTTCTCCTAGGCTTCCAGGCCTGTGATGGGAGGGGCTGCCATCAAGGCCACTGACATGCCCTGGAGACATTTTCCTCATTGTCTTGGGGATTAACATTTGGCTCCTCGTTACTTATGCAAATTTTTGCAGTAGGCTTGAATTTCTCCTCAGAAAATGAGTTTATCTTTTCTATCACATTTTCAGGCTGCAAATTTTTCAAACTTTTGTGCTTTGCTTCCTTTATAAATCTGAATGCCCTTAGCAGCACCCAAGTCACCTCTTGAATGCTTTGCTGCTTAGAAGTTTCTTCTGCCAGATACCCTATATCATCTCTCTGGAGTTCAAAACTCCACAAATCTCTAGGGCAGGGGAAAAATGCCACCAGTCTCTTTGATAAAACATAAAAAGAATCACCTTTGCTCCAGTTCTCAACATGTTCCTCATCTCCATCTGAGACCACCTCAGCCTGAACCTTATTGCCCATATCACTATCAGGCTTTTGGTCAAAGCCATTCAACAAATCTCTAGGAAAGTTTCAAACTTTTCCACATTTTTGTGTCTTCTTCTGAGCCCTCCAAATCATTCCAACTTCTGCCTGTTACCCAGTTCCAAAGTGGCTTCCACTTTTTTGGGTATCTTTTCAGCAACGCCCCACTGTGCTGGTACCAATTTACTGTATTAGTCCATTTTCACACTGCTGATAAAGACATACCCAAGACGGGCAAGAAAAGGAGGTTTAATTGGACTTACAGTTTCACATGTTGGGGGAGGACTCAGAATCATGGCAGGAGGCAAAAGACTTCTTACATGGTGTAAATGAGAAAGTTAAATGAGAAAGATGCAAAAACGTAAACCCCTCATAAACCCATCAGATCTCATGAGACTTATTCACTACCAGGAGAACAGTACGGGGGACACTGCCCCCATGATCAAATTATCTCCCACCAGGTCCCTGCCACAACACATGGGACTTATGGCATTACAATTCAAGATAAGGTTTGGATGGGGACACAGAGCCAAACCATATCAACTACTATGAATAAATTTATGAGGCTTACTTGAGTTTTCTTGGGGAAAACATAAAAATTGAGATGTACATTTTAAGATACAAGTAGATGAAGAAAAATGCGTACATGTTATTCGAAAGAAGTATCAGAAAGTTGAATAGAAAACTGTGAGAGGGACATATCTAACTAAAAAAGTCTTGCATTCTGTTGTAACGTATTTATCATTAACATTGTATTAATAAAGCAAATCAAATGAACACTGTCTATTATGGTCTTGTCAATTACAAAATAATTATATTGATTATGAAAAATAAGGATGTTCAGGTAGCATAGGTAAAATATGTGCATATGAAACATAAAACATTTAATTAGTAGTTTCTATTTTCCAGATTTTTAATAGGGTAGATACATTTTCAGTATAATTATTGATGATGATTTCTTGTGCATGGTTAAATTTTTCAATGTCTTTGTCCCATGAGAAAGCAAAAACACATAGGAATTGAAACATGCCTTTCCAATCATTACGTGTTTGCCAGTGGATAAACTGCCTAAATTTGGGGTTGATTCGAGTCTTATGCCTCAGGAAAAACACTCCACTGAAGGTAAATATATGCAGATGAGTCCAGTGATAGGAAAATGGCAGGAGACTGTTAGAATAGAATCTGTTTCAGGATGCTAAAGCTTAGTTCTTGGCACGTGCAAAATAACTCGGTAAACTTCAGAATAAGAATCATACAAGACAAATTCATTTCTTGTATATGCTGTGTATCCATTGTCTGGCCTGGCTGTATGTCTTCAGCGAGGGATGCCTGTTTACAGAGAAGGCTCTATCTAGGATATTGCCAGTCTCCTAGCAGCGAACAAAATAGAAGCTGAAGGACCAGGAACTATAACTTAAATGTCTGATTTTAAGGGACAGGAGTCTATTCTGCAAACATTTCATTAGTCAGAGCAAATCAGGTAGAAGACATGATGTCAATGGATAAAGATGCATAAATTGCCAGGTAGGGAAGAGACCTCTAGGCAGCAGGATGGACAAAGAGAAGATTTACTTTCCGGTGTGAGATTTTTTTCACACTACTCAAAAGAGTGCACCACTTAAAACTTATGAATTATTATATTTCTGGAATTTTCTAATTAGTGTTTTCGGACCACGGCTGAACACAGGTAACTAAAACTGTAAAACCAAAACAGCAGATAAAGGGGAACTGGTATATATTTTTAAAAAGTGTTAAGAGCATAAATCTCACTTTATATGTTCTTATCAAAAGAAAACAACAAAAAAAGGCAGTCATTTGTTAACAAAAGGAAACAACTGGAATAGATCACTGGTTAAGTATATGTCCTCTGGAGTTAGATTTAGATGGAAATCCAAGCCCAATCCACTTCTTCTTGGTTCTGCAAACTTGGGCAAGTCACATAATCTTTCGGAGATTCAATTTCATCCTCAGTAAAAAGGAGATAATAATATGCTAATATAACCATCATTCACTGAGAGGATTAAATGAGATAACAAATATTAAATAAAACTTAGTAATCACTGTGATCAATGAGTATTTTTATTTAGCCTAAATTAGAAGATAAATGTCTTCCAGTATTTAAAAAGACAAAGAGGAAGAGTATAATGAGCTGTCCCATAGGGCAGAAATAAATAATGGGACATACCATAGAGGCATGAAAAGCATTTTTAAATTTAATTTCATTATCAACTACAGAAGTTTTAGCTGCATAAGAAAAAACTGAGTAAGTAGACTGAAAATTGTAAAATTGTAACTTTTTTTTCCAGTAAAAGAATCCAGGTTTGTTATGACTGTTATGGCTGTTCCATGGTCACCAGGCATCCCTAGCAGGAATTCACTACAGCACTGTCCTCTGCTGAGCCTCACAGGCCACTCTCATTACATCCAACCAGCATTGCTGATGGAACTTCAACCACTCTTTTCACATTCTGAGCAGCAAACTGGAGGAAAGATTGCAGAATGGTGTTTGCACTTTTTCTCTGGAGAGTTTATCAAAGTTCCATGATACATTTCTTCTACATCTTACAGGGAGCTTAATCACATGGCCACACATGTATGAACAAGAGGAGTTAGGAAAAGTCATTCTTTGAATGAGCAGCAGCACATCCAGCTAAAATGTAGGTATCTTTTACTAAAAGTGAAAATGCATATTGGGGTAGGCAATTAGAACTCTCCGACACATTTATGTAATAAGCACCTTTATGTACTCATTTATTATTATTATCATTTTACAAATTAACTATCAGTACAGATTCACTACCCGTCAATCTGTCCACCATGACTCTCCAGCTAAGTAGCCCATGGTAAACTGAGTGTAGACAAAACCACACAAGGTACTGACCTCCAAAGATCTAAGCAAGTGCTACTCAAAATGCCATCTGCAAACTACTTTTTACCAATCTGCAGTGAAATATGTATAGAAGTGGAATGTTTCTAAATTTTTGTAGTAGTTTGAGACACTAGGTTGTGCCTGTTAACTCTCGTAAGTTGCTAAGGCTTATGTTTCATGACTTTTAAATTTCACTTTTCCTATACCTTTTATATTTGACATAATTATTGGTTCCAGATGATTAGAAACAAAACAAAGCAAAATTGATCTTTTATCACATATAATTGAAGATGCACTGACTCAGAGCAAACAGCAAAGACAACGTTGAATGAGGATGCATTTGGCAGTGAGAGTTCTATTCGGCCTTGAGGTTCATGTAGTATCACCTTTTGGAGACATATATAAGCTTTATTTGAAACTTTCCCACATGTCAGATGATAATCCAAAACAGGTGATGTGATCATCCTCACCGCAAAAAGAGAAAAGTTACCTCGTCCTTTTTCTGAGTAAAAGACATTCTTCCAAACCAAATGCAAGTCCCCATGATTCAGCCACCTATACCTAAATGATTAATTTAATCATTCGAGTTACAAAATTTATATTGGATGGGAACAATAAAAATGTAGCAAAGCAAGTATAATAAGCATATAATTTAAAAAAATGGCCATTTGGAAAAAGAGCATCACAGTTGCATTTCTCAGACTGTATCATGTAGAACAGATACATTGGGAGTATTTGCCTTTATCATGGAGTGAGTTTCTCGATCAGTCATTCTTACTTTCCTCAGATCTGTTCTTAGAGAGAACACCTTTATTCAGTCCTCCATGGATATATGTGAAAGAGGCATGGAGACCACCACAGAAGCTAGGTGCATAGACAACTATTTTTTAGGCTGAGCGGACATGACGGAAATGATTTATTTCAACCTTCATTGTCTGTTGGTTGAGCCAAAGGGCCAATTGGCGAAGTCGAAGATCTCCATTCATGCACCACCCATGTGGAGGCCTGGTGCTACTCAGACTTCATCACTCACTGGTCTCGGCTCATCTGCATCCATCATGGCCCCTGCCTCTGAAACTGGGAGGCATCAAGGAGACTGGATTACGCTCACAGAAGCTGACTTTTTCTTCAGTGCAATAATTTTAGCCTTTGTCAAGCAAGAAATGCTCAGAATAATTGTGAGTTTAGGCTTCTCCCATTTTTCTGTCTCCTACACTGAAATCCATGTCTCTTGTGATTTGCACCTCCATATCCCTGCTTTGGGCAGAGCATTTAACATATTTTTCCAAAGCTAAAGAGCGTATTATTATGATTTTTAGACATACTGGTTGCTGACCACCAGCAGACAGTATTTCTAGAAATCTGGAAGTGTTTTCTTATTTATCTTTTTCCCAATGGGCCTGTTTGGGCAAAACTCATGTTCTTGTGAAAACTTGCAGAAGGCTGGAAGTGGTAGTCAACAGTCTTCAATGTCCTAAAATTCTCTACACAGTCTCCCATAGCTATAGTAATGAAAGGTCCATTCTGTGCATTCTAAAGACGCAACAGGCATTATACTGTCTACCTTTCATGTAATGGAATTGACTACATGCTTTTCTCCTCTGTTAAGTATTGTCATTTTATTTTTAAGTAGGGTCTCTCTTCTTACAGACTGCAGATGTGGGAAGAAGGCAGTATAAAAATTAAGTACCCAGTGAGCCATGAATGACTCAGTTTTAACAACTCCTGAATTAATTCAGCTACCTTGAGTTGTAGAACCATCCCAAAGGTGGGCAAGGTCCAGCTACTTAAAAGAATGTCTGTTCTCAGAATGATGTAGGAGGTAAGTGTAACTCTCTGAGGGAAAGAAGATGGACTGCCAAAATTAGCAGATTTTTGACTGGGTGTGGTGTCTCATGCCTGTTATCCCAGCACTTGGGGAAGCTAAGGCAAGGAGATCACCTGAGGCCAGGAGTTTGAGACCAGCCTGATCAACATGGCAAAACCCTGTCTCTACTAAAAATACAGAAAATTAGCAGGGCATGGTGGTAGGTGCCTGTAATCCCAGATATTCAGGAGGCTGAGGCAGGAGAATCACTTGAACCCAGGAGGTGGAGGCTACAGTGAGCCAAGATCACCCCGTTGCACTCCAGCCTGGGCAACAAAAGTGAAACTCCATCTAAAAAAAAAACCAAATGCTTAATTATAGTTTAATAAATATTAATTTAAAATGATGTAATCAAATGCATTATAAATATTATCTATTAAAATTATGAAAGTGACTAGTTGTTTTGTTTTAACATAATTTTGATATTGATTAATGCATGGGAAAATGCATTTCAAAGTTAATCTCAAAAAAATTTTTTTGCGCAAGCTCTGGCATGCAAAAACATAGCCAGGAAAACAGTCCCAGAAAGAACTGAGAGCAACCCTTTGGCAAATGGTGCTATATCACTCCCCTTCCTATCTATCTCTAAAGTTGAAATTATTTATGTATATTAATTCAGCACTCTGTCACAAAAAAACAACTGTATAAATAATAATCATACTACCTGAAAATAAAACGAGATATTTTTCTATTTAATTCACATGATTTTAGCTTTTATCACAGAAATCCCTGCACATTTCAAGAATAAGTCTGTATGATAATAACACGTGTGTCCCAGACTTAAAAAGTCAAGCACAGGATAGAGCTGGAGCAGAGGGAATTAAAAAGTGAGACCTGTGGATTGCCATGGCATGGTATTTGGAATGTGTACTGGATTTACTGATGTGAAAATTCTTCTATTTTTTCAATCAAGCTTTTGGCTGGCTCTGGTAAGAGTGCTGCGATGTCCCTTGGGCATATTAACAGGTGAAGCTCAAAACTTGCTTTTTACCCTACACTTGTAGAAGACTTTAATGAATATAGATTAGTAAGTCTGGAAACAGCTTTTTCTGGCAAACATTAGCCAATTTTAAAATGTTTAGAAATAGCAAATCCTTGATTATCTACCAAGAACATTCACTCTCTTAATGTTTTAAACCCATGCATATTGTAATATAGAGTGAATGCATCATTTCTGATTCATTTAATCTTATCTCATCATGAGGTTATAACAACAGCGCAATTTTATAGTCCAAATTGCTCAAAATTGCTGTTGAGCTTTCAAATTAGGCATTTTAAAATCCAAAATAATATTTTAACTAGGGATAAAAGCAGCTTGAAACTTACATGGTCTATACTAGCTAAAAAAGTGGATTCCATGAAGCTCACATCAGCTCCATATCACACATTCCACTATAACTACCAGATATAATCTTTCCAATCAATACCAGAGATCTTTCTCAGAGTCTTACATTTTCAACTTTTTAAATATTCATTCACACTACAGTTTCACTGTGTCTGTCTTAAATTACAAATATTTACCCAGATTTTCTCCATAGTTAAATTACTATCTGGGATACTACTCTCTCTTTTTTTTTTTTTTTTTTTGAGACGGAGTCTCGCTCTGTCACCCAGGCTGGAGTGGGACACTACTCTCTTTGTGGCATTGTTAAATATTTTAGTGATTTATGGTACACTTAGTAAAATAATTTATTTGAGGTACACCACTACTCTGGAAAGTAACATGCCTTAGTTGCTGTCAGGTGGTATTATATACACTAGCAGGCATAGTAAGTTATTCTAGTCATTAAAGAAGTTGTCAATTGAATGCCAAGTATCACTGATTCCTTCTCTATTCTCCTAATGAGAAACAAAAGAACTACAGTAGGTGTGAATGTAATTAAAAAGTACACTAATATGGAACAAAAATATGGTAAAAAGAATAACTTTTAGCTGATCTCATAATGTTACCATTGTTGTATATAGATAAAAGTCTTGGTAGGATTTACGCAGATAAAAGAAAGGCCATTGGGAGTTGTGAGAACTGTTCCTAATGCATTCATTCATTAATCACACATTCATTCATTAATGTTGGGTGTCAACAAACATGTGTTGATCACCTAGAATGTGTTTGCCAGTGAGTTTCACAGCAGAAATACCAACCATGTTCTGATTGCGGAGACACAAACATAAACAATCATGACCAATTGTTATAGAATTTATGATATGTATATGAAATTGTAAGAAAACAAATAATTGAAACTAAATGGATGAGAAAAGTATTCATTAAAAAGGTGACATTGTTGCCAAAACAAGAAATTTAGTAGGTTGCCAACAAGGATGTGTGGGAAGGGGATTCCAGCTATGGAGATTTTGAAGGTGACATATACCGGAACAGTATGCACGAGGGTTCCTTGATGAATTAATCAATGTCTAATTCAATAAATTGGATTTCTCTAGCTCTTTGTCCTGTGATTTTTAGTCCAACTATTGAAATAGAAGAAACAGAAATACAAACTACCGTCAGAGAATACTATAAACACCTCTACACAAATAAACTAGAAAATCTACAAAAAATGGATAAACTCCTGGACATATACACCCTCCCAAAACTAAAGCAGGAAGAAGTTGAATCTCTGAATAGACCAATAATAAGTTCTGAAATTGAGGCAATAATTAATAGCCTACAAAGCAAAAAAAGTCCAGGACCAGATGGATTCACAGCTGAATTCTACCAGAGATACAAAGAGGACATGGTACCATTCCTTCTGAAACTATTTCAATCAATAGTAAAAGAGGGAATCCTCCCTAACTCATTTTAAGAGGCTAGCATCATACTGATAACAAAGCCTGGTACAGACACAACAACAACAAAAAGAGAATTTTAGGCCAATATCCCTGATGAACATCGATGCAAAAATCCTGAATAAAATACTGGCAAATCAAATCCAGCAGCACATCAAAAGCTTACCCACTGCAATCAAGTTAGTTTCATCTCTGAGATGCAAGGCTGGTTCAAGATACACAAATCAATAAATGTAATCCATCACATAAACAGAACCAATGACAAAACCACATGATTATCTCAATAGATGCAGAAAAGGCATTCGACAAAAGTCAACAGCCCTTCATGCTAAAACTCTCAATAAACTAGGTACAGATGGAATATATCTCAAAATAATACCTATTTATGACAAATTCACAGCCAGCATCATACTGAATGGGCAAACCTGGAAGCATTCCCTTTGAAAACCAGCACAAGACAGAGATGCCCTCTCTCACCACTCCTACTCAACATAGTGTTGGAAGTTCTGGCCAGGGCAATCAGGCAAGAGAAAGAAATAAAGGTATTCAATTAGAAAAATAGGAGGTTAAACTGTCTCTGTTTGCAGATGACATGATTGTATATTTAGAAAACCCCATTGTCTCAGCCCCAAATCTCCTTAAGCTGATAAGCAACTTCAGCAAAGTCTCAGGATAGAAACTCATTGTGTAAAAATCACAGGGATTCCTGTATACCAATAGTAGACAGAGAGCTAAACCATGAGTGAACTCCCATTCACAATTGCTACAAAAAGAATAAAATACCTAGGAATTCAACTTAAAAGGGATGTGAAGGACTTGTTCAAGGAGAACTACAAACCACTGCACAAAAAATAAAAGAGGACACAAACAAATGGAAGAACATTCCATGCTCATGGATAGGAAGACTCAATATCATTAAAATGGTCATACCGCCCAAGGTAATTTATAGAATCAATGCTATTCCCCATCAAACTACCAATGACTTTCTTCACAGAATTGGAAAAAACTACCGTAAAGTTCATATGGAACCAAAAATGAGCCCCCATAGCCAAGACAATCCTAAGGCAAAAGAACAAAGCTGGAGGCATCACACTACCCGACTTCAAACTATACTATAAGGCTACAGTAACCAGAACAGCATGGTACTGGTACCAAAGCAAATATATAGACCAATGGAACAGAACAGAGGCCTCAGAAATAATGTCACACATCTACAACCATCTGATCTTTGAAAAACCTGACAAAAACAAGCAATGGGGAAAAGATTCCCTATTTAATAAATGGTCCTGGGAAAACTGGCTAGCCATATGTAAACAGCTGAAACTGGATCCTTTTCTTACACCATATACAAAAATTAACTCAAGATGGATTAAAGACTTAAATGTAAGACCTAACACCGTAAAAACCCTAGAAGAAAACCTAGGTAGTACCATTCAGGACCTAGGCATGGGCAGAGACTTCGTGATTAAAACACCGAAAGCAATGGCAACAAAAGCCAAAATAGACAAATGGGATCTAATTAAACTGAAGAGCTTCTGCACAGCTAAAGAAACTATCATCAGAGTGAATAGACAACCTACAGACTGGGAGAAAATTTTTAATCTACCCATCTGACAAAGGGCTAATATCCAGAACCTACAAAGAACTTAAACAAATTTAAAAGAAAAAAACAAACAACCCCATTAAAAAGTGGGCAAAGGATATGAACAGACACTTCTCAAAAAAAGACATATATGCAGCCAACAGACATATGAAAAAATGCTCATCCTCACTGGTCATCAGAGAAATGCAAATCAAAACCACAATGAGATACCATCTCATGCCAGTTAGAATGGCGATTATTAAAAAATCAGGAAACAACAGATGCTGGAGAGGATATGGAGAAATAGGAATGCTTTTACACTGTTGGTGGGAGTGTAAATTAGTTCAAACATTGTAGAAGACAGTGTGGCAATTCCTTAAGCATTTAGAACTAGAAATTGCATTTGACCCAGTGATCTCATTACTGGGTATATATGCAAAGGATTATAAATCATGCTACTATAGAGACACACACACATGTATGTTTATTGCGGCACTATTCACAATAGCAAAGACTTGGAACCAACCCAAATGTCCATCAATGATAGACTGGATTAAGAAAATATGGCACATATACACCATGGAATACTATGCAGCCATAAAAAAGGATGAGTTCATATCCTTTGCCGGGACCTGGGTGAAGCTGGAAAACATCATTCTTAGCAAACTATCACAAGGACAGAAAACCAAACACCGCATGTTCTCACTCATAGGTGGGAGTTGAACAATGCCAACACATGGACTCAAGGAGCAGAACATCACACACTGTGGTCTGTCGGGGGAGTGTGGGTCTGGGGGAGGGATAGCATTAGGAGAAATACTTACTGTAAATGACAAGTTGATGGGTGTAGCAAACCAACATGGCACATGTATACCTATGTAACAAACCTGCACCTTGTGCACATGATGTACCCTAAAACAAAAGTATAATAGTATTAAAAAAAAAGAAAATTAATTAGGAATGTCTCAAAGAACACAAGGAAAACTTTAGATTTTATGCAACTAAGAAGACATTATGGAAAGGTTGAGGTGAGCCTTACTTCCTACAAGGGCAGGGTGATCCTTTGTGTGTAGTCTAAAAACACAAATGGGAAGAGTGATTTCTTAACCTTTGCTGTCTTCCCAGAGCAATAGGCTCAGATAAATTCAACACTTTCCATCAGAAAGAGTCTAGGAAATTGATTAAAGGTACCAAAATTCTAACAGATAAATATAAGACATATTGTAGCTATTTCTCATATTAGTTTAAGAAAATGAAAAACAAAACCAAGACAACAGCAGAACTGAAGACAGAAATTTTTTTCATTTAATAAGTGCAAAAGCAAATGATATAAATTATGCTAAATATTGTACTCCTTATTCATTTATATTTATCAAAAGTATTTCAGAATTATACATAGACTTTCATCATGGAAATAATGACATGAAGATATTTTAGTGTTCTGAACAATGCATGGACTCAACAATGGAACAGAATATACATAGTATGGTATAAAACAAATGCTAATTTTTCATTAATGTTCTAATATTTAAAACAGTCCTTATTCAATAAATATATTTAAATGAATGAATGGAGAAATTTTGGAGTTAAAAATTGGGGATATATATGCTTATATTATTAAATTATTAAGTAAAAGTAGAACATTAAATATTCATCTTAAAATTTAAACTAAGTTTCATCTTCTAGTTCACGCATCTTAGAATAAGTGATGGTCTAACTGTAGAGGAGATATCTAGCCACCCTAGGCATATGTATGTATGCAAGGATACATGGTATAAAACAAAAATAAAATTCTAAATTCCCTAAGTGACTGAATGAACCCCTCCTTTTGGCAAAGGGCACTCCAAAGTTAACCTGAAAAACTGGTAGAAGTCATGATGGGAAAGGAGGGTCAGCCATGGCTCATTATATTCTCCTCCCTTTGGAATTCAGGCACAACTGACCAGTATTAACATTAAAACAGAGGTCTTTGGACTGACAAAGCAGACTCTTGGTAGCAGTAAGATACCAAATTCCAACCTGATTCTAGTATAGCATCACATGGCAGGTAACAGGCCCTGAAAGAGACTCAAATATTTTATCCCAAAATATATTTCTTTGACAGACTTTAGAATGGCCCTGTAAAGCTGCCTCTTATGGGGGAAATTTACATTCTATAGAGAATCTCCTTCCCTTACTAGGTCTTTTCAGGAGAGTCAGACAGCACCTTTTAAGGTCTGATGCGAAGACACTTACCATCTACTATCTCTGAAGCCTGCTACCTGGAGCCTTCATCTGCATAACCTTAGCTTTTACAGTTCCCCTTAATTCCTCAAATTTCTTTCTGCTGACTTCAACTATTTAAGAAAAGCTTAATGATTTCAACCAATTGTCTATCAGAAAATCTTTCAATCCACATATGACCTAGAAATCCCTCACTCGCTTTGAGATGTCCTGCTTTTCAAGACCAAACCAATGTACACCTTACATGTATTGATTGACATCTGTCTGTAATTCCCTACACTTTTTCTTTAGAGATGTTAATATAGTTAATCCTTCAGAGTAAAATCCTGCTGGCCCTGGAGGCATTCCATCTCTTTAAATTGAATTTTCTTCTTTACACGTTGATTTTACATTTTAATCTCCCAGGGAAATTTTACTTCCTTTTTTTATGGGTGTTTAGGGGTAGTCCTCAGGTCTAATTCTTATGCCAGTTAGAGCATGGTGGCATAAAAATGCATTGTGTGTCTGAGGAATGGTGAGTAGCTCCCTGGAATTACAAGCAATAAACTACGGGACTAGAATGGTAAGTTGAGGACTTATCAACAGACCAAGATCATTTGTCATAAGTATTTGGCACCGACAGATATTGGACTTGATCATGACAGGGTTCTGCCATAGTGAACAGCATAAGGATAGTGATCATCATTATTTTGTCAAGTGACAATCTAGTAAATCCAAGGTTTGGAAACATCCATACAGAAGTTCATTATTTGTCACAATGTTCTTGTGGAGATAAGCTAAAAGTCATTGTTTGTATTACATTTTCTTCATATTTTTTAGACCTATTTTATGTGTTCTTTTCTTCAGGCTTTTGGTTTTTTTTTAAACAATAGAGACTTTCTACATTTCCCAATGATAATGCCTTAAAGATAATACTTGGTAGGATAGCAACAACTTGGTAATCAAGTAAATAAGAATTGTCTTCATTCTGACTTTCAGCATGTAGCACAGACTATGACTCAACAGTTCCTATTTTTTCCTTAAAAAAGTTAAATTAATGCATGAGAAAGCATAAAAGGCAGCACTGAGAATCTAATTTTTTCTCAAACTCGCCATTGCCATTTTTATGGAATATAATCACCCACATATAAGTTAATTTTAAAAAATCATAGTCTAGAAAATTTTGTATAGCAAAAAGCACAGGTATTCAGAATGCTTCTGAATTTAAGAAATCTAAGTATTTACATGTAAATAAAAAATCTGCTTTAGGAGATTGGAATTGACTCAATAAACCCATTGCCATTTCCTTCATGTGGAAGGAAAATATAGTAACCCAGCTGTAGAATTAAAAGTTCTATACTTTTTAATTGATATGATCAATGCACCTATGAACTGTGAAAAAACAGACAAATATCTAAAATATTATTAATAAATTTTACTTGAAAAAATACATGATGAATGGAAGTAGACCATAGAAACCTATAACCTTGAAAAATAAAGAGCTTGAGGGACCAAGGAACAATCCTGACAGACATTGAAAGAAACTGTATAAATGAAGAAAAAAAAAGTATTTCTCCAAATGCAGTTAGAGTTAGTAAAGTACTTCCATGAAAATATGATTGTGAAGGGGTCTGTACTTGTTCCTTCTTAATGACTTTCAGTAACGTTTAACATTTATAAAGGAAAAGGAGATTTCAATAACTGACAGCACTACAGACTCAGTCTGGAACCTTAAAAACCCAACTGTTCTTTCTGCTTCTCACACAGGGACTAATAACACAAGTTCTCAGGAATTACTTCATTGACAATTTAGCTCATGATGTGCGGGAAGTATAGAATTAAGCTCACTCTACCATAACTATATTGACTCTTTACTTCTAGTGGCAGCAAAAACAGCTTGTTCTTGTGTACAGCAAACAGATTTATGACTTAAAAGAACACCAGTAACAGATATGTTGAGAACAAAGTGTCAATTTCATATAGTATTTTTCCTCATAAAATTGCACTTACAGTCCATCTGATAAATTGCATTCTCAGTGATATAAAGAAAAATGGAAGATTCAATAGAGTATCATTGAGCCCTAGCAATAGCAGAATAAAAATAAAACCTCTGTCAAAAGTATATAGTTTGAAACTTATTTTCTCTGTGTCTTAACGGCTCCCTGAATTAAATCTGATGCTTTAAAATAGTAGAAAGAAGAGATAAAAGATTATTGTTTTGATAGGACATGAAAACACGTTCTCTTTTCTTGAAAACATCATGGAGTCATTTACTTTTTTGTAATGGTTTTAATTGAAAAATTTAGAACAAAATTTAGATCTCTTTTGAGTATTAAATATGCACAACATATATAAATATCAATACTCAGTGCTAATAAAGAAGGAATAAGTTGCTCTCCTTAAAAGGGTATTTTGAAATATGTGTATATATATATGTATGTGCATATACATGTATGTATGTACGTGCCTGCAAAACTAATTACCCTTAATATTTCAAAAGCCTTAAAAAAAGCACTGGACTTTGACCAGATTGTCTATTTCCATAACTATATCCTAGTTAAAATAGAAACTCAGACCAAAATTTATTGGATTAGATTCATCAAAAAATGTTATGTAGACATAAAAACTAATCATGTAAATGTCTAACCATACATTGATTATACGATAGTCTGATTAATCTGCACACTTCTTGGAATTTGCATCTGTTTCATTCTTTTTATTAGGTAGCCTTAGATAACTACTTATATATCTTTTATAAATTTTCATTACATCTGTAAATACCTGACAGTACACATTCTGAATGGTTATCTAGACCCAAGATAGATGAGGATGAGGATGATAATGATGATGATGATGACGATGAGTTTATACATCAGTTAAGGTTCTCTTGGCACATTGCATAGATAACATCCCTGCATTTTCTTTTATTGTTATTCCCAGACATGTCTATACAACTTTCCTGGCTATTTCCATGAATTTTTTTGAAAAATTAAACTCTTTATTTTCTAAGAGCACAATTGCCAGTGGTTTCCTAAGAAAGAAACACATATGGTGGATCCTAATATATCTGCAAATGTCTTTCTTTGCTTCTCATATTGGCATGATAATTTGGCTAGGTATACAATTCTAAGATTAAAATCTTTTACTCAGATTTTAAAATCATTGTCCCATTTTTTTTTTCTGGCTTCAAGCATTGCTACAGAGAAAATTAATTCTTTCCTTTACCTGACTTCTCTGAAAGTTTTCAAAATCTTCTCATTATCTGGAGTATTTTGATACATCCTAATTATATTCTTAGGTACAGTTATTCCTTCTGCTTGAAAGACATACATGTTAGATTTTAGAAATTATTATCCTACTAATACATCCAAAAAAATCCTTTTCTTTCCTTGTTTTTCTAGAATGACTCAGAATTGAATATATATGTTCCTCATTTTAATATTTTTTCTCATATTTCTCCATAACTTAATTTTCCCTTAATTTTCAGGGAAAGTTTCTCAACCTTATCTTTCAAAATATCTGTTGAATTTTTTGCTTGCCTTAGTGTTACTTATAAGAGTTCTTATTATTTAATTACTTTTTGAAGTCTTCTTATTGATTATGAGTATGAAGTCTTTATGTATAATAAACAAGTTTTTTTCCTACCTTGTGCTTGTAACCAAAAAGTATCTGAGACAGATCTTAATCAATTTAAAGGTTTATTTTGCCCAGGTAAAAGATCACATCCTGTGACATAACCTCAGGAAATCCTGAGAACATGTGCCCAAGGTGGTCAGGTTATAGCTTTATAGCTTGATTTTTATACATTTTAGGGAGACAGAATTTATAGGCAGAGACACAAATCAATACATGTGAGGTTGGTTTGGCCTGGAAAGGAAGAACATCTCAAAAGGGGAGGGAGGTGCTTTCCAGGTCATAGGTGGATTTAAAGATTTCCTGATTGGCAATTGGTTAAAAGCATGAAGCTCTGGCTGAAGAGTTGAAATCAGCTGGAGTTAAGGTAAGCGGAGGGCGGGGTGGGGCAGGGGGACTGTGGAAGCCAAGGTTCTTGTCATCAGGAAGAAGAGATGTGAATGTCTCTTATCAAGAGTGTCAGACTCTCTGAAGAGAACTAGTAAAAGAAGGTGATTCTGTACAGAATGTAGATTTCCCTCCACACCAGATAGCTTTGCAGGGCCACTTCAAAATATGTTGAAGAAATACATTTTAGGGTGGAATGCTTTGATTTTCTCTTAGGTTCTGTTTTCTGTCATGTGATATACCAGCATTAGGTTGGAGTTGGTACCTTATTGCTACAAAGAGTCCATTTTGTCCGTCTTAGCATCTCTATTTTAACGTTAATGCTGGTCAGTTGTGTGCTTGGGCCTATCTGACCACTCCTTTCCCATGATGACCTTCAAGTTTTCTTGTGTTTGCTTGGCCGAGAGCAGGGTTCATTCAGTCAATTGAGGGGCTAAGAATTTTAGTTTTGATTTACATCCTACATTGTGTTTTCTTTCTCTAGACCTCTAATTGATTTGTATACTCTGGATTTTATCTATCATATTAGGTACTTTTCTCAAAATCTGATACTTCATGTTTGCCCATTCATTTAAAAAAATAGGATAATGAAGATTTTAGCTTAATTGCTTTTCATCTCTTATTTTTCAGTCCTGCATCTCACCTTTATAGACTATCTGTCCTTAAGTCCAGGGTCTTTTGCCATTGCTCTTTTTAAAAAAATCATTTATTCTCTGAGACCCAGTTAGCTTCAGTATGATGTAGGAGCATGGACACAGAGAAGGGTCGAAGAATGTCATCTTTTGACAGTCCTGGGTTGAGTTTTAACCAGAAATATGCAGATTTTTCATGCTACCTTCCTCAGCAGGACCACACTTCACTTCCCTCCTTATGGAGTCCTGTATCATCCCTGGAGTTCTTCTGCATCAACCAGCTCCGTTTAATTAGTGTGATACTCAGAAGGCACCTGGAGCTTCCCTTGCACAGCTGAATGACTAACTCTTCTTCCATCTGGCTGTGCCTTATCAGTTTTTTATATCAAGGGATAAAGCCAGTGAAAATATGTGTTAGGGGTGGGGGACGGAGCTCTATACTGATGTCATAAGCAGCGTCCTCCTCACACTCTTACTCTGTGAACTTCAGCAGATCATTTATCTCATGTTTCATAAAGAAGGGCCTGTTCACTACTCACAATAGCAAAAACTTGGAATCAACCCAAATGTCCATCTGTGACAGACTGGATTAAGAAAATGTGGCACATATACACCATGGAATACTATGCAGCCATAAAAAAGGATGAGTTTGCGTCCTTTGTAGGGACATGGATGCAGCTGGAAACCATCATTCTTAGCAAACTATCACAAGAACAGAAAACCAAACACCGCATGTTCTCACTCATAGGTGGGAACTGAACAATGAGATCACTTGGACTCGGGAAGGGGAACATCACACACCGGGGCCTATCATGGGGAGGGGGGAGGGGGGAGGGATTGCATTGGGAGTTATACCTGATGTAAATGACGAATTGATGGGTGTTGACGAGTTGATGGGTGCAGCACACCAACATGGCACAAGTATACATATGTAACAAACCTGCACGTTATGCACATGTACCCTAGAACTTAAAGTATAATAATAAAAAAAAAAAAAAGAAGAGCCTGTTGGGCTTGAATTCTCTTATATTTTACTGTCTCACACTATAGATCCAGATTTTGTCTAACTAGTAACAAAGGAGAAGCTCTCCTCCACTTCCTTCACTCTAGCGTATCCCCTTGTACATTGTAAATATTTATCATTCACCTATGTCCTCTGAAATAGTGATTCATCATCTATTTCTTTCTATCCCTATACCATCAATCTCCTTTTTATTCAGTATTTTCTTTCATCCTATAAACAGTTTTCCCAACTTATTAAAATACAATATTTTCATCAGTTTTATTCAATAAATCCTTAATTACTAAGATTTAGGTTACCTCTAATAGTACACTATTTTTAAAAAGGTTGTAAAGAATATCGTATATATATGTGTGTATGTGTGTATATATAATGCATATATTTATGTACTTATGTATATATGTTTGTGTACTTTTGCTACATGCCTAAATGTAAAATTACTAGGTCAAGAATTTTAGGGCTTTTGATGTATGATATATGATGACCTGCTTTTTTGGAAGAGTCATAAAAATTTACCATAATATGACTACACGTCTCTTACAGAATTACTGATAGTTGTCCTCAACACTCAATCTAGTGTCTTTATTAACTTAATCAGCAAAAATCCTATCACTTCTCATGTTATCCTTCAGCTTTGTTTATATAATTTTTTCCACAAAGTGTTACAATTTGTATATAATTAATGTTTGTCTTTAGAGTTTCTCAGGTAATTTTGTCTTTTCAAAATATGTATTTAAAATCCCTTCTTATTTTATGATTTCAGGTTTTACATGTGTATCTATTTCATGTGGACTTCACTTTGATGTGAGATATGCATTTGATATCTAAACATGCAGTTTCCAAATAATTAACAGTTGGCCCATGATTTTTAAATGTTTCTCTACTTCTCTAATTATCTCAGTAAAATCCATTTTATATTCTTTTAAAAATTTAAACAGAATCTAGCCTTCCTTTTCGATATGAGTGATCTACCTTAGTGCTGTTTAATCTTAGGAGAACTAAATGGTTTTGTATAGGGTTCCCTTTACAATTCCAGTAGTCTACTTCACATGTAATTTCTAAGAATTAGCAAAATCATATACTTATCATAAAATAAAAAAGAAGAGTAATTCAGGTTAAAAGTGTCTATATATGCATACATATCATATATTTAATATTCAGGCATGATAACCCTAATAGCCATAATGAAGCTGATAAAGTTTTACAGTTGCTCATAATGAATGAGTACGAGAAGAGAAGTGAAACAATATTGAACACCCACACACACCCAACACACCCATCCCTGCCACCGCACCGCACCCCCCAACACACGCAGTATTCCTTGTTCATTGTAGTTATTTTATGTAGTTTCTGAGAATACCGAATTAGCAAATACTGAACCATTGCTCCTAGGAGAAGTACAGAGTTAGGTTCCTGCAAGCCTCTGGCCACGACATTTTCATTAACTGAAATGGGTTTGTTTCATACAGGTTTGTTTGCCTACATCCTTGTAAAACAAGCCGGTCTCATCAGTGTTGAAAACCTGCTCTTTCACATAACAATTATTAGAGATTTGAAAAATGCTTCCACTGCCTCCTGATCTGGAGAGACTACCTCACCTGCCTGCAAGTTGAAAATGTGCATGCTGTCTTACCTTATGCAATGTGTGAGCCAGTGCTAGCTGGGAATAGGGTTTCACATTTTTCTGACTCTGGGTCATGTAACCATAAACTTATTTGGCTTCCAGTTTCATAATGATGCTGCCAAATGCATTTTTAAAAGTCAGTTATCATCTCATGAATCCACAAATTTGGTCATTTGTCCACCTTTTCCATACCATTATTACACACAACAGGGATAACTGTAGCAATTTCTGAGGCAGCCTCACATGCAAATTGATACATTTCCTTTCTACTTTTTTGGATATGCTATTAGTAGAGTGTTTATAGTTAGCCCTGAAATTCAACATCGAATGTCCAAGAGTACTATCTATAACTCGCATGTGAACAAAGCTTCTCTAACATATGAACTTTTTCCCATAAGGCACATCACGGCGTTCTTGTGATTGAAAATACTATACAAAACTTCAGTGCTACATTTTAAACAGTAGAATTACTCACTAAAACACAAAACCAAAAAAAGTGCCACTCACTAGACTGTGAGGAGAAGTATTTACAGCATGAAAGCTGAAACAAGGAGAGAGGACATTGCGTTGTTCAACTCAGCCTCATTCAAACATGCTTCTTAAATAACTCAAATTTTCTATCACTCTAAGCATATCTGTGAATGGCTATGAAAGCGCTGTGAGCATTCATTTCGGGGCTAAAAATAAACTTTAGTAAGTAGAAAAACTCACAGATATGGAATCTGCAATGAATGAAGATTGACTGCATATATATTCTAGCACATGCACGCTTACCTGTAAAATGATGTTTATGGCATCCTAAATAGAAAATGATGCAGATAGATTGTATCTGTTACTTTACAATAATGGATAACATTGCCATTGGTGATGTGACTTTCTATAATGATGAAAAAGTTTAGTTAATTTCCTAACAGAGTGAGGTATGTTCTTGTTTTGATTTCCACAGTCACTGTAGTTTTTTTTTTTTTGAAAATTTATTTTACTTTAAACACGTACAAAATATGTTGTTTATTTTTATATTAGTTACCTAGAGTCATTATAATGCTGTATAGAAGCTATCACAAAACACATTTACTTTAATAATCCTCATTTATTTGGTTCATGGGTCTACACATCAGTGATTTAGGCTGGGCTTGGCTAAGTAGGTCTCTGCTTTTGGTGAGGTCACTCAGCTGGCTTTGTGTCTGGGATGGATTGTGACAACTGAGGCAACTTAACACTGCTCCATATGCTTTGTCCTTCAGGGGCTTTGTCCTGGCCTTCTCTCATGGGGAACGAGAAGGAACAAGTGCAGGCCAGCCCCATTTGATTCGGCGCTCTTCCCATTTCCCTGCATCCACTGGCCAGAACATGTCAGAGTGAGATAGGCCTTTGACAGGAAGGCGAAGGGCATGGTTGCAAGAGTTTGTGCCAAGGTGCCTAGCTAATCTAAAAAAAAAATAATGTGCATTTTGTTTGCAATAACTGAGTGTGGCCTAGCATGCATTTGCAACCAATGTCACTTCAACTGTATTTTAAAGGATTTTGGACACATTTATTTCCAAATAATATCAGATCCATGATGAAGAAAAACTAATGAAAGTCATAATTGGTATTTTGGTAAAGACAAAACCATTCAGAGAAAAACAGTATAATAATCTTCATCTTAAAATAATTACATCAAGTAATTATATTGATCCTGAGAGATGTGATGTGAGAGGTAGTATTTAATTCTGCTACCCTGGTTAAAGGTGACAACTCACCTGTCCACAGATCTTTCTTTGTCTGACTATTTGTATCATTTCCCTGAAGGGAATAATAAGAAGGGAAAGGATGAATCATTAAATTTTAAATAACTGTTTGTAGGTCACCTAGAATAAGCAATAGAACGTAAATTTTATGACAAGCTTTTGTTATACAGACAAGGTGTGAAGCCAAAATAACTTTTGCCTGGAGGAGGGAGGTGGCGGATTCAGAATTAGCTAATAGATAACATGTACAGTGATTTCTGACTCGGGTTTTTGAGAGTCTAGGTAAGCATGACAGAGTGCCACTGTGAACAACCTGGGAATAAATGACCCTCTGATGCTCAAATTAAAAGCTTTCTGCAGTACTTTGGACTTTGGAGGTCTTGTTGCAGCACAGACTTAGGTAGATACGGTGGCTGCCTCTGAGCAGGGAATGCTAAGTCACAAACACTGGGGACCTCAGCTGGCAAGAGTTGAAGTTGGCATTTAAACACAGACTTATCACAGGCCCTAGCTCCGAAGGGCAAGACTGTACTGCTTCCCAATATGTAACAAGTATCTTCCGATTATGGATATTTTGGATACTTGTACTAAGTTTTGTTTCTAATGTAGCTTCTATCAAGCACTTTAAAATGAAGGTTTTCATGCCTATAAATATTGTAACACTTGAGATTATTTATATAATTCCCAGAAATGAAGTAAGTGGGTCAAAAGATATGAACAATTCTGAAACTTTTTGGAAGTTTAATCAAATTCATTTCTAAAAGTCTCTATCCTCATTTTAATTTCAACCAACAGTACGTGGGAGTCTTGGGTTTGAAACCTACAAATATTTTATATTTTTGCTAATTTAGCAAGTACAAAACGGCAAATCAATTCTTTGGTCATTTATATTTTCTCCCTATAATTTTGTTTTGCACAAATTTTTGAACTTATTCAGTTTTCTCTTTGGCGTAGTATCTCTGTAGGTGCTGCATGCTTGGCATTTTTTTCCAGCCAATATCACAACACATCTTGTAAATTAGGACAATTCTGATGTCATTGTGCCTGTTCAACTACCACTAAAAAGAGAACTTATGAAATAAACTTCTACAGGAAAAAATGTTATAGTGATATTTAGGGAAGTTATTGGGAACCAAATTGAGGAGAGTTTAATTAGCAGACTTTAGAAAAAATCTCAAAGGGAGAAAAAAAAAAAGCTAAAAGTCTTAAGTGGTTTTAGAACAAGAAGCGGTGCAATGAAGAACTTGTGAGAACTGGGGAAAAAAGGATGGAGGAGAATGATCATGGCAAATAAAATCAATGAAATGAAACTGTTCTTACCCCGCATAATTTGAATCATAGAGACCTCTCCTTTGGGAATAAGCAGATAAACACACACATTGTTGTTCAAATCGTTTAAGTCTATATTTAAAATTTTAAAGTTAGCAATAGCCAGGTCAGTTTTTAGAAATATGTCGTATACTACATGGACCATTCAACAACCTAAAAAATACATGTAGACATGAGGCAATTATTCAGAAACTTGTTAATTGAAAACATTTATATTTGATGTATCTAGATAATTTAATATAAGAGATGGAAGGTTGCTTTTTCTGGTGGGGCTAATGATATTTATAGCTATTTGATGAGAGACATTTTATATTTGTAAACTTTGTAGAGGATTTTAAAGAACATTTTGTTAATAGTTAACGACTCTCAGAAAATCCACCAGTTTTAAATGTGGTGCAGCTGACTGTAACATGTGATAAGATCTTTATGTGCAGGTGGAAATATTTCATCCTGGTCATTTGCTATTTTAACTCACAGGGAACAAAGCCCACTGGGTGTACTCATTGAAGCAACCACATAGAATCAATCAAAAGATGCACACAGCATCTGCAAACATCAGAGAACACAAACAAAGACAGTTCAAGAAAATGGATCTCAAGGGCTCTGTTTGTACAGGTCTGGCCTTTCCAAGATCAAGCCATTCTCAGACCTTTGACTGGAAAGGCTTTGTGTAATGCACTGCCTAATGGCTCGGCTGTTCAAACGTGATACATTCCGCTATGACACTCAGACTACGCTACCTATGTGCAGACTGCAAGGCAGAGCTGAAGCAACAGTCACATTCCCAACCCAAACAAACTTAAAAATTAATGGTGTGAAGGGGAGAACTGTATTCCACATCTCCATGAACTGTTACTGGTGCCAAATTAAATGAATATCAAAGGAGCAATGAAGAAGTATTATAAGAAATAAAAAGGGAAAGGGAAAATCTCCTTTAGGAGTTCAATAATTCAATGGAGGGACGGACGCTTTCCACCTGAAACTACATTTGCAGCAACTTATGGGAGTCACAGGTGTTTTAACATGTGCCCTCAACCGCTCGTTCAATCCCTTGCAAATTGTTGACCTTTACAAAATTGAAGGCAATTCTCTAGTCAAGATGAAGTATAAACAGAGGGTGTCAGACAGCCCTTGATTTTAGCGAGTTTGTAATCTTGTGGAGGAATCACGACACATGCTTAGTATTAATAATGCAAGGCAAAGATCATTATGTAAATTTTTAAGAGTAAAACCATGAGCTTTTGAGTTTAGAGGCAGAAAAATAAAAAACAAATCTAATGGTTCTCTCTGCTAGCATAACAATGCCCTGTTGTACTATTTGTAGTTTGGCATTTTGCCCTCCAAAAAGTCAGAATTATTCATGCACTACGTCTTATAGAGTAAATTGTGATAAGTTGAGAGAACTGGGAATGGAACTATCTCTAATAATTATGTGCTTGCTCCTTCTAGAAGCACACATTTTATCTAGTACTTCTAATTATATGGTAGTGATGTGTAAGTATTACTAATTACAGAGAAATGCTTGTCATGCATATACCATTTTCTTGGTTTTCAGTTAAAAAAAAACAATGACCACAAGGGTGAGAAATAGTGCTTCAAGGCAATAGATTGCTGCCAATGTTCTGTGGCTTTCAAAGCTTTCACTGATTTTCAAATGTAATTATTTCAGTTTCATGGTTTGCAAATGCATAAATAACCAATCATGTGATGGTGTTCAACTCATGTGATTTATGCAAATTCCTAGCTTTACAGGTTCAAGTAGAAATATTTTACTTGGTATTAATTGAATAAGATATGAAGGTACAAATATGCTTAAAATAGACTCAAAAACATGCATTTCTTTAGGGCCCACAGAGGCATGGACCTAACTTAAATTTGTTTACTTTTTAGTCTTTAAAATATTGTTACAAAAAAAGATATGAAAATTTGTGAAACTTCATATATCTTATTTCATTAATAATTACTTAAGTTTAAATGTGTGTACTTAATAATATTAAGTTCTCCTGCCTTGTCAAGGTTTATTGCTATAAACATTTTTAACAATGGTACTGGCTATCTTAATGTGATGTTTATGTGTAGTGGTATTTATTATTACATAGTGTAATTTATTTTTATATTCATATGACATTCTTCACAATTTATGCTTCTACAGTTATTTTAATTTGAGAGGAAGGATCAAGTAGTATAAATAATCATTAAATTCAGCTACCACACTTTTGCTGAAGTTCAGGAAACAGAAAACTCTTAGGGAATTGCCAGATTTTCAAAATTATTGCATGTAATTAGCCCAAGATTAAAAATAATTTTTTGTCTCTTTCATTGTGAAAGGTTAGTAATGCTTTAATTAATTTACTGGCACTGAGCTTAGAAGAAGTTATACACTTTCAGGAAAGCAAACCCTTTGAAACAATTTCATTAACGTACATTTTCAGAATCTGCATTAAGAAAGAGACATAGTAACTTAAGACTGTAACATGTTAAGTAGTTCTTCTCCTCATTGTGGTATTTTCCATTAAAGAGAAATAAAACTGCCTATTGCATACTACTTATCTCTTCCAAGACAGTATTACAAATATTTCAATGCCTTAACTTTTTAAAAAATGTTGATACATATATTTTACACAGGTATGGGGTATATGTGATATTCTGTTACATGTATGGGATATGTAATGGTCAAGACAGGGTGGATGGGGTATCCATTACCTTGAGGATTTATCATTTCTATGTGTTGGGAACATTTCAAGTTATCTCTTCTAGCTGCTATGAATGATACAATACATTGTTGCTAACTATAGTCACCCTACTCTGCTATTGAAAATTAGAACTTATACCTTTCATCTACCAATATGTTTGTACCCATTAACCAACTTCTCTTCACACTCTCCTCCTCCCACCCACACACCCTTCCCAGCCTCTGGTATCTATCATTCTACTCTCTACATACATGATATCCACTTTTCTAGCTCCCACATATGAGTGAGGACATCAGTGCATTAACTCTTAACACTATGAGGTAGATGTTGCTGCTCCCATTTCCCAGGGGAAGAAACTGAAGACTTGCAAGCAAGGTAACAGATGTGTGCACAATGGATATAATTTTGATCTATAACATTGAGGTTACAAAGCTTATTCTAACCACTGTACATGAAGCAAACGAATTCTATTAGAGTAATAAAAAATAAGATTGTGGTGAAGTGTTGGGAAGAACGTTCATAACAAGAGGATTACAAAGCTGAAACTCCTGCAAAAGAGAGGTTAGGTTTGAGGGCGGGGAGCGGTGGCATAAGAAGTGGGGGACTTCTCAGAAATCCCAAGGCAAGGAGGTGTAGAGTCTGCCCAGGGAGAGAGGAGTGTGTAAATGGCACATGCCGCTGCCCAAAGTCCAGGAGAGAAAGCAGATTATATTTATAAGAAAGATTTTTCTTATCTAGAGTAAACAAAATGAGGACATTCCTCCGGAAACTTCCTTCATAGGGAGAGGGCATTCAAAGATTTTACAGTGTGAGTAAAATAATGATGACTCTTTGCATAATTTTGATATAAAAATACGCAGTTCAATGTGTGCATTTAACACTGTAAAATAGAGGTGTTTGTAGTATGTCATGGCACTATGTCAATGCAGTATGTCATTCTTTTTTTTTTTTTTTAGACTGAGTCTTGCTCTGTCACCAGGCTGGAGTACAGTGGCGCGATGTAGGCTCACTGCAACCTCTGCCTCCTGGGTTCAAGCGATTCCCCTGCCTTAGCCTCCCCAGTATCTGGGACTACAGGCACGTGCCACCACGCCCAGCTAGTTTTTTGTATTGTAGTAGAGACTAGGTTTAACCATGTTGGTCAGGATGGTCTCCATCTCCTGACCCTGTGATCCACCCACCTTGGCCTCCCAAAGTGCCAGCATGTCATTCTTAAACTGTGGTGTTCATGTTTATTACCAGAGGAGTTTGGTTAAAATTACATATTTTGGAGTCCCTATTCCCACTCATTGAGTAAACCAAGGTGAGATAGACCCCATATCCTCCTCCAGCTTCTGCTGCATTTCTTCACTCTTCTTCACAGAAAAATAATAAAATATTTTTGAAAAATTAGTCTACCTTGGGTGTTTTACTTTCTCACCTTCCATTCATTGCAAATTAACTCTAGTTTGATTTCTAACTTTACTTCTCCATTGAAACCCTCCAATCAAGATCACCCATGACCACTTGTTAAATCCCCTGAAGCCATTTAAAATCAAATCATATAGCCTCTCTCAAGGCATGATAGAATCAGCTCCTCCCTCTTTCTAAAAACACTTATTTTCTGCTTGGTTTTGGGAACCAGTGTTCTGCTTTGCCCTAATGTCCTTGTCAGATAATTTATTTATTGTCTTATTTTCTCAGCTTTCTTGTATCTGTCAATGATATTGTTATTTGGTTTTCTATAATTTTGTAAATGAACTATCTCTCCAACTGCAATATACAGGGAAAAGCTTATTTTGTGTTTTTTATATAACATAGATCCAACAATGTATTATAAGAAATGGTTGCTTAATAAGATAATAATAAATATTATTGATTTGTTTATAATAGTTATAACAATATCATGTGATTACTATGGTTTGAATGTGTCCTGTCCAAAATTTGCAAATAGGAGTTGGTGTCCTATAAAGGCCATTGATAGAGGGAGTTTGTTCTCTCTTGCCCTTCTGCCTTCTGCCATGTGAGGATGCAGCAAGAAGAGCCTCACCAGATGATGGTGACTTGATCTTGGACTCCCAGCCTCCAGAACTGTGAGAAATAAATTTTTCCTTTATAAATTACCTACTTATAGGTGTTCTGTTATAGCAGTACAAAAAGAACTAAGGCAGTGATACTAAAGAGTTGCATATTTATGATTGCTCTTTCTTTAAAGAATCACTAATATCTAGTGGATAGAAGCCAAATCTTGTTCATCTTGTAGATATTTATAGTATCATTTGCTTGTTGAATTGTTGGATCTTAAAAGTTTTGGAGTTCATAGTTGCACATAAGATACTTCTAATAAGAAATATATTGTGGTGAAACAAAGGCAAGCTTTACAGTCAGAAAGACCTGGATTTATTTATTCATACCTTCTCAAATTCCTTGATATAAATCTGGAAAAGTAATCTAGCCTCATTGAGTCTCATTATTAGTATCTGAAAAATGAAGAAAATTATAGTCCCTACCAAGAACAATATAAAGAATAGAGATAATGTATAAAGTGTCCAGCTCGTGAGGTGTCCATAAGCAATCACTGTTATTATTATTCATCAAGGGTGTCTTATCAGCAAAGATTTAAGCAATCATTAGGTAGGTAATGTCAACCTTAAACAATGAGACTCAGAAAACATGATTAAATATAAAGTTTACTTGAGTACAAAGCTTGGGGATAGTTACCTGGAAACTCCTACTCCTAACAAGTTGGATCAATGTTCCAATGCGTACAAGCCACGGTTTTATTTATCTAGGCAAAGACAGAGATATTTTAGCAGGATTACAACACTTTTCATATGAGACCAGTGCGTATGTTACAGCCGTTTGATCAGTTTCAGATTGAATGATCCCGAGGAAATTACCTTATTGCTCTGTCAGGAGGGGTATGGTCTTAGGGGTCTTACCTGTGGAGCTGTTTGGTCTTCCTAATAATTCACAGGAAAAAGAAGATGGCATAAGTTGTAGCTGCATGCTACTCGACTCAGGCCACATAGCCACATTGCTCTCACGGCTCAGAATAATTTAGTGCCAACAGCTTTAAGTTTGAATTACTTACTTTCATAGTCACTAGTGGAGGAAAAAGATGATAATGGAGTATGAGTCCTTCCAGCCATCTTTCCAATATACCACAAGATCTAGCACTCTCCCAGCCCTTGAGAGGTGTTAACATTCTTACCAGGAGTACAATTACAATAATCAGTTTTTGAGTGCCTGCTCAATTTTTTTGTGCCATACCACTTGCTCTGTGGCTTTGGACAAATTAATAAACCTCATTATGTCTTAGTTTTCTCATATAAAATACAGTGGATAGTCATGTGGTGAAGAATAAATTGTTTAATTTATGTAAATTGATTTATATAGCATCTGGGAAATAATATGTGTACCACAAATGTCAGCTGTTATTATGCCGGTTCTTATTATAATTATGTCTCTGAAACTTTTGTTATATACCTATCTATATTGCCAATCATTCGCTAAGACGGTCTATGGAAAAGTGACATTTTCTTTACTTTAATATAAGAAAACTAAGACATGAAGAAGTTAGTGTTTTACTCAGGGACAGGGAGCAAACAAGTGATAAAATTCGGATTTGAGCCTTAATCTGTATTACTTCCAAGCCTCTACCTGCCAATAGTCTCAGGGTAGCTTACCATTGTTGTAGATATCACTATCCATAGCCTTTTAAAGTAATGTTTTGTTTTGTTTTGTTTGCAATCATGTGCCTTTTTTAGTATTTAAAATATAAATAACCATCATTAAGGATGAGCAGAAAGCTCCTTAAGTACAGCTATTAGCTCATTTAATCATCACTTAAACACACATCTATAACTTATGTACATGGTGTTGTAATTCCATTTCACAGAGATAAACTGAACCTTAGATCAATAAAGGCATTTCCCAAGGTCAAATAATAGTAGGTGTAATGAAAATATCAATAGAAGCTAAGGTGGTTGTCTTATCGTTGAATACTTTACTAACACTTTCCTATGTGTTGTATTTCTAACATACTTGTCAAAGGATGATTCACACATTACAGAGGAAGAAACAGGCTAAGGGAAACTGTGAACCTTGCTCAAAATATTATACCATTTATGTGGCAGAATCAAGACTAAAATCCACATTTGCCTAATTTCAGTGCCCCTGCTTTATGGCTTTGCTATACTGCTTCCTGCTGAAGTCCATTAACAAGTGCTCAGTTGAGACACAAAATGTTACATAGCCTAGGCCATAGATAAGCCCATTATTGGCTAGAAAATTTGGGACAGGTATTAACTTTCAGCATCTTGTGTCATAAAATAACTTCAGTGTGGTCCCCATAGCAAGTCTGATTTAGAGCACTGTCCTCTGTTAATAGGTCTTCCAAGAAGAGTCAATTGTCTATGATCTGCCAAGTACTTAAATGAATTAACTTGCTGGGTGAAGTTATTTTCTAATGTCAGGGTGTTCTGAAGGAGTAAATGAGGTAGAAAATGGTAATGGTTAACCGTTGCATAAAAGCTGTCACAGTGACATTAGACCCTATCTTAGAGCAATGTTTTAAAGATTTGGGTTTAGATATTTTTAAAAAATAGTGCCACTTACTGTACTTTTAATGGAAAACAAAAGTGATAGATAGGTTTTTATGGCTGGAACAGAGAAGTATCATAAAATAATAAAATAATTATATTATCATATTTGAACGTACCAGGATTAATTTTTTTAAATAAGGAACTATTTAAACTTGAGGAGCCCAGCCTAGAAAGGCCAACCGCAATCACAAAACATTTAGTAAGTCCATTAATTTTATATTTCATATTTCCTAGTAGACTGACTCATTCTATAAATTTGATTAGCCACCACACATTTTAAAAATACTGAGGGGATTTGATTAGCTAAAATGCTACGGTGGCTCTCAATAAGTGCTTTCTTTCCTGTTATAATACTAAAGTGGTTATTCAGATAAACATCAAAATGGCAAATTGTAGTCTCTTTTTTGGAAACCTTTTCTCTAACTTCTCTGTGTCCCCTGCTTCAATATCCATTAAATCAAGTCTACTTTCTCTAAAGTCAAAGCTTGCTAAAAGCACTCAGGGGAGGATCAACTTGTAAAATGAATGGAACTATTCATTACTATCAAGTGTAAGTACAAAGAGTCTTGAGAGAATGCTCTATATTAAGAGTGAAAAGTGAACATACACATAGCTAATAGCTCATCTTCACATTAGCAAAAGGACTTATATTTGGGGAAGGGGAGTCGGGGTAGAATTGTATTTATTTTTCAGGCATAATAAACCATGTGCATGCAATGTAACTTTAAAATACATCCAAGTAAGGCAATCTTGGAAAAATCAATATGAGATGTTTTATGGAGCCTTTGCATATTATGTTGAGGTAAGTAAGTAAGCAAATCTGAAGACGAAAATGTTAGAGAACTAAAGGGGAAGTCAAAATGCATAGAAGTCTCTTTTCTATGAAGCAAATTTACCATACCCTTTAAATACACTTCAAGTGGTCCCTGATTTCTGGTTGTTCCTCTGATTAATTTTATTTTTTACTTTTCTATGGTGATATGAATTTAATAAAATCTTACTTTGAATATTGAATTTGGATTAAAAATTTGTTATAACATTATTATAAAATAGTCTTTGCATTAAATGGTTTTACCCATGTTTAGACTATTTTAAGTATTCTGAACACTTTTAGGGGAGGCGAGGCTAAGCTATGAGGTTCAGTATGCCAGGTGTATTAAATGCACTTTTGACTTAAAATATTTGTAATTTCCCATGGGTTCCTGGAAATATAAAGCCTTATCATAAGTTCAGGAGCATCTGTATATGAAAATTACATGTAAATAACAATTTGGGACCATTAATTAGAGGAACTAGGACAGCAGAGCATTTTGAATAAGTTATGAGCCCACAGAAAACGTTCCTGTGTCCAAATCCTTTTATAGTAGGAAAGAAAATAATCCCATGTTATGCCTTGTTCTAATGTTAGTCCTGGGCTGTCTGTCTCTAGGCTGTGCAATACCCAAATGTACATGATTTATTGCTATATCACAGCCATCTTTCAAGTTACAGACGTGACATAGGTGTCATTGCCTGACAGATTCCAATTACTCTAGGCTCTAGTATAGGCATAAGTCCATGTACTTGCCCCTCTCCTTGGTACAAATTTCCCATAGTAGTGGTTCATACATTGCTGTAAAGAAATATCTGAGACTGCAGCCCAAAATCTCCTTAAGCTGATAAGCAACTTCAGCAAAGTCTCAGGATACAAAATGAATGTGCAAAAATCACAAGCATTCTTATACACCAGTAACAGACAAGCAGAGAGCCAAATCAGGAATGAACTTCCATTCACAATTGCTTCAAAGAGAATAAAATACCTAGGAATCCAACTTACAAGGGATGTAAAGGACCTCTTCAAGGAGAACTACAAACCACTGCTCAGTGAAATCAAAGAGGACACAAACAAATGGAAGAACATACCATGCTCATGGATAGGAAGAATCAATATCGTGAAAATGGCCATACTGCCCAAGGTTATTTATAGATTCAATGCCATCCCCATCAAGCTACCAATGAGTTTCTTCACAGAATTGGAAAAAACG
>NW_016819796.1:1018739-1020312 GCF_001698545.2 Rhinopithecus bieti | reverse complement strand
TGGAAACCATCATTCTTAGCAAACTATCACAAGAACAGAAAACCAAACACCGCATGTTCTCACTCATAGGTGGGAACTGAACAATGAGATCACTTGGACTCAGGAAGGAGAACATCACACACTGGGGCCTATCATGGGGAGGGGGGAGGGGGGAGGGATTGCATTGGGGAGTTATACATGATATAAATGATGAATAGATGGGTGCTGAGGAGTTGATGGGTGCAGCACACCAACATGGCACAAATATACATATGTAACAAACCTGCACGTTATGCACATGTACCCTAGAACTTAAAGTATAATAAAAAATAATAATAATAATAATAATAAAGAAATATCTGAGACTGAGTAATTTATACAGAAAAGAGGTTTAATTGGCTCATGGTTCTGTAGGCTCTATAGGAAGCATGATTCTGTTATCTACATGGCTTCTAGGGAAGCCTCAGGAAACTTACAGTCATGGAGAAAGGCCAAGGGGGGGTGAGACATCTCACATGGTGGGAGCAGGAGCAAGAGAGAGAGGTGCTACACAGTTTTAAACAACGAGATCTTATGAAAACTCACAATGACGAGGACAGTACCAAGGAGATGGTGCTAACCATTATTGAGAAACTGCCCCCCATGATGCAGTCACCTCTCACCAGTCCCCACCTCCAGCATTACGGATGACATTTCAACATGAAATTTGGGCAGGGACACGAATCCAAATCATATCAACCTGCAATTGCAATTTTTTCCACTTAGAAAAATGTAGCAACATGAAAATGAGCTGATGCTTTTGTAGCAATAATCCTAAATCTACCAGAACTATTTAAAAATTTAAAAGTTCACTTTGTCAGTGGAAACAAATTATTTTTTGCACACCACAAACTAAATGTGACTTAGTAATGTGTTGTGTCACCAAAAAGATGAACCAGGATTAAAGTTATCAATGTTTCCTGATATGATTTGTCTCTGTGTCCCCACCCAAATCTCATCTTGAATTGTATTCCCATAATTTTTACATGTTGTGGGAGGGATCTGGTGGGAGGTAATTGAATCATGGGAGCAGTTTTCCTTATACTGTTCCCATGGAAGTGAATAAGTCTTACAAGATCTGATGGTTTTATCAGGGGTTTCCCCTTTTGTGTCTTCCTCATTCTCCCTTTGCCTGTCACATTCCACGTAAGATGGGACTTGTTCCTCTTTGCCTTTTGCCATGATTGTTAGGCCTCCCCATCCACGTGGAACTGTAATTCCAATTAAACCTCTTTCTTTTGTAAATTGCCCAGTCTTGGATGTGTCTTTATCAGAGGTGTGAAAACGGACTAATATATCTCCCAAATCCCTGCCTTGCAAATGAAAACATTAAATTTAGACTTTAATAGGGTTAGTTTTTGAATAATAAGAGAATCTCAGCATTGATGTATCTGCCAAGAGTGGCATAAAGTTCTGTCACAACTCAGAGATGAGGTTCAAGTTCCCCCCAACACTGGCATTCAGATCAATGTGTTAATGCTCATTTGTGTAAAACTTAATACATAAAACCAATATTCTTAAGTTGCAATAGAAAATTTACATATATATATATATA
>NW_016819796.1:1011324-1014849 GCF_001698545.2 Rhinopithecus bieti | reverse complement strand
AAAAAAAAAAAAAAAAAAAAAAAAAAAAAAAACCAAAGTTTAACACTGGCCAAATACAGAAAACGTTTAAATTTTAAAAAGCCACGTTCAAACTTTCACATTACTATTACTTAATTTCAGCTCATCTATCTGTAAAATAGCAATAATTATTCCTTCCTCACAAGGTTGTAAAAATCAACAGAAATAATACAGAACAGTCCTTGTCACAAGATAAAATAAATGATAACTATGAAGATTATCTTTCTTATTTTAGGTTAAAACAATATTTCCCAAGAGCCATAGTTTAAATACCAACACATTATGGGAAAGAATAACATGTTAAGAATCAAGAGCACAGTCAACCATATGCATTTATCATTTTCCCGTCTCACAGTAAAGAACCTAGTGCAAACTCAGGCTCTCTGACTTTTGATAGTATGCATGAGGTACAGTCAGGTAGAAAAGACAAATTGGCCCCATATGTTACTTGATCTTAAGTATTATTCAGTCCCTAAAGAATGTTAAATTAGACATTGAAAAGGAGCTATGTGGTGACAGGTTTTAAAAACTTTACCTACTTGACAGTGCAATTTAGTAAATTCAGGCCAAGCCTGGTATAGTCACTCCCTATATATTCTGTTGAAAAAGAATTATTTTCAATGTAAACACTTTGTTGAGTAGTAGAGAGAGAGGGAGAGGCTGAGATTGTCATAAAGGGTTAAAACAAAGAAACAGATATCCTAGAGAAACATGGTTTTTATAGAAACGGCACAGATGTCCTAAAAAACATAAGTCTTGTACAATTAAGGCTTTCTTAAATACTTAAGCCTAAATTAGATATAAATTCAGTAATGATGCTAGGGCATAATTTAAATATTTTCCTAAGGGCTAATTCATATTAAGAATATGGTAACATTTTGAATCTTTGTGGGTTTTTTTTTTTGATTACTCATACTTTTTAAACTAGTTTCATATAAGATGCATTATTTGAATGATTTCCCATAAGATATCCACTTGCCATGGGTTGATGTTGTATATTAGATGAAAAAAATCATAATGACTAGCTGATTGTATAAAGGCTCAGAGGAACACTTGAGGTAGCTCAAGAATTGTTTTTCATCCTTAGAAAGTTGTTTTTTTTTTTTTAATTGCTGTGAAATATTTGTTACTAGGTCAATATCGAATCTATATTTCAAATTGCTTTAAAATATACATTTTAAAGCTGTAGGCTTTGTATCAAGGCAGGTTTTATGTATTCGATGTATTATTTTTTCTAAGTTGGATCTCTACAAATACGACTCTTATCAGCAAAATGTCCTTCCAGGGCTGCCACATAGTCTGTGAGTGAAGTCATACTTCTTAGCTGAGAACCAAGTACCTAACCCAGTCTGATTTCACCCAATTCTTTTTCAATTACGTTTACTTCTGTTCCCTAAAGGAAAACTCTAGAATATGCTGGTTTATTTACTCACTTTCTCTTGAAAATGACCTATTTCTTCCTTCATTAGAACTTCTTTTTACTTGCCTTCAGGAGCCCACTTTCCAGGAATATCCTGTCTGTCTTTCTTACCCGGTCCCTCTTTTCTCTCAATTTCTCTCCCCCTTCTTCCCTTTTGCATCATTCTTTCACATTTTGATGAAATAATTCACATATGAAAAAGTGTAGAAGAAAGGATGGAAAATAATTGCATATAATTCATCATCAATTTTAAGAACCAAAACTTTACAAATATCACAGAAGCCCATGTTTTCTCTTCTTGATGGAATTTCCTTCCCCGCCCCCCCTTCTCTGTCATACATACCAGACGTCGCCACTATTCTGATTTATTTCAGAGCATGAAGAAAATATCCAGCCTTGTGTTTCACCTGATGTGGGGAACACTGGGATGCACAGCCCAGAACCTCTATAATAAATGACAACTGCTGGGATTACTGCTGTGGGAGAGCCTTCAGCTGTGAGACCCTGCAGGGTATTGCTGGACTGTGGATAGGCATCTTGCTCAGCTCATGAAGACAAGAAGGGCATAATGGCCTGGCCTTTCCCCTGAGTGCTAGATAACACAGAAACTCCAGAAACCCCATGTGGGCACACCTGAGGTGGTCAGTGAGGCTGACTTAGAGATTAACTTCTTTCTTGGCCCAATCCTATTTCCATCCTTTTCAAAATTGTTGCTTTCAAGGGCACTCCTTTTAATAACATCTTTTCTTAGACTGCTTGAGCTGCCATAATAGAAGACCACTGACTGGGTAGTTTAAACAACAGATACTTATGGCTTGCATTTCTGAAGGCTGAAAAGTTCAAGATCAAGGTGCTGGCTGATGTGTTTGTTTTCTGGTGAGGGGATGCTTTCTAGTTTACAGACAGCCTTCTTGCAGTATCCTCACATGGCAGAGAGAGATTATTTTTCTTGCATCTATTCTTACAAGGACACTAATTTCCACCTGAATGCTCCACTTTTGTGGCCGCATTATCTCCCAAAAGTCTCACTTTCAAATATCAACACCTTGGGAATTAGGGCTTCAACATATGATTTGGGACAGCACAGACATTCAGTTCATAGCACTAGTGCATTCTGAATGCTCAACTCTACCCCAAAGCTGGCTCCTGAGGAAGCCAAACTGCAATACATGATAATCTTTGTATAGCCAGTCTGTGAATGTCTTATGCCTTTAGAAAGGTGAATAGATACAAGATTTCCATCTGAAAGTTTTAAGTGTTATCACACTGTACATATTATCTAGCAACTTGGCCAATTGGGTTTCTATTTCTGTGAATCACCTAAGTGTAATTATTCTATGATCTACAATATCTGTAGCTTTGACTATTTATTTTCATTCCTTATGTTTTTGTTTGTATTATTTTCCTGAAGCTCTATTTATATTCTTGTTATTTTAAATTTTATTAAGATATGTATCACATGTGTGTGCCTATGTGTTTGACTTATAGGAATTCTTTCTTACAGATTATATCTATCTATTGATATCTATCTTTGCACATATCCGTCATCTATCTGTGTGTTGCAAACATCTTTTCTTAGTTTGTGTCATGCTTTTTCCTTTTTTTATAGTGTCTTTAATAAACAAGTTAATTTTAATTATTTAAGGTTTTTCTTTATCATTCATGCTTTTTACGGTTCCTGTATAACCCTTTACTTCTCTATTTATGAATACATTCTTTTAGTTTTACTTCTAAATATTTCAGAGTTTTGTCTTCAGTATTTCGGTCTTAATTTTATCTAGAAAGATTTACATTTATAGATCAAAGAAGCACTTTCTTGTTTTCTTCACATGGATTACACTTTATGCGAGCACCATTTATTGATTAGTAGTATTATTTCAAGAATCCAAAGTTCCATATCTACTTTGTACCATGGTTCTACAGATCAGCTTGGGTTTGTTCAATTTGTTTTAACTGATTATTTGCCCAGCACTCTACTAAAACCACTGGTCTAATTACTACAGTGTTAAAATAAGCTACCAACCCCTTGTTCTTTGTATTCAACATTATCTTGCCCAACAAAATAACATTGAATTTTAAATAAAATT
>NW_016819796.1:1004274-1010450 GCF_001698545.2 Rhinopithecus bieti | reverse complement strand
TTTTTTTTTTTTTTTTTTTTGAGTCGGAGTCTCGCTCTGTCACCCAGGCTGGAGTGCAGTGGCGCCATCTCGGCTCACTGTGAACTCCGCCCCCCGGGTTCCCGCCATTCTCCCGCCTCAGCCTCCGGAGTAGCTGGGACTACAGGCGCCCGCCACCACGCCCGGGTAATTTTTGTATTTTCAGTAGAGACGGGGTTTCACCGTGTTAGCCACGATGGTCTGGATCTCCTGACTTTGTGATCCGCCCGCCTCAACCTCTGAAAGTGCTGGGATTACAGGCGTGAGTCACTGCGCCTGGCCAATAATGATTTTTTTATGTTGACAATTTTTATAATAATAATATGCATTGGGTTAAAGTATATTATTACATTAATTTCACCTAACTTTTTACTTTTTAAAAAATATGGCTACTAAAAAATATTATATTTATGCAAGTACCAACTATTCTTATTTTCTGAAAGTTTTTTTTTTTTTTTATGTGAGTGAGGACATTTCATCAAATCCATTTTTGCATCTGTCTTAGTCTGTTCAGGCTGCTATAACAAAATATTATACTCTGGGTGGCTTATTAACAGTAGAAATTTGTCTCTCACAGTTCTGGAGCAAGATCAAGCGGCATTGTGTCTGGTGAGGGCTCATTTCCTGGTTCATAGATGGTGCCATCTTGCTGCGCGCACTCTGGTGGGAGACGTGAGGAAGATCTCTGGGACCTCTTTTATGAGGGTGAGTGCGTGGAGCCCTACGCCCATGGTGACGGCTCTATCCTTAGGACCTAATCACCTCCCAAAGGTTCCATCTCCTTACACCATCGCCTTGTAGGTTAGGATTTCAAAATGTGAATGTGAGGGGAACACAAACTTTCAGACCATAGCAGCATTTTAAAGATAACCGTTTATTTTCTTATGTGAATTAGTTAATGTGGAAGGTTACATTCATGGATTTCTAAGGGTCAGCCATCCTCACTCTCCAGTGATTTAATTCAGCCTAATCACATGTTTTCAATCATATAATTCAAGATTGGCTTGATAGTATTGTATCTAGGGCTAGTGACTCTTAATGAGATTGGAGTATGATTTTTCCTTCTTGTTCTGTCCTTGTCAGATTTTGGAATGAAGAAACTATTAGCCCATAAAATGAGAAGTGAGTGTGATGAATCTTATGTGTACCTTTTTCATTTAAGGTTTAATTTCTTAAATGGTCAGGGTCCATTCAATATTTTTCAATTTTATTTGTATTAATATTATTAATTTTGACACATCTTTATTATTTATTTCTGTCTACTTTTTTAGTGAATCTCTTCTTTCTGAGAACTTCTTAACCTGAAAATAAGTTTATTTCTTCCTTTGGATAACAAGCATTTTCCTAGAAATTTTGATTTCTGTAGCACCTTATGTGAATAAACTCTTCAATGTAATTTTGTTCAATACAAAATATTTTAAATAAATATGTATTATAATATCTTCATTGACCCATCATGGTATATATTTAAAATTTTAATTATATAAGATATTTAGTTATATTTCATTGCTTGTAATATCATTATAGTTAGAGAGGTGGTTAAAATTTCTATTTTGCTACTAAACAATATACCTTCACAAACACTTTCTGACTTAACAGGTTTTATTGTCTAAATATTTGAGGCAATTTTTTTTTGCCTCCCAGAATTTATCGTAGTGGATTTACTCTTATCTTATTGTTTGTCTACATTGTCTTATATTTTTTATTAATAACATATTTTTATTCCAACATTTATATATTGATTTATTTTAGTCACACTTATTTTATATTTAATATTTTAAAACCTTTCTTTTCTAATTTTAATGAGGGCCAATCTTGATTTTATTTTCACTGATTTTCACTGAGAGTGGGTATTTCCCCCTCATGTATTTGTATTGGATGGAGGCTTATGTTTTGTGAGTTTTTATCCTTGAGATTTCTCTCTACCATGTACTGAGGACCTATCGCTGGAGAGACGCTATGTTAATTTATGTCAGGGATATCGTGTGTTATACATTTTATGATAATTTCTCTGTTGAAAACTTCCTGAACTACTCAGATGATGTGAATTACAGTTCCAAAGGTAAGTCTCTGGTCATACATTTTTGAGAGAGTTATTTTATTTTATGTCATTTTCTGTATTGTCTAGAGCAGAACAGACAAATTCCCTTGCCTTCTCCCTGTCTAGTTGGCAGATTTTCTTTCTAGAGACTAGAATATTATTTTATACCATTAAATCTACTTATCAGTTCAGTCTCCATTTTGGATTGAAGATTTTTTTCTGTATTCCTCATTCCAGAACCTTTGACTCTTCAAATATCCTGAGAATAGTCAGAGAATGCCAAGCAAATACTCTCTTTGTAGTTTCTTTTCCATTTTTATCTTTGGGCATTTTCCTTATTTTTATGTTACATCAGGTGTTTTATTGGAGTTTGTATCTTTCTGTTGCAAAAGACTTACTTGTCTGATTCTCCTTCCATCTACTATTCATACTCATCTTTAAAAGCAAAAACTATGACTGCTATTTTCGCTAAAGTTTTCCAATACCGTGCCTGTGATAGCTAGTTTTTCTGTGTCAACTTGGCTAGGCCACCATATACAAATATTTGGATAAACGCAACTGAATGTTGCAGTAAAGCTTTTTTTTTATTTTCTGAGATTAACACTTGAATCAGTAGACTTTAAATAAAGTTTATCCTCCACAGCTTGGGTGGGTCTCGTCCAATCAGTTGAAGGCCTACAGTGAAAGACCGACGTCCCCCAGGGAAGAGGGAATTCTGCCTCCAGACTGTCCTTGAACTCACACAGCAACACCTAATCTCCCCTGGATTGCCATCCTGCTGGTCTACTTTGCAAATTTTAGACTTGCCAGCCACACAACCACATAAACCAGTTCCTTAAAATAATCTCTCTCCTTCTGTTTGTGTGTGTGTGTGTGTGTGTGCATATATATATACACACACATATAAACAAATATATATACACACATATATGTATATATGTGTATATATACTATGTCTGTCCATTAATTCTACCAGTTCTTTTTCTCTGGAGAACCCTAATACTGTTCCACTATGCATTCAGCTTTCCCGGCTGGAATCCATAAAATCATAGATTCTGAGTATAAAAAGAACTTATGCCCTTCATAACTCTGCTGTTTTCATAACATTTTCTTGTGTCAGTACACTTTCTCGGTTCATAAAATTGCACAGTTGATCATCCAATCAAATGTTAGCCCAGTTCTTTTAATTCAGCCTCCTCAATTTTGAAACAAGCCTCCCCAATTTTCCAATCTCTTTATCTCTCACTTTTACTGCCTCATTCCATTCTCACTGGCTGAAGTATTTTCAGTTAGATGCAGCTTACTGAATTTGTAAAATAGCACCAATTATTAAGCTGTGGAGGTGCTAAAACTCTGTTATATTTAATACATCTAATACCAGATAGAATTACTGATGCAGTACAGTAAAAAACAAAACTAAGTTCGATAAATCTCAGATAAACTACTAAAAAATGCATAACATAGCAAAGATATTTCTTATAAAAAAGCACAACTTATTCTGTTTTCATATATTAATAAATTAGTAGGTTATTAAATTGCTTATAGATTGGTTAATAAATTCCCTAGTCCATTTTGCTCTCTTTTGTTAAAAAAAAAAAACACTCATACTTAACGGCAATTACATTCATATCTTCGTGATTAACTGTTTTTTGGTTTTGTTTTGTTTTGTTTTGTTTTTTTGAGATGGAATCTCGCTGTGTTGCCCAGGCTGGAGTGCAGTGGCGCGATCTCGGCTCACTGTAAGCTCAGCCTCGTGGGTTCACGCCATTCTCCTGCCTCAGCCTCCCGAGTAGCTGTGACTACAGGTACCCGCCACCATGCCCGGCTAATTTTTTGTATTTTTAGTAGAGACAGGGTTTCACCGTGTTAGCCAGGATGGTCTCGATCTCCTGACCTTTTGATCCACCCGCCTCAGCCTCCCAAAGTGCTGGGATTACAGACTTGAGCCACCGCTCCCTGTCATTAACTGTTAATGAATACAGATTCATAGGTAAATTTTAATGTCTTTTAGAATTTTTTATTTTCTGTGATAATGATATGTCATTTTAATTTAGTTCAGGTGAAATTTTATTTTCAATGGAAAATATATTTATTACAACATCACAAAATGTTGACTTTATTTCTATTCCGTCTAACAGGTTAAGTGTGTGGTGTGACTGTTGCTATCTCTTCAACTGAGTGGTGTAGATAAAACTGTTAGAGAAATGAAGTTATCAGTTAGTAATTTACTTTTATTTCTTGCCTTTTCATGTAAACCTTACATTCTCACCAATGATTCTCATGTAACAAATGGTTTACTAACCGTTGAGTATTGGTTATCACTAACAAGATACAATTGTTAACTTTTGTCCCAATGCACACTCAAGGGTTAACACTTCAAATTAGATTATTTATGTCTTTAAAAGTAATTTAAAATCGGATGCATTTCAGGCTGGTGATCCAAGGTTGTTTTATTTTTCGATACTGTCTTCTTAAATAAAATGATAATTGCTAGAACAGCTTGGCTTAAGTCTCTTTTACAAAATCTGACAACTGTTAAGACAAACTAAGCTTTTTCCCTAGAAAAACTTGAACTCCATTTAGATTAAGCAATTAAAGTGCAGAAATAAATGTGGAAGTTCCCTAAACAAATTAGCAGTCTTTAAAATGTACAGAGAAGAACTTTCAGGCCTTCCCTCTTTGCAAGTAGCTCTAAAACTCTGTAATATCTTGTTTTCCAACAGGTTTTAATTTTGCATAAGAAATTATTCTGACTCCTATTCCTAGAGTTACCTATCACATAGTGACCCCTCCGTCTTTTTGTCCAAAGATTATAACAACAGCAACAACAAAAATGACTCAATTACTTGCTGCATTCTTGAAGCATCTCAATATGAAAAATTTTGGCAATTCATATCATTGAAAGTTTGAGGTATAATAACCCTTCTCAATCTATATGTTTTAATCCAAGTTTTGTGAATCCAACAAACATGACAAAATTTTACAGTGTAACCAAGAGAAAGGGGAAAGGACCTCATAATTGAAAATCATTACAGCACATTGGCAAGCTTTGTGTTTTCTCACTGTCACTTTGTAACCTGATGAGCTCTGAGAATTTGTCAGGGATTCATTGGCTATACATAGCTCAGAATATTCTTTCCTCCTCTTTCTATTTTTTTTAAATTTTCTATTTATCCTCCTCTTTCTTAAAGGGTTTTGGTGATTGCTAAAGTTTTATTTTAAAATATAATTTGAAGATAAAATGTGAAGTGTATCAATTCAAATTTATCTATGAACTATTTGCCCTGGGACCTTGCTATACATTTAATAGTATACTGCGTATGAAATTTAGTGTAATATATACATTTTAAGGATTTTATAGAATCATAATTTTAGAGTAGGAAGAGACCACAATAAATTACAGTTGACCCTTGATTAAGACAGGTTTGAATTCTGTGGGTTCACTTATACATGGTATTTCCTCGACCTCTGTCATCACTAAGACAGCTAGACCAGCCTCTCCTCTTCCTCCTCCTCAGCTTACTCAACATGAAGTGGATGAGGATGGAGACCTTCATGATGATCCACTTCCACTTGGTAAATATTAAGTGTATTTTCTCTTCCTTATGATTTTCTTTATAATCTTTTCTTTTTTCTAGCCTCCTTTTTTTTGGTAAGAATACAGAATAAAATACATGTACAAAATATGTATTAGTCATGTATTTAGGTTATTGATCAGGCTTCTTGTCAACAGTAGGCTATTTGTAGGTAAGTTTTGGGGGAGTCAATAATTATATGTGGATTTTCAGTGGTGTGGGGAGTCCACACCTCACCCTCTATGTTGTTCAAGGGTCAACTGTGTTTAATTCAATTCCTAAAGAAACTGAGGTCTAGAGAGGTTGAGTAACTGATTTTGAGATTCCAGGTTAGCCAGTGGAAGACCTGGGAATGCATGGAGCACACTTTCAAGAAATTAGTGTGGGATGAGAGAATGAATGAAACACCATGGCCCTGATGTATATAGTCCAGTGTCTTAGTCAGGGATCTCTAGAGGGACAGAATTAATGGAATATATACACACATATATATAATATTATATATATAAACTTTCACATTTTATATATATATATATAAAATA
>NW_016819796.1:1002685-1003743 GCF_001698545.2 Rhinopithecus bieti | reverse complement strand
CTCTTCAATGTACGAACCTGGTAGGGCTACTGGAGGTAAAAACCACAGGAGTGTGGGGCCCCTCTAAGCCCGAGTTCTTAACTCTCAGACTTGTTCACAGTGATCCTTCAACAATTAGTCAATTACATTTCAGGTTGTCCTGTGTCTGTACTGGTTCTGACAAAGTTTTGCCCATAAGTTTGAAAACTAAATTCGATTTAAAATTAAAATTTAAACGTAAACTTTAGTATAATAAGAAATGAGATAAAGAGAATTAACAAAATGAAATATAGTTCTTTAAAAAGCCTAATGAATTTGACAGTTTACTTGCAAGATGGATTTAAAGCAAGAGAGAGAGAGAGAGAGAAATGGCTCAAATAATAGCAAGAGTAAAAGCTATGACATTACTGTAGGTGTTTTATGCATTATAAAAATAGGATATCATAACAAATTTATATCAAATGTAAAACGTTTGAGAAAACGGACAAATCTGAGGAACTGCATATAATTATGGTCTTAACTACATTTAAAAAATTTTAAAGGCATCTTATACTACTAAATAACTTGAATAAATAGTGAAAATGTTTCTGTATAGAATGCAAAGACTCTAATGCCTACAGTGGAAAGGTTTACCAAATATCCAGAGTTAATATAGTTAGCAAATGTTGAGGCAGCAACTCTACAAGTCATGCAATATTCTATTACACTTCTAGTTTGTCGAGAGATTTTATTATGAATATCTGTTGAGCTTTGTCAAATTCTTTCTCTGCGTTTATGGAAATCATATTTATCTTGTACTCTATCAGTGCAGTACATTTCATCAAAAGTTTCTTTTTAATGTAAAACCAATCAACTGTGCATTCCTGGCATAAAAGCCTATTGCTGGAATCAACTTGCTAATATTTTGTTAAAATGTCATTATCTATGCTCATAAAAGGCATTTTGTTCTGTAGGCTTCTTTACTCTCTCCCTTTCCCTCTCCCTACCTCCCCATCTCAATTCCTCCCTCCACTTCTTTGTTTACTTTGTTTCCCATGTAACATATTTCCAGATTATGCTGATTCACTAAAATGATTTGG
>NW_016819796.1:960185-997685 GCF_001698545.2 Rhinopithecus bieti | reverse complement strand
GGGGTTAACGTGCACATAATAAATAATGACAGAAAATGGGGCAGGCCTAGTGGTGTACATGACGGAATAATATCCACTTAAGCCGGCACAGTTATGTGCCCCTTTTCCCCTAAACTGAGTAACTCCCAGCACAATGGCCGCTGGCAAATTCTCACAGGAACACTGAGTCTGCCATTTAGATGCCATCTGCAAGGCAGCTGAAAAGTGGCTGAGCCTTCCTTTGTTGTTCCAATATGATGTTATGTCTTAGTTAATAACTGAGAATTCAGGTTAAAAAGAAGGATGAATCCCTCTGATGTCATTCTCTTTATTGTGTCTGAAGATCTGTGCCCCACCACCCACCAGGCTTTCCCTCACTGACCCGTGTTTGCCTTCTGTCCCTGCCACTTCCCACTGGGTTATTGATGTGCTGCTCTGCCCAGGAAGCTGGTGCTCTCCCTGCACTTTGTTAAGCTGACACCACGGGCAAACACAGGCTTTTGTTGTACTGTATGCAAAGAAGGATGTTTGAGGACTGGGAGGCTGAATATCCCAGTTAGACTATTTCTTAGGGAAGCTAGAGAGAGACGGGCAAACATCTTATTACACATTCTCCTTATTCCAGATGATACCTGAAAGTGTATTCTGTTCCCAGGGAAGGCAAAGGTCGATTCCTCCCTATGATCAAGAGAGTCCTTTTTGCATAATGTGAAACGGGTGACTTAAGAGGTCTGCAAAGCTAAAGACAAACCTGCGTTGATTTAATAGCGGTAAATGTATACTTCTACCATTAATCATCTGTGTTTTCTGTTTTACAGAATGAGAAGTATTGCTCTAAGTTTTGTCTAAACAGGGTTTATGCAATTTGCCTAAAAGCAATCATCATCTTTTTTTGCTTCTTATAGAAATAAAACAAGTACTATAGTGAGAACTGATTAACTATTTTACAAAAAAGTAGATTGCATTAATATTGGGGCACACAAAATGATATACTCCAAATATGAGATCCACTTTTTTGCCCCATTCTCCCAAAAGACAGATTTAAGGATTGTAAAGTAAGTCTGTCTTCAAAATGGAGTTCCCAGGTATTTTTAGTGCTATGTAAAAGTGTTTACCATGAGAGTTTAATATTTGACTAGATAAATTACTATTTTGCATGAAAATGCAAATATTAAAATCAAACATGAAAATATCAAGCTGGGTTTACACATAATATAGTGGAATTAACACTACTACTTGCAAAAAATGTATTATATAACTGTGTTTTCTGATCAAATATTGCTGTGTCCTTTTTCTCTTCCATGTTCAATTTTCTTATTTGTAAACTGGATGAATTTAATTATATCAATTCTAATATCCCATTTAGCTCTCAGACATACAACTAAGTTATAAATAACTAAAGTTAATTATTTCCCTTGTTTTCATGCTCCAGTTTTTAGAAATGTTTTTCTAAATAAACCATCCATCCACTTGTTTAGGACCACAAGGTAAAGTGTTTTAAGACTGCAGAGGCAATGTACACTTTGCTTCTGTGTTTCATTAAAAGTGCTTTTAAAATACTTTAAAAATACCTATGAAGTAGGGTCTATTAATTGTGAAGCTTATGTTTTTTATCAAAACTTTACTCCAACCTGTTGTGTGTATACAAAGGAGATAACTGAGTCGTCCCACTTTCCTATAAAACGAATTAGTTGTATTAGGACAACTCCGACATTGCACTGTGAATTATTTTGTTACTGCCTGGATTCCCTTATTGTAATTTGGGGTTGTGTAATATATTAGCTACATTTGATATTAAATACTCAGGAGTCTTTGGTGTAACTTCCATCCAAGAAGGCTTTTAAATGTTTGGGAGTTCATATAAGAAACCTAATGCTTCTCCATTCACTTTTGAGGGTTCAATGAGAATGTAAATGAATGAAGGGGAGGTTGATGTCAGATACTGTAATGTCGTCTCCTCAGAAAGCTAAACACTAAGTTTTTACAAAATGCAATTATAATCTGGCATGGTCTACTGTCAATGGCACTGGGTTTTAGATATATTCTGAAAGTATTTCCTATTTTATAAGAGATATAATCAATTAAAAGTGAGTTCAGTAGAAAATTATGTTGTTAAAATAATAATGTAAAAGAGATTTTCTTTTTTAAAAAATAGTCATATAAAATAACTTTTCTGTTTATCTTCAAATGGAAAAGGACAACGATTGATAAAATATAGTTAAAAAATAGTCCAGTGTGTTTTGCTAAATATGTAGAATGTATTTATTAAATATATAAAACTATTTTAGAAATGTGAAATTCAATTCGACATATTTGATACCAAGATTAAGGATAGATACATACTAAACATCCTCTTTAAAATAATTAGAATATTCATTATATAGACTAAAACTTAAATTCTTTTTTACATTTAACATTGTTTTAAATTAGTACTTAGAATCAAGGCTTCTAAATATAAGTAAATATGAAAACTTAAAATTTCCATATATTAGATTTTTAATGTATAATTTGGTTGAGTAGCTTTATTGAAAATTATTCTTATAACTTCAGAGTTCACAATTGTAGATTATATTAATTATAGCTTCATTTGATGTATATTTTTTGAGAAGTTTACCACTACCTTTGTTCAATATTGCTGAATCTCCAAATAAATTTTCAGAAAATTGAAAAGCTATGAAAAGTTGAAAAGAATTTCAATCATATTCACAATCTTTCAAATGAAAGCTACAAGGCTAGAAAAATGTTTCACTTCCACATTAATATGTGGTTAAAATAAATTTTTTTCTTTTAATGAATGTCAGACCATTCTTTGTTTCTCCAATTTTATGTCTTGCAAAATGATTGGCCTTCTTTTTTCTTAGATAAAATTGAAATGAATGTGTCATCCATAGTGAGTTATGAAGGTCATTAGCTGGTACCACTTTAACGGTATATTATTTTGCCATGATAATTTATTAAAAGTTTAAAATTAATATAAGAACAAATAGCTGTTTAATACACTATAGTCAAAACTGAATCCGTGTAGTAATTTGTATTTGTGATTGATAACTATATATAACTTAGAAATAATATTTTTTGTTTAACAAATTATATCCTTTAACAGATTAGACTAGAATAAAAAAAGATATTCTCCCAAAATAATTTCCATTTTAAACATATATTTTATCTTTTACCAAGAATGTTTTTTAGACGTCTAAAGCAAATCTGAGCTTACAGACTAATGAGTGAAACCTAATAAGTGATATGTGTTCAAAGATTTATTGTGCTATAAATACCCTTTCAGCCTAGTACACATTAGCAATGATAAACAATGAAAATCTGGACACATGCAACCCAAACCTTCATAATCAATTCATCACCTTATATATATATATATATGTGGAAATTTATTTATAGAATTTTTGGATGAACAGAATTTTGTTATAGCATTGCTATATATTTTCCAAAATACAGTAAGTGTCCCTTACAAGAGAATCAAATTACCTGAACTTTGGAAAAGTAAGCATAGTGATTTCCAGATGAGTTTTGCAAAAATAAATAAATAAATAAAGGTCCATCCTGAAGTTTTCCAAAACTACCAGGTTCATCTGCCACTGAGATGACACAGGTTGTCATCTCAGCAAACCTTCAAATTCATATAGCTGTGACTTTTTGGTGCTCCTCTGACTACATTCCAACATAAATAAACATGCCATCTATGTAGAACTATAAAGAGAGATTCCGGTATACCACAACTTTGCAAAAGAGAGAGATTTTAAATGCAAGCATTACAAAAGATATGAGTAATCCAAAGCATTTCCATTTGAAAGAGAAATGACTAATAATTGACTGGCCTGAATCCAAAGTCACAGTGGGGTTCAAAAAGCTGGTAAGTGCCCTCATAAAAATAGAAGCTGTATCAACCAATTCCATTTAATTATATATGAAGGTGATGATGGAGCTAAACTGCCTGTAATTGGAGTCCAATTACTCAGCTGGTCTTCCATAAAATTAATTCAGCTGAAAGTTTGCCATTGTCCTGTGCCCCATGCCTGCCGCTGGTGTAATTAGTTAACACAGAGGAATCTTGAAACAGTAAATTATTTTATCTTTATTGCCAATTATCGGTTAAGGTAAATTATATATAAAATATTAACATCTGTTTCTGAGACAAATAGGAAAGGGCACAACGAAAATACCTTTTTGGTTTTCTACCTGTAAAGACACCTAAATAGAGCAGAGTGCATCTTCCTGTGCGTCATTTACGCGTGGTCTCATAAGAGACATTGCAACTTGTGGGCCATTGAATGCATTTCAAATGCACACACTATGCCTACTATGCCTATGCCGGGGCAGTGATTTTACAAATATGCCACCTATGCCTCTTATGGTGTGGACGTGTCAACGGCAATTTTAACATCAATGGAAACAAACTGGGTAGAGAACATTCCTGAAGAACTCCTCTTCAGGCTTTAAATTACTTTATTCAAGATTTGGTAATGTTTTGTGTAGTTTTAAAAGGATAGTGGCTGACCTTGAGGTTTGATAAAGCAAGCTATATGAGGCTATTCGCAATTATCTGAGGTGTGTATTACAGGTCAATCACTAAGCAGTTAAAACCACTGAAAAAAATTAATCTAATGTCTTAAATACTCATTCCTAATTACTGTTCTTTTTAATATAACAAAATGTAATATATTAACAATTGTACTGAAATTATTGATACCATTTCAAGGCTGTCTCCATCAATATCATTTCTATTTAATAGATATGATTCATTTCTATTTAATTGGTTTCATCATAGTATGTTTTATTTAAAAGAATTACTATTCACGAAATTTTAATATTAAATTCCATGCCCAATAACTAATCCAATGTGAAACATCAGTGGTCTTATTTAATAATAAAAAAGTTAATTGCAAACTGTTGATTATCTACAAAAGGATAACTAGTATGATCAGATCCAAAATAAAACAGTCTCTTTAATAGCCATAGTGGAATAAACATTACAACCTTCTCCAAATATACCATTGTTTATATACAGGAAAATTATAGGAAAATGAAAAATTAGATTGTATGAAGCTTTACAAATTTTTACATATATTATCTTTCAGAATGAAAGCCTTTAGTCAAGATAAGGTTGTGATTCATTATACTGTCCATTTTTACACAATTTTAAGTGTTACAACAGACTTTAGCTTTTGTGCGGCCTTATTCAGTAGATGTGTCTCTTCATATCTGTAACATTTATAATAAACAATCCGTTTACTATATAGTATAATTAATGTAAGAATAGTCATTACATTTTTCTATATTTTTTCCAGAAATAACACTGCAAAAACTAATTACCTTTTAAACCCATGTATTTAATCCAAAATGTCAAGATAAAGCTCAAATTGTATAGGAAAACTGAAGTCAAACCTTTTAAAAGAAATGCACATTAGTTCAACAAAAGCATGCTGCAAAATGACCCTGAAAATGGTGTTTCTTTTGCAACATTTCACTAAAACTTTAAAAGAAAATGTTTTATTTAACATATGAGTAATTATAAACCAAGTTAGCTAGGTTTTACTAACTTGATAGAATGTTGGCAATTTCTTTATGTAGATTGTTCTGTTTCATGCTGTCTCAACTTACAGCTGTGCTTTTTGACAGAATCCGGATTTGTCAAATACTGTTAATATAGTAATCAAATATATTTAACATCTATACCTGTTAGCATGTATTTTGCAAAAATGTAGCTAGTAACGCTATTTTAAACAAGTTAACAAATATGTCCCTAAAACCAAAATAGCAGATTGTTTAATTTTAAAGTAGAGGATATTTGCTGAAATATTTGTTTTTAATACATCTATAAAGAAAAGAAGGCTGAAAACAGTCTTCAGTTGTCTGCATGTGTAATGATTTTAGGAAGCTCTGATCAATATGTGGTTGGTTAGTATTATAAGGGAGAAAAAGCAACATGTGTCTCCCCATTGAGCACAGTGGTAGGACATGGCTCCAAAATGGCCCTGAGCACTACTGGGAGGAACAGCTGTGCTGAGATAGGCTCTTTCGTTAGAGCTTTGAGTGCTCTCTAGTTAAAGAAGAAAACACACTCTTTCAAAAAGTGGGAATTTTCTCAGTTTACACCAACAGTACATTTAAGGGGAAATAACTTATCATGAGAAAAATGTGTTGTTGGTGTAGTTTCTCAGTAGCTTTTTGCAAGGCAATGCTTTATCGTGACTACAATACACGCTTAGTTCCAACACATGTATCAGGTTTTATCTATTTTCTCTAACTTATTAGAACAATTAGAAAAACAAGACGTTTCTCCTGTGCTTTAAGGAACCTACTGCCTAAGTGTGTAAGATTATCTAAATAACTGTATGCCTTATATCTCATTTTCTACAGTCAAACCCTAACAGGGAACTGCATTTACTTTTTGCTGTTGCTTATAGATGTTAGAGTCCTTTCTTACCTTGCCCCCTGCCCCCTCGTCACCACCACCACCACACACACACACACACACACACATACACACACGGACAAGGAGCAAGGAGTCTAGCTACCAAGAAATAACAGTTCACCTTAGAAGGAGACATCTTTCATCAGATAAGCACTGACATTCACATGGTTTCCCTAATCTAAGATCCCTAGGGCCTTTTATTTACTGGAAGGATCAACTTCTAATTTGGGAACCAGAAACAAAAGGTTCGTAAGGATTGGCTTGAGACCATGCTAAGCAGAATTGGGACTTACATTGAAGTGGCACAGCCCAGTCTGCCCTGGACCACTTGAAGAATCCAAAAGTGCTAGCAACAACACCCTCCGAAGCCAAACCCCTCACCCAAGCAATGCATATCCTGGGATACACGGTGGTCCTCATGCCATGTGGGAGTCACATGACCTTCACTTCTTAGAAACATGCTGACTCCTTCACTGGAACAGCCCATGCAAGTGTTGTCTGCAAAGGTTTCTGCTGGGGCTTGAGTCCTTGATTTGTGTAGGTCTGAGGTTATTGGTTGGTCAACTTAATAATGCACAAATTCAATACCATGCTGACATTGGTCTTCACGGTGATAACAGCATGAGCCTAAATTAACCCCAGAGTATTAGAGCATAGATTTACAGATAAACGTGACATAATGATGAAAGTATATATTGTTCAGTGTATTTAAGTGCCAGATAGAATCTTCTTTCCCATCTTGATTGAGTTTTCCATTGGTATCACTCTGGCTAGGCAGAGATTATAAGAAAATGTAAGTTTGATCAAGAAAAGTAAGTAGTAACAGCGGGGAATCAACTGAATGCCACTGGAGATCCAGAAGTCGCTAGAGAATTTTGAGCGTTTCATTTTTTCATGAAGAAATAACAATTTTTATTTATTTTTTTTACCTTAGTTCTAAGGCACATTACACAAAATGAGAGGAAAAAACTGTCAGTCCTGTTCTGACAGGCCTCTGCTACTGAACAGTGGGATTCTTCTTCACATCAAATCCACAGATGCAGAAGACTTGCATATCCTGGGGTAGCAAATCTTCAGAATCTTGACTTCAGAAAGTCAGAATTGGAAACAGAGCTGCTAGAATGGCAATGACAAGTTGCTCAGCTCCTGAAACAAATTTTCTTGGTCCAACAGCAACAGATCTGCAAATTAATTTTCTTTCTTTGCTGGAACCTGTTATGTTGCATCTGCTCATGGGCAGTCATCTAGAGGCTTGTCCACCACCAGCCCAGACACATCTCCTTCATTCCTACGTTGCTTTAGAAATGTACGTGGATACTTTCTTTTTAATAAAAAAAAAAACTTAGTCAATAAAAGATATGCATTTGTAATAAAAGTTTTATTAAATGGAAATATAAGTGAGAGAATTTCAGTGAAAAAATGTTTAATTTTGTCTTAGGTTCTGACATTTGGACATACTTTCATTTTACTCAGTTGGAAATGTATACCCAGCAAAGACAGGTTATTATTTCTAGTTAACTTGTATTTGGAAATTGGGTAACTAATGCAGATAGTCTTGGATAATTAGATTAAATAACTGCATAATAAACCTAATCATCAGATGGGAATAGTAGGCATTTCTAAAATTCATTCATCCACTCATTGTTTGTTTCTTTGTTCAATGAAAGCTTATCAAGCACCAACAAAGCACTATGCTCAACTTGGCATCCTTTTTATTAGAGAGCACTGTCAACTCATTATCATACAGTGTTTAGAGTCACACATGTATCCCGCAGTATTAATTGATCACCTATTATGTGGATGCAACTCTTATAATACATCAGTTTGATGTCTTGTAGCAGTCAACAACACAGAACAAACAACATAATCCCTGCCTTTGTAGAGCTCACATTCTAGTATTGTTTAGAGAAAAGTAACCAATAAACATAAGTAAGTACCTTATGGATTTCTGAGAAGGTGATAATTGCTAAGAAAAAAAAAATAAAGCAGTGTGTGGGTGGGGGGTGGGGAGCTGCAAATATAAATAGAACAATCAGGGTAGGCCTCTTATTAGTTGGAAAAAAATGGCCATTTTCTGTGTTGTCTGACCAGAAGCACTGATACGGTCTTTCCACCCTCCACCCCTAATCATTACAAAACAAAGAAAATCATGGAACTCTCAAGATAGTGTTTTAACTGGCTGTGCCTTTCTAAGTCAGTGACCACACTCTCAAACACACACACACGTACACACACCTCACACCCCACTCCACCACATGCACACACATACACACACCACAGCACACAAGCAGGAAGCAGAAGGACCTAGGATGGCTGGAGTGGCCCACTATACCAGAAAATGTGGTCCACACAGACAAATGTCTAGAAAGAAGGATTTTCCTGACAAGTGCAGCCTTGTTAAACTCAATTTTTTTAAAGTTTAATCTCATTGGTAATTGAGACCACATGGCCAGGTAATAACTTTTCCTGACAAGTACAGCCTTGTTAAACTCAAATTTTTAAAGTTTAATCTCGCCGGTAATCCAAAAAAGTATTGCAATGTAAGCTTTTTGAAATTCCTCTAATTGGGATTTCCTTTTTAAATGATATTATTCAATGCTGGTGGGGCTACACTGAGAAGGCAAAGCTTCCATTTAGTGGAGAAACATGAATTATGTAATATTTCTGGGAAAGAATTTAGGAATACAGAACAGGGGCTTGAAGCGTGTATTTAAATGGCATGATCCATTTTAAGAGTCCACACTAAAGTCAGACACATGATTGTGTAGAGATTCTTACAGTAGCTTAACTTGGAAGAGGTAAGCCTAGAAACAACTTTGTAAGCATGGTAACAGTAGCATACTTAAATAAATTATAATGTATTCAAACATAGACTATCAAATAACTATAAAAGTAATATTTAGGTCAGGTACAGTGGCTCATGCCTATAATTGCAGCACTTTGGAAGGCCGGAGTAGGAGGATCCTTTGAGTCCAGGTGTTTGAGACCAGCCTGGGTAACATAGCGAGACCCTATCTCTACAAAAAATACAAAAATGAAGTGGGAGGATCACTTTCGCCTGGGAGGTTAAAGCTGCAGTGAGCCAAGATCATGCCAATGCACTCAACGTGCGGGACACAGTGAGACCTTGTCTCAAGAAAAACAAAGTAATGTTTAGAAATATACAAAAACATGTGAAATAAGTATAATATATAGTTATATAATATATTAAAATGTAATATTATTTTCACTACGAACTCAAATATGTGAAGTTTAATACAAATAAAGAACCCTAAAGATAATCGATAAAATGTCATTTTTTGAATAAAGTGCTTATAGCTGAATAATTTTCGTTTTATATATTTTTTTCTACGTTGTAAATTTTCACTAGTGAAAGCCATTATTTTTACAGCTAGAATATTTTTACAAGTTTGTTGTTCAACAACTGACAGTCTAAGATTGAATAACAAAGGGCTGGGCACCTTGGCTAATGCCTGTAATCCCAGCACTTTGGGAGGTTGAGGTGGGTGGATCAACTGAGGTCAGGAGTTCGAGACCAGCCTGACCAACATGGCGAAACCTTGTCTCTACTAAAAATACAAAAAATTAACTAGGCATGGTGGCAGGCACCTGTAATTCCACGTACTCAGAAGGCTGAGGCAGGAGAATCACTTGAGCCCGAGAGGCAGAGGTTGCAGTAAGCAGAGATGGCACCATAGTACTCCAGCCTGGGCAACAAGAGTGAGACACTGTCTCAAAAAAAAAAAAAAAAAAAAAAAAAAAAAAAAAAAAAAAAAAAAAAAGTTGAATAACAAAACTTATTCCTCACTTCAGGAGCAACTATTCAAATTAAATTTTTTAAATCATAATTAATTAAAATGTAGTATTCTCAGAAAAGCAGATTACATCTCAATTTCTTTACACAAGACCCCAAAGATGTATTCTGGGAAGCTGACAGATACACTGTAGTTTTGTTTAATTTCCCATTTTACTTAATTAAAATCAAACCAGTACTGACATTATAAAAAATAATACACATGATCAGATACCTGGGGTGCTCTCTCCTTGGGACAGCAGGGATAGGAGACAATAAGAGGAGTGAATGTCTCCCTCTCCATGAGGAAGCTTTCCACTGACGGTAGTCCCCCTTCTTGCTGCAGTGGACCCACTTTTTGCTACTCCAACCTGTGAACGCACAGCCTGGTAACCCTCTGGAGTCATGCTGCCCATCCCCATCTCCTTCTTTACACTCTGGGCATCCTATTCCAGATCTGTGTCATCCTTCAACAGGTTTTCCTTCTCATTTTCCTTCAAGCTATTTGTTGCAATCTTTTTCGCATGGAAGGGTCCTTCCACCTTTCCCTTGGCTGTTATATTTCTTCATTTAATATTTTTAATGGAATCCCAAGAAGGAAAGGATACAGCACACAAGCGCTGAGTCAACCACTGATATGGTTTGGCTCTGTGTCCCACCCAAATCCCATGTTGAATTGTAATCCCTAATGTTGCGGGAGGGACCTGGTGGGAGGTGATTGGATCGTGGGGGTTTCTGATGTTGTCCTTTTACTATGTATTTTCCAACAAGGGGATCAAGCTTGTAGCTCTATTGAAGAAACTGACTCTATTATATACCACCAAAAATATTTTAAAAATACGAAAAGAATCTATCATAATTTTTGAAGAATAAGTTCCTCATTCTGATACGAGTGCTTTTCTTTTGAACATTAATCACTAACTGAAAAGATAAAGTATAAATATTAATTATCACTCATTAGGATTTCAGGTCCGTCAGAGCAGGGTTTCATCTGACACGCCCATCACTGTTTCTAACTGCCCCAAACAGTGAATGGCACAAGGCAGATACTTGATACATAATAATCGAATATGCCTGATAAAAATTTATAAGTGGAGATTAAGGAAGCCTCTGAAATCACAAGAAGAAATCAGGTTAGAAAGTCAATGGTCTTCCCCACAGTTCTTGCTATGTTGAGACTAAGCCATATCATGTTCATTTCTTCCTAAACATCCTGCGAGAATAAGGGTGAGGTGAGGCTGGCAAAGACAGATGACCCCAAAGCGCTTCAGAGTCACACTTGCTTTGGAGAGCAGAGCTTCAGCTCAGAGCTCAGAGCTGCAGGCACAGAGGTCATCAGAATCTCCCCTCCTAGCCACTCCCTAGAATGAACCCACTGCCCATCGCAGCTTCAGCCCCTGCCCAGCACTCAGAAGTAGCACTCCCCGTAACACCGGCAGACAATGGAATTGCAGGAAGAGATAATATTTGTTCCAGGGATGTTGGCATAAACACCCTGAAAAGCGAAAAGAAAAAGTAACTTTCTTAAGAGCCAGGTCATAGATGAAGCTGTCTCTTCACACTAAATGCACCACCATGTTTTTCTTATAATTTGAGTGTGCCTTTCTTCCTTATAGACTCAACTTTTCTAACGCATCTGGCTTCCTGGGAATGGTTAATATTTTATACCCACTTGTATTTCTGTGTAAATGGAAATCAGAAAATGTCTAGAAATGCAGGTATAAAGCAGGGAGACAATACAATGGGAAAATGACCAGAGCCTTTGTGTTCTTGGCTGGTGCTTTGCCTCCCTTTCCACTTAAATGTATAGTGCGTGGGCATAAAACGTATGCAAATCAGCAGAGGACTGACACGTTCCTATCGACGTACAGGAAGGCTCCCCTTCTCCACCCTCTGACCCTCAGAACACCACTGAGGATGTCTGTCCCAGGCTTTCTGGGAGCAAATTGAGGCTAAATGTGAGTCTCTGTGGAGATGAGATGGTCATAATTTTTCTCACGTTGTGTATGATTGCATATCATTTGTTCCACTTCAAATTACATATAATGGAAAACCTTTTATCTGTATAGTCCTCTGTAGGGTGCTCAGAGGAAAAATGCAGACAAGACAGATGATAAATGCATAGATAATCAAATAGGGAGAACCTGCTTCTCATTCTTTCACTCACAGAAAGGTGTGACAGAGCTGTGTGAATCTACCAATTTTCACATTCGTTACATTCACTTGAAAACTTAGCTTTTATAGTAATTTGAAAACTTAATCCAAGGCATAGTATTTCCATCAGCAAACAAATTAAATAAGGAATATAGCTCTGAGCTTTCATGAACTCTCACTAACATTGCTTACAGTACACACAAAATAAGCTTCTGAATATTAGTCTCAATCAATTATTTAAAACAGAATTATATTTCAAATGCAATCGAATCAAGCTACTAAAGAGCTTTAAGTGTCAGTTTTAAAATGAATAATCTATCTCTGGTTTATCAATATTTTAATCAGTCTTGCATATACATCTTGTTAAATGTATTCCTTTCTGAGTTCTCTCTTTCTGTATTTATATCTCTATAAAATTCTCTCTTATTTTACTTCCTTTATGACAGTGAATAGGGAATGGATCTTCTTCCTTGATACACACTTTCTCTAATCGAATGAAATGGAGATTTATACACCCATTTTCTCTAATATTTAATAATAAATCTCTACATGGGGTTATAGGGAGAAAGCCAAGGCATGATGTCCTACACAGTTCCCTGATTCCTCTTCATACTGACTTGGTCTCTCAAAGACGCTTCACTGGGAATAACATGTCCCTTTTGGTGAATCACAGAATTGTATAGTGTTGGTGCAGAAAGAGAACATGGAGAAGTGCACTAGGCAATGAGTTGCTTAGGTAGCAATCTAGAAGCAATCTTTGGGTGTTTCATTGCCCTATCTGCCAATATAATGTATCCTAATAGTTAACAAATACAACCCCAACATTTCTCTTGAACTATCAACTGTTGGTCTCCTCTGCTTACCCTATTTGCAAAGATAATATTTCAATGACTCCATTGAAGGTTTTAATGGGTTTTCTGGTTTCTCCTTTGTCCCCCTAGAATTCAGCATTTATTTACAATAACAGTCATTATTTTAAAATCTAAGTCAAACCATGGAATCAACCCCTGCCTATCCCTGTTGTAAAAGTAAAATGGAATATTATGAGACAATTTGTAAAAATCTTATCATACAAGTATATTTGTACCTTATTCTCAGAAGAAACCAATTTCACTGAAGCTTCAGGCAAAACACTTCATATGACCTTTTGAACTCTTCAATGCTATCCAAAAAATGTTCATCATCCATATTAAAAACAAGAAAGTATTTAGCTTTCTATTCCTATAAAACTGTTAAAGAGCAGGGGTTCAATTCTACTGACAACATAATGTGGATTTTGCAGATGCTATGTGTGTTCAAATATTTGCAATAGTATTACGGTCACAATAAAAGAAAAGCAAACCAATGTTATCAACATAATCAAATCTGCTTTTTAAGAAAGAAAGATAAGTTCTTTCATAAGAACACACTGTAATCACTGGACTTCTGAAGTATGGAAATCTTGTGAGTTGAGGACTTTTGAATGGTATGTTTCATTAAATACTTCAGGCAATACAGCTTTTACACTGGAAGTTTATGCTGGTAATTGAATCTTCTCACTTTGTGTTTGTGAAAAGTCTTGATCATACACTATTTTAATAATACATTAAATGAATACATCTAAAATTGTATACCTCTTACAGCATCAAGTACCATGTAATGCAGAGGTAATTCCTCAAATTCTATTGATTGGATGATGGCATTTCTTTTTGTGAATACAGCAAGCTTTCTAAAATTAATATTTTCATGTCTTTTTTATCTTAATTGTATTTATTTTATATTATCATTCTGATTCTTCTATCACCCACATTGGTAGGAATACAAAACATTCTGTTGCATGTTGTAATTAACCTCATAGGTATCTTTTTTTTCATTGCAAGTTGCTTTTTGCCCTAAACAGTTTTGTGTACCATTTGCCCTACATTGTAAAAGCATCTTAATAGAATATCATTGTTTTTGTCTGGGCTCAAAAGGATTTCCCTGTTCCTGAACCAGTTTTCATGTTTATTTCTTGGTTTAGGATCACAGAGGAATGCACAATGGAATCACTGAACAGGGATAAAACAGGTCTTGAGTTTTGATTTTTTGTAGTTGGTTGTTGTTGCTTTTTTTTTTTTTTATTCTCTCATAATCATGACCATGGGCAGAAAGTAAGCATCCTTGCAGCTTCCTTATGCTGATTATAGAGCTTTTTTAGGTACTAAAATCCCTCCAGATTTTAGGCTTTATAAAAGGATCTTTGTTTCAGATTCCTACTTTGGACAGTGTGAGACCGCATTTCCCAGATTAGGATACACATTGGTCAATGGCGGCATCAATTCTATTTACCAATCTGACTATGAGGTCCATATTTGTTTTTGAATACAGGTCTAATTTTGCTACTGATTTTATAGTTTTTAAAATTCAATCAACTATATTGTTAGAGAAGTTTTACATTTATAGAAAAATTAAGTGGAAAATGAAGTGACTGTAAGTTCCTAACCTCAAACGCACACAGCCTTCCCCACTGTTGACCTGCACCACGATGGTGCATTTGTTACAATCAATGAATCCACATCGGTACATCACCACCCAAAGTCCATAGTTTACATTAGAGTTCAATCTTGGTGCTGCACTTTCTATGGGTTTTGCCACACATATAATGACACACATCACCACTGTAGTATCTACAGAATAGTTTCACTGTCCTAAAGATCATCTTAAACATATTTTTTATCCATTATTTCTGTAGTTTTTTAGTTAGGCGAAAGAAAAAGCAGTCAATGCTAACTTAGATGAGAATCAATAGAGGTGTCTTTCTCCAGGATTTATAATATATTTCATTATTATTAATAAAACATATTTTCCAAGTTTTAGTAGAAATATGACATAAAAGATAAAAAAAAAAAAAAACCGTAAGCTTCAAGGTTTTAAAGTTTCAATGATGATATGGTTAATGGAAATGTTTTTCATGATTATGAACATTCTTCAGTATCACACAACTTTTCCTGAGGAACTGGTTGTATACATTAAATCTGTTTGGCATGGTCACACTATGGTGTATGTCATTGCAATCTAGACTTTTATACTCTGCACCTTAGCACTGACGCAGTGATACGGAATCAGACACTCAGCATTATTGCATGTTTCATAGTTTTATAATTGCCATGTGATTTATATAATGTTAAATAATATTTAAGATATTTCCATAAAATTCCTTACTGCTTTCTTATTTTGAAGATTAAGCACTAGTAAAAAATGTCAACAGTAAAAACGTAAATAATATACATATATGTAATTCACCATTTAGATATTAAAACAATACATCATTTAAATCCACATCTATAAAATGTTAAAAAACAGATCTTATCTCTATATGGGCACAATAATGCTATATATTGGTAGCTTTTAATCCACCTTTTAAAATAAAAGTAGAACTATTGCAAATAATTGTTTTTAAAGTTATATTGTCTTTGAATGTAATTGATTTGGCATTAACTTGTTAAAAAAAAAAGGTGAATATACCTTCTAAGCTAATGAAATGGTATTTCCACCATTATGTCACTAAATGCTCTAGGCCTTATCCTGAACTTTTCAACTCACATGTGCATCTTGACTAAGACTCTAGAGAGAGAGAGTCTGTATAAACAGATAGACAGATAGCTGTACGTATATATACACATATATGTACACACACACATACTATCTTGATAGTGTTTAGATAGTATATAGACAGAGAGCTATGTATGTGTATATACAGCTATTTGTCTCTATATACACACATATAGATAGCTGTATATATATAGGTCTATATATATACACACGTAAGTATACTATATATATATACACACATATATAACTTCTGAGATATCTGCTCTGCCTATATGATCTGTAGCAGAAAAAAATTCTCAGAAAGCCAATTGCTTAGCAATATTGAAAATGTTTGTACATTTAAGTAATAGCTTATTAAAATTTTCATTGAAAAAACAGTTGTCCTGCAAAATGTTCTCTTTAAAATAAATACAAAAACAGACTTTATTTTCCTCAATTTTGAGAAATTAACAGGCTAACTGTAATTTGGGAAATACCCAAAGAAAGCAGGTTGATAGATTGTTAACAACAGATCTAAAATTATTACCAAATATGCCCTAATAGATGATGCGAATAATTTGTTAGTTAAATATGTGTGTTCTCCAGTGTTTGTCATTTGACGTGTTTTATATTGCTCTTGACATTAAAAATTTTGCTGTTAACATGATCAACATTAACATTAAGCAAATATTTCTGAGTGGAAACAACTTTCTAAGTGTAACTACTGTCTGTGGAATATCACTGCCACAATAGTTACTATATGTTTGTGTATGTAAGACCTCTTTTATAAACCTGCAAACTATTAGGTTTCTAATGGGTACTGAAAAAATTAACTGTTGAAACATTCTGAGATTGAACACCACAAAGTGCAAAATTTCTCTTAGTTTATTGGGTGGTTTGGTGCCAAACCCCAGGACCTGTTTCAGCCACATTAAGTTCATCTGTGAGAGTACAGAGTATGGAGTATGAAGTAGTGAAGATTTAACAAGGATTGTGAGTACCAAAGGAACTCGACAAAGTGGGCAGGGCAAAGGTTAATGCAGCTGAATTGTTGTGATCACTGACGCATCAATTAAAGCTGAGTAGACGAGAAAAGTTAGAATGAGGAGAATCGAAAAATGGAAGATCCTAGTAGTGTGAGGTCCATGAAGAGTAATAATTGCAAGAGGGCTCTCAGGGAGCAGAGTACTTACAATTAAGATTATGAAGGGTTTGCCACTATTAGTAATAGCAAGATCTAGGGTACAACATTTAAGTGTGTGTGCGTGTGTGTGTATGTGTGTGTTTAAAGATTTATGAAGTCTTGTGTTCTACTCTTCTCATGTAGAAACATTGTTTGCTTTAGTAAAATTAAATTTTTTACTTTACTACCCAATGATCACACACTCCTTCCAATCATCACTTGGTTCTCCTTGTTGTTTCCAAATTGTAGAATTCTGCTAGAGTTTTTCATCTCCATCATGAGCAATTTATTTGTGCCACTGGGTATAAGCTATCTCTCATTTCTCATCATTTACGTTACCTAATATTAATACAAAATGTTGTAAGTTTCAAAGAGATTTTTCATGTCTTAATATAAGCATTACCTAGAGTTATGAACTTATTACCATTATAGATATCAAATACATATCAAGTTCATATTAACAGGTGTATTCAACATTTGATGAAAAAATATGAATAAGTGAATTTAAAATATTATAAATACATGAGTGAATAAAAGAAGCAATGGAAGTATTTTTTTTCCTTTTAAAATTCTCTAGATAATACTAGGACCAAGCGCATTGGATTGACTGGACAGTTGATGTGATATTTGACATTTTAGTATTATTGCTTTCTACATCATCAATGTATGTAGTAAACTGACTTAGTTCACAGAAGACATGAGTTTGATATCTCTATATTATTTAATAATGGATATATTTCAAAAATGCCCTAGAACTCATATGCACATTCTGTCTGTTCTTAAAAAAGTGTGCCACTGCTCAATGTAATGGTGATATGGACACTTAATTAAAAAGGTTTGTATTCTGGTACCACTGGTTACCAACTATGAAATCATGGGCAATCCTTTTGAAACTCTCCTTTATCATGAATTCTTGTTAATTGTAATAATACTGTAATTACTGCACAGCTAAGATAATCTTTTATCTTTTATTTATGGTACTCTAAAGAAGTATTAAATGTTCTCATTATCACAGTTTATTAATTTTGAGAGAATTAATGCTTCCATTTGCTAGTGCCTCTATTAAATATTCTCATTTTACCTTTTAAATATCCAAATATTACAAATGAACCAAAATCAGATTCAATAAATATATTGGTAATTAACATTCAAAAGTCTAACAAACTTAAAACACAGATACATTATTAATCCTATTTTTTTGCTAACATTTTGGTTGTTAATGTTTGATGGTTTTAAAATTATATTTGTTCTTATTGTGAAAAATGAAACTTCCTTTATATTTCACGACTTCCCTGGGATACATTATGTATTCCTTTCTTTTTTATCTGTTAATGGTTTATATCATTCCAATGACAAAAAATAGCAGCATTATTTATTATTCAATTATATTCTCCATTATATTACATTAAGTTGTTATTTTATAGCTGAGAAGGTTTATTTCTAAAGACTCTGTAGAAATAATCTCTCCATATCTGTATTACAAACAGAGCACATTGATTATTTTCAAGAGAAATAATTAATAGAATTCACCCTCAGTCCTGGTGGTCTAGAGCAAAAGAGTTGAACATACAGACTGTACATCGTGGAAAGTACAGTGTCTACTGCCCTAAATGGAATTCAGTATTAGACAATTGTGAAGCCATAAAGAATTAATGTTACAACAGACCCATGATATCCAGATACTTCACTTAACAGGGCTATTCATTTCTCATTTGTTTAATAATCTAAAATAATCAATGACTATGCATCAAATATTTTGCTGATTTTTTAGCTAATGAATCAGTTTAATCCAGGGGTTCTAAACCTAATTACTTGAATACACATAAAACAAATAATACAATATAATATGATTAAACTTGTAACACATGGATGAAGAAATCACTGGAAAATGGGGGTATAGAAATAAGCCTGGAAGAATTCAGAAACATTTCACATTCAATCGAAAACTTAACATTTTCTAATTAAGTCCTGCAGGAAAAAAAGTTTAGAAGGCCATTCTGTGCAGTAGCAAAGGCATGCACAAATTCAGGAAGGACGTGTTCTTGGATCTTGGACATTCTAAGTGATGGTCTCCAAAAATGACCACTCATATAGCTGGGATCATCTCGGTACTATTGCCATGTAGAGGGGATGATTGGGGAGTAATTTGCATATGTAAAAATAAAATGCCAATGCTTACAAGGAGGGAGCATTACCTGTATGTAGAATCAAATGCTAAAACCTTTAAACACCAAATTTAATTTAATTTATTAATGCTTTTTTTATTTTACTGCATTTAGAAATCAGTACTTTTAAAGTAGATATTTATCACTCTTGGCAAATTTATAACATTCCTGCCTCTTTTTAAAAATCTATCCGAAGACAGCTACATTCCAAGCTATGAAAAGCTGAATCTATGAAGTAGAGAGACTTGGAAGAAGGTCCCAGCTGCACCCTGCAAAAACTGTGAATTGTTAAACTTCTCTAGGCCAAAAGTTTCCCATGAATAAATCAACTATTACAGCAGGAAGATAACACCCATCCTTCATCTGCACACAGAGATATTATAAGGCAAAATGCAACCATCAGGGAGTCACAGATCACAGGTCTTACAGGAACTCCCAATAACTGAGTTATTGCTTTTTTCTTTTACGAGGAAAGTCTCTGTCTTATTTTTAAAAATGCAACAAAGAAACAACTTCACTGGACATAAGGAAAACAAGCTCACTTGGAAGTCTGCTCTAATATCCAGCTATGATCATTCAAATAATGTTTACACATACGATTCAAATTAATCAACTGCTTCATTTTTAAAGTGCTTTGAGTTCCTTTTGTAAGTAAGTTATTGTTCCATAAATAATTAGATCTAATTTATTTGTATTTATTTTGATTTGTTGGTGTCTTATAGTTTGTTTCTGCTGTTTTTTTTTTTTTTTTTCATGTGATTCTTTGGGCAGTGTTGGGTTAGGACATTTGATTTACTCTTTTGTCACTGTTGTACTACTTCTGCTTGGCAAATATTGTTTTCTCCTTGTATTTCAGCAATTGAGTTGAAACCTTCTCAGTGCTACATTTCCTCTCTTTGATGGTTGTATTAGTCCATTTTCATGCTGCTGATAAAAATATACCTGAGACTGGGAAGAAAAGAAGTTTAATGAACCTACAGTTCCACGTGGCTGGGGAAGCCTCATAATCATGGTGGAAGGCAAAGAAGAGCAAGTCACACCATACATGGATGGCAGCAGGCAAAGAGAGAGCTTATGCAGGGCAACTCCTCTTCATAAAACAATCAGATCTCATGAGACTTATTCGCCACAAGGAGAACAGCACAAGAAAGACACACCCACATGATTAAATTACCTCCGATCACGTTCCTCCTACGACACATGGGAACTGTGGGAGTTACAATTCAAGATGAGATTTGGGTGCAGACACAGCCAAACTATATCATTCCATCCTTGGCCCCTCCCAAATATCATGTCCTCATTTTTCAAAACCAATCATGCCTTCCCAACAGTCCCCCAAAATCTAAACTCATTTCACATTAACTCAAAAGTCCATAGTCCAAAGTCTCATCAGAGACAAGGCAGGTCCCTTCTGCCTACAAGCCTGTACAATCAAAAGCAAGTTAGTTACTGCCTAGATAAAATGGGGGTACAGGCATGGGTAAATACAGCCATTCAGAAGGAGAGAAACTGGCCAGAACAAAGGGGCAACAAGTCTCATGCAAGCCTGAAATCCAGCAGGGCAGTCAAATCTTAAAGCTCCAAACTAATCTCCTTTAACTCCACGTCTCCCATTCAGGTCACTCTGATACAAGAGGTGGGCTCCCATGGTCTTGGGCAGCTCCAGCCCTGTGGCTTTGCAGGGTACAGCCTTCCTCCTGGCTGCTTTCACAGGCTGGTGTTGAGTGTCTGAGACTTTTCCAGGTGCATGGTGCAAGCTGTCAGTAGATCTACAATTCTGGGGTCTGGAAGATGGTGGCCTTCTTCTCACAGATCCACTAGGCAGTGCCCCAGTAGGGACTCTGTGTGGGGGTTCTAACCCTACATTTCCTTTCTGCACTGCCCTAGCAGAGGTTCTCCATAAGGTCCCTACCCCAGAGCAGCAAACTTCTGCCTGGGTATTCAGGCATTTCCATACATCCTCTGAAATCGAGGTGCAGGTTCCCAAATCCCAGTTCTTGACTTCTGTGCACCCGTAGGCTCAACACCACTTGGAAGCTGTCAAGACTTGGGGCTTGCACCCTCTTAAGCCAAGGCCTGAGCTCTATGTTGGCCCCTTTTAGCCATGGCTGGAGTGCATGAGATGCAGGGCACTGAGTCCCTAGGCTGTACACAGTACTGGGACCCTGAGCCTTGCCCATAAAACCATTCTTTCTTCCTGGGCAGGCCTGTTATGGGAGAGGCTACAATGCAGACTTCTGACATGCCCTGGAGACATTTTCCCCATTGTCTAGTGGATTAACATTTAGCTCCTGATTACTTATGCAAATTTCTATAGCCGGCTTGAATTTCTCCTCAGAAAATGGGATTTTCTTCTCTATTGCATTGTCAGGCTGCAAATTTTCTGAAATTTTATGATCTGCTTCCCTTATAAAACTGAATGCCTTTAACAGCACCCAAGTCACCTCTTGAATGCTTTACTGCTTAGAAATTTCTTCCACCAGATACCCTAAGTCATCTCTCAAGTTCAAAGTTCCCTAAAGCTGTAGGGCAGGGGCAAAACGTTGCCAATCTCTTTGCTAAAATGTAACAAGAGTCACATTTATTCTAGTTCCCAACAAATTCCTCATCTCTATATGAGACCACCTCTACCTGAATTTTATTGTCCATATCACTGTCAGTATATTGGGCAAAGCCATTCAAAGCCATTCAAAAAGTCTCTAGAAAGTTCCAAACTTTCTCACATTTTCCTGTCTTCTTCTGAGCTCCTTAAACTGTTCTAATCCCTGCCTGTTACCCACTTCCACATTTGGGGGTATTTTTTTTTAGCAGTGCCCACTCTACTAGTACCAATTTACTGTATTAGTCTGTTTTCACACTGATGATGAAGGCATATTCAAGACTGGGAAGAAAAAGAGGTTTAATGGACTTACGTGCTCCACACGGCTGGGGAGGCCTCACAATCATGGTTGAAGGCCAGGAGGAGCAAGACACATCTTACATGGATGGTGGCAGGTAAAGAAAGAGCTTGTGCAGGGGACCTCCTCCTTATAAAACCCTCAGATCTCATGAGACTTATTCACTATCACGAGAACAGCATGAGAAAAACCCACTCCCATGATTCAATTACCTCCCACTGGGTCCCTCCCATAACATGTGTGAATTGTGGGAGTTAAAATTCAAGATAAGATTGGGTGGGACACAGCCAGACAATATCATTGGTAGTCATTCTATTGTCTAGGTGTGAAGGAAAGGATGCAGTTATGATTGCTGCTTCTGTTGACCAGCATCTGCCCAGAGCCCTCTAACTGAAATGACGCTCCCTGTACTATATGTCAACAAAGCCCAATATTGGTGTTAACTTCATTTATTACAAAAGTCCCTTTTTAGAGACTCATGCAGATATATGGACTCCAAATATCCCTCACTAAATACGAAAGCTTAAATTATCATGCTTATGTTAATATATAGGTACTCAAACATTGTTTCTGTGCCTCTAGTTGCAATAAGTACTATTATAGTTGCACAAGCACTAGAAATTAACTCAGCATTCTGGTTTAGCTATATTTCCTAATTTCATCTTCTTGTCCCTTAATTCTTTATTCCTAATTTTATATTTTACTTTAAAATTAAATATACATATACAAAAGAAGAAAACACTTGTGTGCAATACAATCAGATTTCTAAATTTAGAAGGCTACAAAAATATGAATTTAAGAAATCTTTTCTACAGTGAATCTATACATTTTCTAATCAGTATCCATATTTCATGTTCTTGTAGAACATGATAAGAAAGACTTCACATATTAAAGATTTTTCCCCCTATACTTTACTGTGTTCTGTGGTAAACTTCAGCTATATGGTAGAAAAATTTTTCTTAGATTCTGGTTTTAAGTTATAATTAATTTTTCCCTCAAGACACTATTTTAGATGGTACACATAAATATTATTTGCCATAGCTCAAAATACAAAAATCAAGCAGTAAGAATTTGTTGAAAAGTCAGACATCATGCATGAGATTCACTTACAGTTATGATGTAACAATCACACACACACACACACAAACGGTTGTTCTACACTAATTCCAGAAATACGAAGGCTAAGTAAGCTTTTGAAAGTGATAGATTTGATTGTTTAGCCCACTAAAATTGTTGTTGCAAAATAAATAAATAAATAAATACATAAACAAGCCATAGTATGAAAAGTGATGAGCGCTTGTTAGGACAGAGGAGGGTAGAGGACACCCATGCCTGCGTTCACTCCTGGTAGATAAGATACTATGCCATGAACAAGAGTCAGGAGAGCCAGCAAACTCTGGAATGCGGACTTAGCAGCCTTATATGGGCTAGCAAGGGATGGAGAAGGACATAGACACTCCAATCCCACAGTCAATCCACACCAAGTGCACATGGGCAGCGTTCCAAACATTGAGGACAGGCCAGTAGAGTGCAGAGTACCTTCTGTAAGGCCTTCCATAAGTGCATGGCAGTGCCTATTGGAGGCTAGGCACAGGGCCAGAGAGCTGAGGGAGAGCTCCTTGAAGGCCTCCTTCCCATGCTGAGTACAAATCAACTACTGCAAAGGCGAGATCAGAGCAGAAAAAAATCAGAACTTTCTCAATGCACAGAACTCCAGGGACAGAACTAGAGGGCAAAGTGATTTCCCCACTAGTTCAAAAAGCTGCAATACTGGTTTTAAAAAAGAAATAGATTCAAGTAGTTTGGAGAACTAATGCCTGGCCTACATATCTCAATGATCTCTCTAAAGTGTTACGGGTGCTTAGATTTCAAGCAACACTAAAGGGAAATGCCCTGATTCTTCTTTCAAAATAGTGTAACCATCAGTAAATCTAAACATGCGACAACAAACTTGAGAACTCGCTTATGCAGAGAATACATTCACTCAGGTCTACACATTAGATTACTGACAGGAGTAGCCATGTGTCCTTTCCTGGGGTGAATATCATGTATGTCATCATTTACATGCTTTTGCATTTATGCACTTATACCATTGTCTTCCTGAAAAGGTCTACATATATTAGTAAAAGCAATTACCAGACATATGACAAGTGACCCATGACCAACAGGAGAAATAGTTAACAGAAGTAGACTCAGAGACAACTCAGATGTTACTATAATCAACCAAAAATCTTGAAGTAAAAATTATAAATGTAATAAAGGATCTGTATACAAGATGGGCATCATGTTTGAACACATGGAAAATTTAAGCAAAGAGACAGAAATAATTTTTAAAAGAATCGAAAGAGAAGGATAGACATTTAAAAAAGTAAACAGATATTAGAGATTTATTTAATGAGCTGAACAGCTATATATAACACACATCACATTAAAAAACAGATATATTTATAGTAAAAATAGTAACAATGGCTATAAAGAGTGGGTATGAAAATATTAGTATTGGACAAAACAGACTTCAAGGTAAGGAACACCAGTAGAAATCAAAAGATAGAGCAAAGTAATAATAAGCAAGTTCATCAAGAAAACATAACAGCCCTAAACATGATAAACCTAATAAGGGAGTTCATAATACACAGAGCAAAGATGCTAGAACTAAAGGAAGAAATGGACATGCCATGATCATAATTTGGTATAAAAGAGCGATAATGAGTTAGAACTAGAAATGGGGCTGGGGGGGGGGGGGTTACTAATTACCAATATCAAAAATAAAAGTGTGAACATTGTTACATATCCTAAAAATAAGATACTATGAACAATTTGTATCAACAAATTTAGCAACTCAGATTAAATACAAACATTTCTCAAAAGTACAACTTACCAAAACAAAACAAGAGAAAAAGTTAGATAACAATGTATCTATTAATTAAATTGAATTAGTACTAAAAAGTATCTTCTAACAAGGAAAGCTACAATCACAGATGGTTTTATTGATTAATTAGATTAAACATACAAGGAATAGATATTGTGAAACTAATATCCACCTTGCACAGATTATTTTAGAAGAAGGAACACTTCCTATTACATTTTAAAGTCCAAGGCCAACATGATAGCAAAATCTAACAAAAAAACAAATGACAAAACATGAAAATTATAGTTCAACATTCCTAATGAACAGATTCACAAAGACCTTTAACTCCACATAGCTAATTTAATCTTGTGGTACATAAAAGGAGTAATATATCATGACTAATTTGACTTTATACCAGAAATACACCCTTGGTGTAACATTTAAAAATGAATCAATTATTAACAGAATTTAAAAATATACATGATCATCTTAATACACACTGAAAGATCATGTTAGAAAATTATATATATATGTATATATATTCATGATAAATTCTTTCAGCAAATCACAAATAGCAAGAACGTCATTCAATCTATGGACGTCTACAATACATCTATACTTAGCACCATATGTAACAGTGAAATGATTGAATGCTCTGCTCTAAGAGTAATAACATGACAAGAATTTCCACTGTCACCGCTTCTATTCAACAGTGCAACACAGGTCTGACTCACTGTGCTTTGGTATAATTAAGTAAATATGTAAATTTTGAAAAGAAAGAAATAAAACTCTATTCACAATTGACATGATTACTTAGGCAAAAGTTTTTAAAAATCTAAATATAAATAATTTTAGTGACTAATAAATAAATTTACTGGGGTTAGTCGATCCAAGTTCTACAGAGAAAAAACATTATGATTTCTAAATATTAAAAGCAATCAATAGCATAACAAAATTTAAAGAAGCATAAAAACAGAATTTTAGGAAAAAAAAGACATGTAAGACATTTACACTAAAAGCTAAAATATCTCTGAGAATAAACATCATATGAACATCTGTTTTTGAAAATGCTCCCTAATAATTTAATGAGAAAGGAATGTTTTTTCAATAAACAATGCCAGCATAACTGAACATGCAAAAAAATTTGCCATTCTCCTTACTTATAAATTTATCTGAGCTGAATCACAGATATAAATGTAAAATGTAAAGCTGTAAATCAACTAGATGAAAGCATAAGCATATACTTTTGTGACCTGTAGGTAGGCAAAGATTTACGGAGAGTTCACTAAAAGTAATAACTGTATAAAGATTGATTAATAAAACTATCAAAATTAAAATGTTCTGCTTATGATAAAATATAGTTAAAATTATTGGCAAACAATGAACTGGTTGAAAATATCTACAAAGTTTGCATTCAGAATATTTAAAGGAAACATATAAAAACAACAGCTAAATTGAAAATGGGGAAAAGACTTGAGTAGACAACCTGAAAAAGAAGATATGTCAATGGTCAATTAGCATCTAAAGAAAAATGCTCAACATCTTTATCTTCTGGGGAATGTAAGCTTAAATAAAATAAAATGTAACTTCTTAATAAATAGAACTACTAAATTTAAAAAGATTGACAATAATACATGGTAGTGGGAATAAAGAGTTTTTGGTATTTATTTAAGTTGCTTATGTGCCTAGAAAAAAAAAATCTTTGGAGAACTCTTTGCAGTTTCATCTAAAGTTAAACATACTTCCGTTTTCTGACCCAATGATTCCACCTGCAGCTATTTACCCGACAAAAATAAAAACAGTTATCCTAAAATATGACCGCACAGGAACAGTCATTGTAGTCTCATTCATCTTAGCCCTAGGCTAGAAACAACACTAGTGTTCACCAATATATGAATGAGTAATTGAATATCTGATATTTACATAATGAAATATAACTAAGCAACTAAAAAAATTGTGAATACATTACAAAATGTGAATGATTTTCATAAACATTATGTTGAGCAAAAAAGCTAGATATAAAAATATGTGTGTATATATATACATATACACATATGTATATTTTGCATTTATACATTTATACTTACAAGCTGTGAATCCATTTTTATGATGTTCCAGAACAAGCACAACCAATCTTGGGTGATAGAAGTCAGAACAGCATGGGCAGTGGGAGACTGACGCAGAGGCCCGAGGCAACGTGATAGGTAATACACATGTTCTAAATCTTGCTTTGGACATTGGTTTCACAGGGATATTCAATCATTAAAATTCATTGAACATTTTGATTTTGTTAAATATAATTGATACCTTAACATATAAAAAAGATAACATTTAAAATTTTTTTTCAAAGCTATAAGGCACAACAAATTTACACATTGCAAATGAAAAGGTGTCTGATTTTTTAAAAATTATTTCAGGAAAAGGCACAAAAAAAGAAAAAGAAATATCATGCTGTGTTATTAGTGCTGTTAGTTTTGCAGGAGAATACAGTACTTTTGAGTGGTTTTGTTTTCTCATTTTAGGCACCGCCATATAATAATTTGTATTCAAACTCTTGCTAATTTAAATGTATTACAGGAGATGAACCAAAGTATATGGCGTATCTTTCAGAAGACAACAATTGAAAGATAAATTTACAATTTAACTTTTTACTACTTTCAAGCTACAGAGTAGAATTTAAGAGTGGATACACTTTTCAAATTATAAAAGTTCATATAATATAAGTTTTACATACTCAGTAGAATTGTTTTGTCTTAGGAGCACTTTCACTCTGCCTTGCTCCACCAAACTGTTTTGAAAGGTGACACAGTAGTGAAAAAAACTGCCACATTAACTAGTATATGTACAGTTTGTATAATTAACAGAGGACACAACAAAGTTCAAAACATTTGCCACTATGTTTGTTGTTCCTATATATTCTAAATGCTTTCTACAAATTGTATCTCCCCCCTGACCCTGTGTTTCAATCTCTATTAAAAGCAATTACTGCAACCGTAGTGAACTTTTCAGTTGTAAAATTCCAGGATTATCTCTTTGTGTACACCTATGCCTGGGCACTGTATTGCCTACTTTCCTAAAATAATTCACTCCTCAAATCCCACAAAACACCTGGTTATCACGGTTCTGACATATTTGTGCTCTTCGAAGCAGGTGCACCCAACTCAGTGCAATCTACAGAAAGAACACCCAACTGCAGTGTCATAGCAGAAGAAATAATAGCAATATTTCTAAAGACCAAATGAGACTGGGGAGTGAAAGTATGTATCTGCTTGAATCCAGCAGCATAACCATCATTTCCCAATTTCATATCTGTTATTGATTTTTTTATTATATTTTAAGTTCTGGGGTACATGTGCAGATTGTGCAGGTTTGTTACATAAGTATACACGTGCCATGGTGGTTTGCTGTTTTTTAAAAGAGATTTTTTTTTTAAAGTCATAAACCTCTTAAATTTTTTTTTGAAATTGCTTCATCCAAATTGTATAGTTAAAACAATGTATATTTAAAACAATGTTGGTAAGAACCCAGGAGCAGCTGGGAGGAAGTTCAAACACAGGTCGTCATGCAGCCTAACTGAGCTAAGATTTCTACATTTTTGCCTAAATTAGAAGAACATTAAAAATCAATGTACTGTGATGTGAAGTGGCAGTTCTGAGTCTTGTACACAAATGATGTGCAGAAACGTGGACAGGGTGTTGCCTTACAGATATGATGTATTCTGAAAGCCCCGACAAAGGCTTGCAAAAATAAAACACCGAGAGTTTAAGGACCTCGCCCCCTCCCTCAAAGCCTCAGTGAGTTAAGTGGATAGTTAAATGTCCTTGTATCGAACTCAATATAGGCTATAAAATTTATACGGTCTCTAAAGAGGTACTTTATATGATAAGTCTTATGATAAGGACTGGAGGAAAGAGAGAATAAGACAGAGCGCACAAGAAAGAGAGACAGAAAAAGGGAATGGTTAATGATTTTGGTATGTGAAGAAGAATCATTAGTTCTGACGCCTTCTTTTGTGCATCCTGCCATGTCACTTTCTTTGTATGTGTTTTCTCAATTGTTAACATTTTTGTATTACATTACATTACAGCTAACCATTAAGGAATAAAATCATTCAGTCCGACCTCAATTTCATATTAATTTTGCTATGTGTTTCTGAATACCAGATAGATCTCCATCATCTGACTCCATTTACAAAAAAACACCTTAGCAGGAAAAGAGTTCTAAATAGAAACCATAGCTTCTTATATTTTATGTCTGCATAACAGAAGGATCTCACAGTTAAAATAATGATGTTAAAATGTGTGATCAAGGTGAAGGGAAAAATAATGTTCACCTGTACTATTATTATTCAATACAATATCAAATTTATCTCAGAGACTCCTTTTATCTGAGGGAAAAAGACAAAAAAAAGATTTTATACTATATGTTGTTATCATTACTTAATACAACATAGGTCTTTTATATTAAGAGAGGTCATGTTTCCCTGGGACTAAATTCTTGAGGAAATTTGTCTTTATAGTTCCTTACCATAGATTTGGATTAAGTTAGTCGGATATAGTAGTTTACAATGTAGTCAAATGTAGTTTACAGAAAAGAAAAGCAATGGAATTCTTAATCTAGCCCTTTCTTTCATCAACTCTGGATAGTATCCAACGTGCTAAATTAGTGAAGGCCTTTTTCTTGCAGGATTTCACTAACATGTTTTGGGAAGATGGGTTGTTCTGCTCAATCGATGCATACGCAGAGGCAGAGGCCTCAGACTACACCACTAACAAACAGCATGAGTGTCGCTAACAATTTCTTATTCATCATTCTTCTTTTTTTGTTAACCATCCTACATATATCCAAGCCTAGTCATATTCTTGTGTTACAGACACACAAAGATCCAGGTACTGTGAATAGAAAATATGCAAATGTCAAGTTCAAACATGGCTTGTTGGTCTCTAATGTTTTATTACATCCTCTTCACTTTTTAAGTCCACCAGGTAATCTCTAGTTATAAAAATAATGAAGTTGGATATTATAAACTACATGTATTTAATAGAGTATATATCTTAATGTCCCAGAGGAAGCAAACAGCTTTAATTCAGAAGCTTTAGAAAGGTTTGAGAGTAATAAGTTTACTTTTCACATTAATAAACCTTTTTTGAATAATAATCTTAAAATGTGAGCACAATAGAAGGGGAGGGATACATATGACCTGATTTGTTCCTACTAATTGATATAATAGTGTACATATCCATTATGTTGCTACTTACAGTTTTGCTATACTTAAATTTATAATAGTGAACACATATATATAAATGCTGAAATATTAATACTGAAGTTATGCATAATTTCTATACTACGTGATTTATTTTCTCTTTCTCATAAGTGTAAAATATCATTATAAATATATATAATCATGAATATGTAACAAATAAGATATATATAACATGCAAATGCATATATAAAAAAGAAGGGACTTGATAATCTGGGTTGTGACTTTATAGATTTGTTTAGAAATATCAACTTCAGGTAATTGAAGTATAAAAGGACAATAAATGGCAATATCTCCATAGATAAATATGGCAGAAAAAATAAAACATTATTCTCTTTTGAAAGAACAAAAATGTGGCAATTTTAGGTCAAATGTACAAATTCGTTTTATCAAACAAAGAACAAGTCAGTCATCAATAAAAATGGAAACTTAGAAGTGAGAATCGAAATTGATGTTATTGTAAATTATAGAAAGCCAGTGTCAGGTAGGTTTAAAGTATTCTTAATCCAAAACTAACTGCCACTGTCCAGTTAACTGCATCATGAAAAAACACATCAAGAGAACTTGATACCATGAAATTTCAAACTTTAAAGCTACAGTGAATGTCTTTAGTCAATATATATACAACCTCTTCTAGCAATGAGGGGCCGATTTTTTTTTTTTTAAATAGTATTAAGTAACACATTTTTTTTTTTTTTGACCAATCACTAAAAGACAGAGAAGAAATCTTGTTTCTAATACTTAGAATGGAATGACATGGTGGGTGTGTAAAGTATCTTTTGCTGAATAAAAGTGATTTGCATTTGGGACTCAGAATATATTATCAACAGATTAGAATATTTCTAATTAAACTTTCATTTGGGGCAACATTTAACTCTTGCTCTATATAGCCAGTCACAACAATTGAACTTTTAAAAATACAACCAATGAAGAAAGCTGAATAAGTGGCACAGACTTCCCACACATTATAGTACTATTTATAAATCAATATCAATAATTAAAATATCACACCTAAATATTTAATTATGGTTCAAGTTATTTGAGAAAACAGGATGGCACGATGGCCCTCTATGCCAGTTGATTTTAACTGTCTTTTAGCTTCATTATATCAAATGTTGTTTCTTTCATAACTAAAATTTTCACCACAGAATCTACTAGTAATTAATTGCACAATGATTTATTTATTATACGATGGTTGAATTCCATTTAATAAGCTGTTTTTATGAGCAGATTAAAGCTTGGTCTAAACAGAATTTGGATTAATTATCCTAACTGAAATATTTTAGAATTTTCTGGTGGTCAGCTTTTTTTCCGCCTCCTACAATGTTAGATTTGTGATTGAAACATTCAGTTATTTTAATGGCACGCATTTGAGCTCATCTAAACAATTCCTTAAGAACTACTAGTCTTACATTAAAAATATTTTTAGTTGTGAAAACCTTTCTTAAGCCACTCATTTTGAAAGACTTAGCTGAATAACATTTTTAGTTTGTCAAAAGTCAGAATCACTTTCCTAATGCGTTAACCATTCATTACTACGCTTTGAAGTGAGCCAAAGCTGGAAGAAACCATATGTAATAATTTAATTTTATTTTTACAAGTGATAATTATATACAAACACCATACTACACACGCACATACACACACACACACATATATATATATATAATATATATATATATATACTTTCTGCTGAATTTTTAGATACTTTACATACTAGTCACTGAGAAATCTATGGCTCAACAATTAGGCCCATATAATTTTAGAAGAACTGAGAAGTTCCCATTTGAAAGGGTCCAGAGGAAATCAGAAGGAATGAAGTTTGATGTGTTAACTTCAGGATATTTTTAAGTTGTGCTGGCTTTGGGAAAATCTTTCTATTTTTTCAAGCATTTTAGGCAGTCCTCATGCTGCAGATTTCGTTTTTTCATCTCACACAGGCATGTATGTGTGTGTGTGCATGCATGCACACCCATTTCTTTTTCAACCATTACACATCAGACATGTCTTAGTCCATTTTAACACTGCTATAAGGGACTACCTGAGATGGGGTAATTTATGAAGAAAGAGGTTTAATTGACTTACAGTTCCACAGGCTTAACAGGAAGCATGACTGGGAGGCCTCAGGAAACTTACCATCATGGTGTTAGACAAAAGGGAAGCAAGGATCTTCTTCACATGGCGGCAGGAGAAAGAGAGATGAAGGGGGAAGTGCAACACAGGTTTAAATCATCAGATTTTGTGAGAACGAGAACTCTCACAATCACGAGAAAAGTCAGGGAGAAATCTGACCCCATGATCCAATCACATCCCAAGAGGTCTCTCCCCGACACATGGCGATTACAATTTGACATAAGATTTGGGTGGGGACACAGAGCCAAATTATGTCATTCTGCCCCAGCCCTTCCCAAATCTCATGTCCTTCTCACATTTCAAAACCAATCAAGCCTTCCCAACAGTTCCCCAGAGTCTTAACTCATTCTAGAATTAACTTAAAAGTCCAAGTCCAAAGTGTCATCTGAGAGAGGCAAGTCCCATTCACCTATGAGACTATAAAATAAAAAACAAGTTAATTACTTCAAAGATACAATAGGGGTAGAGGCATTGGGTAAATGCTCCCATTCCAATAGAGGGAAATTGGTCAAAACAACGGGTGTACAAGCTCCATGCAAGTCTGAAACCCAGTAGGGAGTCATTAAATTTTGAAGCTCTGAAATAATCTCCTTTGACTCCATGTCTCACATCCAGGTCACACTGATGCAAGAGGTGGGTTCCCATGATCTCAGGCAGCTCCCCACCTCTGACTCTGCAGGCTATAACCCCCATGGCTGCTTTCATGGGCTGGCATTGAATGCCTGTGACTTTCCTAGGTGCATGGTGCAAGCTGTCTGTGGATCTATCTTTCTGGAATCTAGAGGATGGTGGCCCCTCTTCTCACAGCTCCACTAGGCAGGGCCCCAGTGGTGATTCTGTGTGGGTGCTCCAACCCCACATTTTCCCACTGTACTGCCCTAGTAGAGGTTCTCCATGAGAGCTCTGCCACTACAGCAGACTTCTTCCTGGACATCCAGACATTTCCATATATCCTCTGAATTCTAGGTGGAAGTTTACAAACTTCAACTCTTGACTTCTGTGCACCCACAGGCCCAACACATCACATGGAAGCCACCAAGGATTGGGTTTTGCACTCTCTAAAACTATGACCCAAGCTGTATCTTGGCCACTTATAGCCACGGCTGGAGCTGCAGTGGCTGGAACGCAGGGCACCATGTCCCAAGGTTGCACAGGGCAGCCAGTCTCTGGGTTCAATCAACAAAACAATTTTTCCCTCTGAGACCTCCAGGCCTGTGATGGGAGGGGCTGCCATGGGGATCTTTGAAATGCCCTGGAGGTATTTTCCCTATTGTCTTGGCTGTGAACATTTGGCTCCTCTTTACTTATGCAAATTTCTGCAGCAGACTTGAATTTCTCCCCAGAAAATGGGTTTTTCTTTTCCACCACATGGTCAGGCTGCAAATTTTCCCAACTTTTACACTCTGGCTTTCTTTTAAATATACATTTCAGATTCAGATAATCTCTTTGTTCATGCAAATAAGCATACAGTGTTGGAAACAGCCAGGCCATTTCTTGAATGCTTTGCTGTTTAGAAATTTCTTCTGCTGAATACCCTAAATCATCTCTGTCAAGTTCAAAATTTCACAGATCTCTTGAGCAGGGCAAAATGCCACCAGTCTCTTTACAAAATCATAGCAAGAGTGACCTTTAGTCTACTTCCCAGTAAGTTCCTTTTCTCCATTTGAAACCACCTCAGCCTGGACTTCATTGTCCATATCACTATCAGCATTTGGGCCAAAACAATTCAACAAGTCTCTAGCCAGTTCCACATGTTCCTACATTTTCCTGTCTTCTTCTGAACCCTCCAAACTGTTCTAACTTCTGCCTGTTACCCAATTCCCAAGTTGCTTCTATATTTTCAGGTATCTTTATAGCAGTGCCCCATTCTTTTGGTACCAACTTTTTGTATTAGTCTATTCTCACACTGCTGTAAAAGAACTAGCTGAGATGGGATTATTTATGAAGGGAAGAGGTTTACTGAACTCACAGTTCCACAGGCTTAACAGAAATCATGACTGGGAGGTCTCAAGAAACTTAAAATCATGATGGAAGGCAAAGGGGAAGCAAAGACCTTCTTCCCATGGTAGCAGGCGGGAGAGAGAGCAAAGGTGATGCGCCACACACTTTTAAACCATCAGATCTTGTGAGAACTCACTCACAATCATGAGAACAGCAAGGGGGAAATCTGCCCCCATGATCCAATCACCTCCCACCAAGTCCTTCCCCTGACATGTGGCAATTACAATTTAATGTGAGATTTGGGTGGGGACACAGAGCCAAACCATATCAAGGCACAATTTTAAAATGTGAGCTAGTAATACACACACTGAAAGAGGACTTGTAATGGGGACACACTGGTTGTGGCCTGCTTTGGGGAACTAAGGAGCCAAATATCCCTTGTGCACTTCTCTGGAATTTGAAATGCTAAAGGCAGTCTTGCCAATGCCTTCTGGGTAGATCTAGATGTAACATCTCAGACCAGTGGGGACTCAGGAAATGGAAGAATTTTGGGTTTCCAAAAACAGTGAGTTGAGCATCCTATGATTGGCTTTAAAAGAAAAACCAGAGAACTAGGAAGCAGAGGACATGGACGTGATGTCAGGAACTGAGGATTTCCAGGAACGTATTCCATTTGAGGGGTGTTTCTCCATAGACACTTTCTCCTGCATCACTGTGAAAAGTAGTACATAGCATGTGAATAAGCTGGTTCTTTTTTTCAATAAATCCTTTTACTTTCTAAAGTAAAATCTGATCATCCTACATAGTTTCTTGGGATGGCTCTGCAGAAATAAATAAAGGGTAGGAAAACAAGGGCAGTCTCCCTCTTCATCTCACCCCGCGCTCAAGGCCAGGAAGCAGCAGCCCAATAAAGGCCCATGTCCTGGGCTCCTGGGTGTGCCTACAGATTAGAAAGAGATGTTGAGGCTGGAGGAGTATCAGACACAACAGAAAAAACTACTACTGGGATGACTCAGGAGCTGATATGAAACAACTCTGCATTTTATTTTTTTTTCCACATGTAGTGACAGGTGTTCCTTAAAAAGAAGAGAAACATCAACTTTTGGCACATAGGTGAGAAATAAGGAACCCATGAAACACTGTTATTTTCAAAATGTAAATATTTCTTGCTTGATTTTATAACTTTTCCTTTTTGCCTTGTGGTAGTATTTTGAGCTGATACTTTCACCCCATCTCCAAACAGATATTTGAAATTTAAATTTTGTGAAATGAGAAATGCTTTCATAAGACCCTTCATTAAACACTAATTCAACAACTTCCTCAGAGATGAATAAACAGGCTCTACTGTATGCTGGCATGCATGGGCCGGCTGGGGACTGTGGGAGTTGGGCCACAACTGCCACAGGGTCAAAGCTATTCCACCTGCCGGAGCCTGCATCTTCAGAAGGTGGGCTGGCAAGATGGCTTTTAACTTACTGGGTTCCCAGTGGAAACAAAAAATAATAATTTGTTCTATTAGATCATGGCTTGTCTTGGAAATTATCCAGCTTGGGAAATGCTTTAATTTTTGCTAGCATTCTGAAGAGACCAGCAATGAAAGAGAGTACTGTGTGCATGAGCAATCCAGGAATTAAAAGAGCAATGACAAATAACACGCTAGTTTTGAACAGCAAAGCATGTGAAATATTCCAGAAGGAAATGGCTCAGATGTCTAACCATACTGTTCAAACGAAAAGTTTGTTAAATGATTGTATCAACCAAGAATTAGGAAGCTGTACCTAGAAGGAACAGCATTGTTTCAGGAGATTGAATCACATATTTATCTAAGGAAGGAAAACTTTATACCTCATTTTCACTGTCCTCTTTTCATATTGATTTTATAATAATTTAGAAACAGAGCAAAACATTCCCAATCACAAAAGTGAAATAAACCTCGCGTTTTATTACACTAGAGAGCTTCTAAGTAGCAGAGGATTTTGATTTTGATTCAGGCATTAAAATTAAATCACACATCCTAAGGAAAAATGATCTGTAATAATGAGAGCCACACACACGGGGTCTGAGAGTGCTATTGAATAATGAAGCAAACTGCAGTTGCAGGGAGTGGGGCCAGTATGATTTAATGAAGAGTGCTTTTGAAAACAAATTTCTTCCTTGCCGTCATCTATTGATTGTTGGCATATTAGCAAGCAAATTACTGGAAGAGATGAGTATCATAGAATAGAAAGAAATTATTTCTTGTCAATTAAAGTAGCTTCATTTTATGGAGGCCTTGTGGAAGCTGAGTTCAGCAACTGTAGGTGCAACTGAAGGCACAGTCACCAGCTCCTTCAGCAGGAGCAGGTTAGAGAGGCCTTTATTCAGTAACTGTTATTCGGTGCCACTAGCCCTCAGGTAGTAAACAAGTATAGGGTTCTGACAACATTTTTCTCATTACCTAGGCTCCTTGGTTGACTTCCTTGAACACCATCCAACGCAGTGACCGAGGTCAACATTTTTCTGCATTAATTCTGAGTGACTTTGAAAGCTATGGGCTTTGGTCTTTTTCTGCTTTCTTCTTTTAAATCAACATCTTTATCTTGTTTGGTTCATTTTAAGATTTTCTAACATGTTTATTAGTGATAGTTTAACCAGGTTACAGAGTTTTATAACATTTTTTAAAAGATACATTTCTTATTCCTATTGAGTGATAAAGATCATTGTAGTAAATTGTTTTTATTACCAGATTAAACAGATGAGGATTGGAATTCAATGAATTTATGAAAAACGCTTTATCCCCCCCATCTCAATTTTTTGTGAGTGATTTTATGTCACTAATGTTTTGGAAAACACAGCTAGTTTCAATTGCTGTGATTTTAATCACAAAAGAATGCATTTTTTTCCAGTTAGCTCTCACAAACTGGAGGCGTTCTTATTTGATGGTGGGAAGAAAAAGTGCCAGTCCAGCTATGATCAAAACTCTTTTTGACCTATGTGATATAATTCTGCATTGATTTTAGTTTAATATTTGACTTCTAAGGAATTTAAAGTATCTAACACATAAATACAATGTTTAACAAGTAATCATTGTCAGATATGTTCGAAGGGAATTAACTATTTTATTCATATTTATAGAAAAAAGAAAAGAGAGAAAAGGAAAGAAAGCAAGAAAGCAAGAAAAGAAAGAAA
>NW_016819796.1:954156-958606 GCF_001698545.2 Rhinopithecus bieti | reverse complement strand
CTTCCCTCCCCTCCCCTCCCCTTCCCTTCCCTTCCCTTCCCTTCCCTTCCCTTCCTTTCCCTTCCCTTCCCTTCCTTTCCCTTCCTTTTAAATAAGGTCTTGTTCTGTCATACAGGCTGGAGTGCAGTCATGCAACCTCAGCTCACTGCAACCTCCACTTCCCAGCTCAAGTTACCCTCCAGTCTCAGCCTCACGAGTAGCTGGGACACAGGTGTGAGTCATTTTTGTATTTTTTGTAGAGATGTGGTTTCCTCATGTTTCCTGGGCTGGTATTGAACTCCTGAGCTCAAAGTGCTCAGGCGGGTCTCAACTCCTGACTTGGTGATCCATCCACCTCGGCTTCCCAAAGTGCTGGGATTACAGGAGTGAGCCACCGCGCCCGGCCCGAAAGTTTTATATTTGTGTGTGTGTGTGTGTGTGTGTGTGTGTGTGTGTGTGTGTGTGTGTGTGTGTGTGTGTATGTGTGTGTGTGTGTGTGTGTTTGTATATATATATCTCTCCTCCCATGTCACTACTACTCCATTGTTCATGACCATTGCTCATGATCTTCCAATGGCTTCCCTTACCTGCCTCAGCCTCCCAAAATGCTGGGATTACAGGTGTGAGTCCCTGCGCCCAGCATCAAACCACATATTTCTGTTCCTATTTCACTGATGTCTCTTTCTGGGAGATAGACAATGCATATTAATTAAATAATTTCAGAGAGTGGCAAATACGATAGAGACACTAAAAAGAAAGCAACGTGAGACATGGACTCGAGCGAAAGTGGGTAATTTAGTGAGGATATTTAGAAAAGGCTTCTCTGAGATGGAGACATCAGAGTTGAGACCTGAATGATGCAAAGGACTCAGGTCAGCCTCATGAAAGCACCTGGGTGGAGGTTATTCCCAGAAGGAATAAGCAACGGGCCCAGCACAGAGAGAAACTTGGCACATTTTGGAAAAATGAGGCCCGAGATCAGAGTAGATAAGACTTGGTGAGTTCTGGGATCATCACACAACATGGTGCTCAAGATACAAAGAGCCAGAACCATTGGGTCCCATGCACAATGCTAAGGAGTCTGGAATTCAGAAGAGTCAAGGAAAGCCATTGAAATGTCATGAGCAATGGTCATGAACAATGGAGTAGGAGTGACATGAGATATACAAATACACACTTTAGGGCTGGGCACAGTGGCTCACTCCTGTAATCCCAGCACTTTGGGAAGCTGAGGTGGGTAGATCACGAAGTCAGGAGTTGAGACCAGCCTGGCCAGCATGGTGAAACCCCATCTGTACTAAAAATACAAAAATGAGCCAGGCGTGGTGGCGTGCACCTGTAGTCCCAGCTACGTGGGAGGCTGAGGCAAGATAATTGTTTGACCAGGGAAGGCAGAGGTTGCAGTGAGCCAAGATCGTGCCACTGCACTCCAGCCTAAGAGACAGAGTGAGAGTCTGTCTCAAAAAAAACAAAAAACAAAAAACAAAAAAAAACTTTTATTCCTTTATATAGAATAAATTGTATGGAGGTAAGACCAGAAGCAGGGAGATACTTAGAACAATATTGCAATAACGTAAGAGGAAGACGGTAAAAACTTATACCAAGATTACCAATGGAGATATTTGGTACAAACATTAGTGCATTCTGAGTGATTAGATTTATGGGTAAGGAAAGAAAAGTGTCCTACTAAGACATGGCAGAAAAATTTGATTGTATGATTCATAATTCTGCTTAAAGAAAACAAATAGCTTGTTGGTCCCAAGTTCCTTGATAGATAATAACAAAAACTATCATTTTAGTTGTATAATTACTTCCTATCCATTAATAGGAAGAAAACCAAGTAATTTTCCTCTCCAATTTATCCATTTAGTGCTTTTTCTATCTTCTTGAATCTGTTTACAACAGAAATACTAACGTGTACAAGGCATAGTAAGACTACTGCTTCAATCTGGAGATGGATTTTTTTAAATTAAAAAATTATATTGCTCGTTATTTTTATTTCAAGTTTGACATTTTTGATTTTGCTCCCTCTTTGTCTGAAAGTTAGCTATCTGATACCCACATCTTATGCAAATGAAGATAGACTCCTTTGAAATGTCTCTGTAATTGAAATTACAAACACAATTGGTAAGGAGGGCTAGAAACACACACAATCAGCAATTCCAAATCTTTGCTTGATCACATGTTTATCGGTAACATTTTCAACCCCTCCTGAGCCCCATCAGGTCTCTGCTGCGGGACCTCCTTCTGCCTGGCATCCATGCCCCGTCGCATTCTCTCCATCCCTGTTCACTCTTCAGTCACCCTGGCCTTTATCAGCTTCTCAAATATGCCAAGCATCTTTCCTCATTTGTAAAAAGAAAATAACAATAGTGATTGCCTTCTAAGGCTTTTGTAAAGATTAATGAAAATAATCTCTATGAAGTGCTCAGTACAGAAATGTTCAAGACAGCAGTTACATATGTATGCATGTTTTCTATAGACTTACTACAGCAACGCTTCACTTGAGAGAGCGATAATACAATCCTCACTTCTTCCGTTGCCTTGGAGTGGTAAATTGTATGTTGTGCTGCACTTATTCCCCATTTAAAATGTTTTCTTCTACAAACTGCTGGCAGTGGAGCTGGCTGGCAAGCCGTCAGTCCTCAGCCCTCTCTGAGAATTCCCTTCATTTGAAGATCAGCCTCACCTAAGCTTCCCTTTCAGGAAGGCTGGACAGTGACTCCAAGGACTCCTGAAATGGGGGTATATACCCATGCCCTTTGTCCAAGTTGGCAGAACTTAGAGGGCCATCCAGCTCCAGAGCTCCCTGGACGATTGGCTGAGGGCTCGCGGTCCAGCGTCTCCCTCTGCCCTGTCCTGCCTTCTTGACCCTTCATCCCAGAGATGTTCCTGCTGAGTGAGAGCTGATTTCCCGAATGCAAATCTCCACTTTAAAATCTGCTTTCAAAAAACCTGACCTTTAACAGACCCTAAAATGGAGGACTACCTCTGCCAACTATTCTCATGCCTGAGTGTTTTTGTCCCTCACATTTGAAGTCTTTCTCTTTGCGTCTTGCTTTAAAAATGTACCCTAGAACTTTAAGTATAATAAAAAAATGTAGCCAATGAACGGTTATGTTGGTGAATTGAACTTTAGTTTAAATTCAAATTATGTTCCATGATGCTTCAGATTGTACCAGGTGCTACAGGAGCTACTAGAAAGATTTGAGTCTGCACTCTACAATATCTACGTTTTTGGGAATTCCAATCATATATATCCAAGAAGTGCACACAAACAAGAATAACGCATAGTAGAGTGCCACTGTGTGTGATGTAGGCTATTCATGAAGCCAGAGGATGGGTGCGAGTAGTCCTTTGTCTTACCCAACTGTATCACTTACTGAACCATGGTTATGAGTGAAGTCCCTGTTGTCACAGGTGCAAAATGAAGAGAAAAAACATCCCACTCTATAGTTTGGGATGAAAGTAATGTGTGCACATGTGTGAAAGGGCTTTATAACTAAGACACACTCTATTAATATGAAGGAGAAGTGCTCTGGGGATTGGAGAGCAGTGATGCTCGACAATGACTGAACTTGTCAGCGATGCTTTCACAGATCAACTGGGTCTTGAGGTTTTGAATAAGTGGAGGGAAGTGTCCTCCCAGGCAACATTTACATAATGGCTTTTTCTTCCAAGTCTAGAATGAAAGACATATGTTAAAATGTCATAAAATATTATTTGGTGGATCCCACCTGCTATTCTTAGGTGGGATTAAAGGACAAGTTTAAAACCTGTCTACTGGTTTTGCACAAAGCAAATTAAAGAAGATCAAAGACAACTGCACAAAGTCAGTATTTCTTTTTTTCCATTTTGCTGCTGTAAATGTCCATTTTCTGTTTTCATGTTATTTATATCTTTATATAGAAACAGAAATAAAATAACACAGCATTTATAAGATTTTTTTTAAAAGCTGTTTTATGTAATTTTAAAATTTTCTGGGAAAATAATTATAAAGGAGGAAAAAAATACATGAAATCTTATATTTTTAAAAAGCCACGAGATCATAGATAGGCTAATCCACAGGTAGCCAGTGCACCAATAAAATGCCATAGTTTTCAAACTCAAATGTTTCTCTTCTGGTATTAGCATTTAATATAGTATTTTTAAATTTAAATGTTAAACTCATTCTTCAGTTGATAGCTATTAGAGAAATCTTGTGAAGAAAGAAAAATAGCTGAGCATGCTAGCATGCACCGGTGGACTCAGCTACTTGGGAGGCTGAGTCTGGTGGATTGCTTAAGCTCAGGAGTTTGAGGCTGCAGTGAGCCATGATCGTATAGCTGCATTCCAGCTGGGATGACAGTGAGATCCCATGTCAAAAGAGAAGGAAAGGGAAAGGGAAAGGGAAAGGGAAAGGGAAAGGAAAGGAAAGGAAAGGAAAGGAAAGGGAAGGGAAGGGAAGGGAAGGGAAGGGAAGGGAAGGGAA
>NW_016819796.1:886037-953252 GCF_001698545.2 Rhinopithecus bieti | reverse complement strand
AGGAAGGAAGGAAGGAAGGAAGGAAGGAAGGAAGGAAGGAAGGAAGGAAGGAAGGGAGAGAAATGTACACACATGCAAATATGTATGCTAGTATGTTCACTTGTGTGTATGCATGTTCATGTGCATGTGTATACATGCTAACTGAGCTCTCTGTTTAAGGTACAAGGTGGTGAAGAGGGCTTCTGGCAAGCCTGTTTGTGGGTCTCATCTCTCTACCCTAAGTTAATCTATAATTATGCACAATTTAAAGATTACTACAATTAGTAATCTGTAAAACTAATGTGAGCTTCGGATCTTTGGCTTTAAGTCAGGAAATAAAGCTCACACTGCTGAAGTATGGAGTCTGATGATGCTATGAGAAATATTTATGTTTAATGTTAATTGTCCAAAGTAAGCATTCTTTCTACACTCATTACAAGTAATAGTATCTACCTGCTAGAAGCAATAGGCTTTAATAGTATTCTGTATAAGTTATTCTGGATAAAGTTCAGGTGATACAAATTTGAAAAAACAAGCCTGATTGAATTAGTCAGCCTGAATCATCCTTCATTGTATGAAAAAATTGTATTTCCATTAACAAATCTTAAAGTTAATTTATCCAGTAGGTGACATCTGCGCTATCCATGCCTTTTCTATGTTTCTTTACTCTTTTATTATCAAGGAAACAAGTCTGTGAGTTCACAAAGAATTTTCATTAAATATTGAGCTTTACAAAATACATAAACTGTAAAACTATTGTTAACAGTGCCGCAATTCTCTGGAACATGAAGTTCAGTAAAAGTACTCTAGGCATAGATACAGTCTGTGAATATGTTACGATGTGAAGATAAGATACAGAATTGACATTTATTTATCACAGTAAAATACCCATTAAAATTAAATTGCAAGTGTGTTAAGAAGCAGCATTCAGAATATCATACAAATGAAACACTACTGTGCTTAGTCCCATCTTGAATTGTAACTTGAGATCCAACTTCATGTGTGGTTCTTTTCTGTTAACCTTGCTGCTTCCTGTTCCTGGTCTGTGTGTGAGAGATCTTCGTGCTAGCCTGACTGTAGCCCCTTTCCATGCCTGAAAACAGTTCCTCATTATCAATGTTAATCATGAAGAAATGATACTCAGGGGTTTCCTTGAGTATCAATTATTTTGTCAAATAAAATATGGTAACTATGAAGAGTGCCATATTTTATTAGATCCTGTTCAATTTCAGGAACATGACATAGCCAGCAATAGAAAACATATAAACTAATACTGCAGCTCATTGAGATCTAGGCAAAAAGGGGAGAGATAACTGTTTTCAAAAATGATGGGTATGGTCCCTAGAGCAAGTCGGTGCCCTTTATACCAAAGGACTTACAGGACTCAAAGTGGCTGGGCAGAACTGTTGTCAAAGTTGAAATCAGTTGTGGACAGCAGAGCCCACACTGCTGTCACAGAAGGCCTTGGAAAGGAGCTAAGGAGTGACAATACTTTGTTCTTGCTTTTGTTTTCTCCTTCCATTTTCTCAAGAATGTATGACAGCAATGTCCAGTGATCTCCATGGTGCTCTACCAAAGCATGGCATGCTTACCTCTCAGAGCGTGCTTTATTTGATCTATGCTCATGACTGTATTATCAAAAATAGAAAGTGTCTAGAAATTTTACTTGGTTTGCACATGCGTAGATAGAGCCTCTGGGTTAAAATAATATATGGATAATAATACACAAGATATTGTCTTTATGCCATCATCCCGAGGTTCCTCTGGTGTTTTTGGATAGTACGTAAATATATATATATATATATATTAGTACTACATAATATTTTTTTTTTTTTTTTTTTTGTTTCCATTGTTGATGGTGGCCAACCCTTCTGGTTTGCCCAAGACTGGGAGATTTTCCAAGATGTGGGATTTTTCATGCTTGATCTGGGAAATTCCCAGGCAAACCAGGATGAGTTGGGCACCCTACATGCTTTCTCCACATATTTTCTGTTAAGCAATGGTTGGCATTGCCAGGACCTTCAGAAGTGGCAATGCTCCCCTCAAAGCTGTGTCTTTAAAGACAATAAGTGTATGAGTATTTTTGAAAGAAAAAAACAAAGTGAATTTACCTGTGAAGCATGAGACATGACATTTAGTGAATTTACAATGAATTTGAGACTCATTCTGTGAAGAACACCCAAGGGGAAAATTGGCATTTATATATAATGATTAACTTATGTATTAATTATCATTTTCAAAGTGGTAAAAATTCTTGCCACATTAAAATGTAAATTCAATATACTTCAAGATGTCCCCAGTATACCTTAGAGAGCTCTCACTAATATAGTTCAGATCTTCAAAATGAAGCTGGAACTTTATCAGGGAATAAATTAATGCTTACGAAAATGTATTACTCAAACTAAATATTTTCACCTTAATTAACCAAATATCTATGATTTATTTGTACAATGACTCTTGGCTGAAGAAGCCCACTTTTAATACAGTGCCCAGACATTAGTCATGCAGCTGTCATGATTGTCACTCATGTCCTCCTTATTTCAGTCTTGGAGCTATGTTGCAGAAAGGTCACAAGTTGGATCATCAGTGAAATAAGTGTTGACCTCATTGGCTGGAAAACCAAAATTTGAATTGGTTTTAATGTTAAAAATTAATTTCAAACATATTGATAAAGTTTGCTTAAATTTGTTTATTTCTTTGGTGAAACTATTGTTTGCTTTGATACAGACTGGGGTGATATCAAACACACACACACACACACACACACACACACACACACACACACACGACATTCTGTAAAATCATACTTTTATTTTTGTTTGCCCTGCTCCTCACCTCCATCAGTGGTGTTTTTAAGTCAGTGTCCAAAGTAGTTCTTGCAGTTGGCATGTCCTGTCCATTTCACTGCCGGCATGCACTTCCGGTGACTGTCATCCTCACTGATGGTAACAGTCTCCTAACTGTTCTGCCCGCATCTGTTGTTATCCTCCAGGTTCCATTCTTTGTACAGATACTAGCAGCATGTTTATGGAAAAAAATAAGATTCCTATTCTTTTCTTTAAAACCCTTGACTGCCTTAACAGTGACTTAGAAGTGACCTGATCAGCTCCTGCTTCCTCCTCTGATCTGATGCTGCTCCCGCTGGGCTCCTCCGCTGTGCTCTTAGTTCCAGGCATGCAAGCCTCTCTGCTCTTCCCTTTAGGCACACAGCTGGTTTCTCTTTGTGACCCTTGTTTCTCTCTTCCTCTGACTTTCTGCAAGATGTCTCCACCTTACCCACCTAACCCAAGCTCCACTGTCACCTGTAGAGAACGTCCCCTGACAACACCATCACAGAAGCCCTGCTCCATCCGTACACTCTTACTTGATTCTCTCTATTAATCACTCTGAAATTATATATATATATTTTCAAATAGAACATGTAGTGTGGGGTGAAGGTGGGAGTACCAAGAATGAATGGGTTGAGGAACCCAAAGTACCATCATAAGCACCCATCAAGTGTCTGTTCTCTCTATACCTCATTCTTTCTTCAGCAGGACTATAATTGAACTGAAATTTAAAAGAAATGGTGACATTGTAGTTATTTCTCTTTAATAGCAGGGTTTTTTTTTTTCTTTATTTGGGAAATGATTCACTATGAACCTTTATCCCACCAAATGTAATTCTTAGTTCTCTGTCTTCAACATATTTTTCCTCTTTACTTCTGATCCTTCAACTCAAGAGTTCTGTTTCAAGTTGTGATCATGTTTTATTTTTCTGACATCAGGCACATAAATAATGAAAATATCTTTCCTTTTAAATTATTAAAATAAGTAAGCAGAGACATTTAAAAATAACAGATGAGACATTTTCCACAGTTTTATCACAAAATACAAAGAAATCTAGGCATATTATTTTATCCCTATGAATTTCTAGTAACTATTCGATTTCAAACGACATTTTTATTTTACATAAGAGAGTCTGCTACTACTATTTTAATCATTCAGAGTAATTTAGATCTTCTCAATAGCGGAGTTGCTATATTTATGTAATGTCAATTACAATACAATAAAAGTTATCTTCCTGAATCATTTAATATTTTTCAGGCATTTTGTAGACCTGGACATCTAATTAAAATGTCAAATGCATTAGTTCGATTTTACCTATGCAGCTAAAGTACTTCTTTTCTCATCCATTTCCCCTTATTCTTTCTCCTAACTTCGTTTTCTGTCTTTATTAGTTTTTTCCCTAAAATTTTTGATACTTGCTGTAGAAAATATCCAATTCAAAAAGAATAAAGAAGAAAGTGAAAATTTGCCCAAGATGCCAAGTGCCAGAACAAAGTTCTTAATTTCCTTTCAACCTCTGTCTCTCCACAGAAGCATAGCTGTACACACACTCTCTCACACACACGTACTCGCACACCTGTATCATAACGCATAGCATTACATGCATGCTAATTGGAAGCATGCTCTACTTCAGTCAATAACACATGTGATTGTATGTAAATAGGCAGTCATCCCTCTGTGCTTGTGGAGGAAGGGTTCCAGGATTCCCTCATATACTGAAATCCACACATACTCAAATCTCCAAGTTGGTCCTATGGGTTCCAGACACAAAAAGTCAATCCTCCCTACACATGGGTTTTTGATGCTGGGAACATTGAATTTTAGATCTCTGGTTGTGGATGTGAAACCCACCAATAGGAAAGGCCTACTGGATTCACTGGAAAAATATATGCGTGGAAGTGGACTCGGGACATTCAAACCTGTGTTGTTCCAGGGTCAGCTAGATATGTTTTTTTTTAAGTAGCAGTGGCAGGCTCCCTTCATGGGCGTATTATGTAGTCAACTACAAATTAATTATGAAACGTGAGGTGTTTTGAAACATTTTGTTATTTTAAAAACAGTATAATTAATGACCTTGCATGAACATCTTTATGTACCTTGTCCAATTATATATTCACAATAATAAGTAAGAGTTTAGGGTTAAAAAGTATACCTATTAAATTTGATGCTTATTGCTAATCTGCTCTGTCAGAAGTTTATATAAAAATTTCACATTCTCACACCATGGACAATACGGTGTTACTGTGTTTTATACATACATACATACATACAGTATATATATGTGTATATATATGTACACACATATACAAACATAGCATATATGCTAAAACAATAGATAAGAAATCTCATATTATTATTGTTTAATGTTCCATCATTATTATTCTGGTTTTATAAAAATAATGGAAGTTTCTATTGCTTCTTTATATTTTGTAATATTTTACTTGTAGAAAATGAATGACTACTGCAAGCCTGAAATAATTCACCATTAATTCTATCTAAACTCTTTTGTGAAGTAGCTCTCAGAGAACTTTTTCCATTTATTACAAAGCTACTAGTGCTTTCATATTTTAGTGCTTCTTGAGTGATAAATTTTGTCATAGCCCCTTTTACATTTCACGTATTTTCCATTTATCCATTAAACAAAATTTTTTTTTGAGTCTTGACAATGTGCCAGGCACAGTTCTGTTCCTGCAATGAACAAAAGAGTCAAACATTCCTGTTCTTACAGAGTTTCATTCCAGGAAAAAGAAAGTAAAAATAAAATATAAATGAAATGCACACATAAATTTTAGAGTATGTTAGAAGTTGACACAGGCTGAAAAATAAATAGAAGGTAGAGCAGGTTAAAGAACATCTGGAGTGTTGGTGGTAGAGGGAGGAGAAGCAGGCTGAGGGTAAATAGACCCCTGGGGGTCTCATTGAAAAGCTAAGTGTGGAGGATTGATGGAAATGAGGATGAGAAGAGAGTAGGTGGAGAAAGATGTTTCCCAGCAGAGGGAATAGGTGGAGAAAAATTCTGGCAGGGCTGTGTCTTATGCACTGTAGGTTTAGCAAAGCTCCTGCACTATTGAGGATATAATTGTATAAATCATTATCATATGATTATTTCACTTCATATAGAATAGATTATCTGCAACCCTCTGTGTTCTAACTCTGCCTCTACCACTTACTGGTCTTCCTGGCCTTCCACGAGAGACTTCATCCCTCTGTGCCTCAGTTATCTCAACTAGAAAAGGAAGATATTAAAAATACTGACTTTAGTGTGTTTATGTGAGAAATGAATTAATAAATGCATGTAAAACATTCAAACCATGAATAATCTATTTGTAAGAACTAAAAATGAGGTGTCTATCATCATCAGTACCACTACAATGCCATCATCATTACTATCATTTCTTACCCATTTTATATATATATATATACATATAGTTCCATAAATACCAAGTAGTCAGTGTGTTTTAAATTTTGTTTTTATCAATTGTTTGCCTTAACATTTTGTCCAGGTTGGTTGCTGTCAAAGAATATTTTTCTTTTAGCCCTTTGGATGATGCAGGTGACAAAAAAGCTACCCACTGTCTAGGGGTCCTATGATGTGTCTTTTGTGGTAGATGTTATTAAAACTCTTGTCCTGGGGCCATTCTCTCCGGTTGGGAGTCTATCCAGATAGATAAGGAACGCACTTGCAGCTGCATTTGAGGTGAAATCTTAGTGTTTCTCAGCCATACCGTTTGCTTTAATAAGAGGGTTTCTTTGTTTCTCCTATGACTTGATTGTTTTTATCCGCAACTTCTTTCTCTCCACAAGCACACATTTGTTCTGTCTTTCCTCTAATGCTCTTGGCCAGATTAATACTTTTGTAGTTCATTTTACCATTCTGCTTCTAATTTGCTTCCTTAATACCTCCTTGAACGATAAGTGGAGTCCTTACTGGAGCCATTTCTAACTTGGGATTCTCAGTAAATTTTATCTGTTGAGGAAACAGGCTGAATGTAGTGAGGTGAATATCCTCTGTTTCTGTGACCCACCATCGTTATTGGTTTTGCTTATCAAATTTGCATCTATCATTGTAGTGTTTTCATTTACAGCTTTTCCTCGTTTGTTCATTCCTTCGTTTTCTTTGTGCTATATAACACTGTGCTTCTCTAAAAGGAAGTTCACATATGGATTTCTGGAACCTTCTTTCCATGTTTTCATTATTGGTTTTGCTTATCAAATTTGCATCTATCATTGTAGTGTTTTCATTTACAGCTTTTCCTCATTTGGTAATTCCTTTGTTTTCTTTTCTTTTTTTTTATTTTATTTTATTATTTATTTTATTTATTTATTTATTCTATTTATTTATTTTTGGAGGACCGAGTCTCACCTCTGTCGCCCAGGCTGGGGAGTGCAGTGCCGGATCTCAGCTCACTGCAAGCTCCGCTCCCTGGTTTCACGCCATTCTCCTGCCTCAGTCCTCCGAGTAGCTGGGACTACAGGCGCCGCCACACTCGCGCTAGTTTTTTGTATTTTTAGCAGAGACGGGTTTCAACGGTGTTAGCCGAGGATGGTCCTCGATCTCCTGACCTCGCTGACTCTCCGCCCGTCTCGGCTGTCGCCTCCCAAAGTGCTGGGATTACAGGCTTGAGGCACCGCGCCCGGCAATTCCTTCGTTTTCTTTGTGCTATATAACACTGTGCTTCTCTAAAAGGAAGTTCACATATGGATTTCTGGAACCTTCTTTCCATGTTTTCAAAACGATTTTTGTTGCTTTATCTGGAAGTTTGCGGTATGAACTTGGGGCGGGTTTCTCCCATATTCAATACATGTTCTCAATAGTCACTATTTTATTTGTTTTAGTCAGGATTAAAATACCAAAAGAAAAAGGGCAAAGTTCAGCATTAGGAACCTGTAAAGCATTAATTCATGTTAAAAAACAATTCCACTGAATTAGGTCTAAGTTCATTAAAACTAATGTCACATAGATTATTCTATTATGTCTAGATTTATAGTTTTTAAGTTTACTCTTCTCATGTTACTTTTAGTAATTCATTTAAATTCTCTTTTTAAAAATATTGAGTGATAAGTCACAAGAATACTAGTGTTTTCACATGGTTGATTTACTTCCTGAAATTCTTTTGGGATAAAATACAATCTCTTAGTTACTGTTTGTGTGGCTTTTTCATTTCCAAATTGTAAAAGCTTTACAGGCACATAGGTATAGTTTTGATGCCAGTTTTGCTTTGCTTTTAACACATCAGTACACAATGATAAAATAGATATTTTAGAGGAAAATGTACAGGCATATTATTGCTTTAGTGAGGAAATAAATATTCTCTTATGAAACACTCTCTTAAATAGTTTTTTTTTTTTTTTTTTTTTTGTATAGATGTATTAGCCTTTATCAGAAGGGGGCATGCAAGAGACAGAGATTCCATCAATATGAGTATATTGGTAGCTTTCCTGGCCTATCAAATGATCTGTATTAACCATGTGTCATCTACCAGGAGAAAGCTGGCCAGAGCATTTAGGAGCCTTGGGTCTAATTCTGGTTTGTTTTACTGATTAACCGAGTATGAAGTCACTTAACTTATTTGGTTCTTAATTTTCTCAACTCTAAAATTTAAACATTGAACGTTTTCCCCAAGCCTTTCCTACTGAGCATTCTGAACGTCTTTCTTTACAACATGGTAAAATTCATCAGGAATATTATTTGAATCAACCAAAATGTCAATTTAAGTGCAATTAACTGCTTGTCTAGCTTGGTGTGCAAGTAGACCAAAATAGTAGCCAAGTTGGTAAAAGGTCTATTTTATTAAAACATCACTAGAGTTTTTAAACTTCCCAGAGTGCAATTATAGACTTCTCATGAGATGCTCTTTTTAAGGTTTTAGTGACTTGTAGACTTCACTCATAAGCTGTCAGACATGATTTTTTTTTGTTCCATATGGTGATAGAGGTCATTGTCTGATCAGCATTAGGAAACTAAACTTAAAACAAAAACTATTTTTATATTTTACTAAATGTTGTGGAAAATCTGCCGTCTGTGCACAAAACGAGCTATTTGGATTTCCCACCTCATCATATAATTAGCAATAAGGTGAATTCTACAATAATCACTGCATGCTTTTTTTAGACACCATCTATCATGTCTCTATTTCCTTCAAACCATTTTGTGTGTTGCTTTTGATGCTTAAAATACTTTTCTAAAATGGGAAACGAGATGGGTTTTCAGCTGTCATAATTTAAAGAAAATTTTTACAGCTCCTTTTACAATTTTACTTTTCTGAATATCTGTATCTACCTTTCAAGTTTCTTTCTGTAACTAAAGTGCTTTTTCACAAGTTGGGAAATGAATATCTAATATTATACTGAACATTTGTGATAATGTAACTTATTAAGCATTGTTTGAAATATTTTGCATGACTTTTTAAAAAGTTGACACATTTGACTATCAAAAGAGAGCAAACACCATATCAGCCCATAAATAATTACAGGGTGGCCCTTTGAATAAATCCCTTTTTCTGATTATGGTTGGGATAATTTTTTTGGCTCCAGATCCGTTTATCAGTTAGCAGTTACTTGTGGCTTCTAGGAGCAAAGACTTGAATCCAGTGCTTTAAACATATTTGTGTTTATTCTCACAAGTGAAAGAATTATATAGGTGGCGATTCAGATTGCTTCACCAGGTCATTAGGGAAACTTGCTTCTTCTAGCTCTGCCATTTTATTTCTATCTTCCATGCTCAAGAAATCTCTAAATCCAGTATGTTAGCATTAGCCCTGAAACAATCCTGTCTAGGCTCTAGACATGAAGTATTATGCAAGTGGATAGAAAGCCTTTCAGAGATTATGTGCAAAATTTGTATCATTGTTATTTGAAATAACAGTCTTTTAATCATAATTCCTAGGTTTATGAAAGTTGATCAGTTTCATACTCTCACCAACAGCAGGTCACAGCCCAGGTCTCATTGTCCTATAAAAATTGAAACTCCAGCTCCAAAAATTGAAAACTTCCATCTCATTCCTATTTTATATATTTCCCATGAACCTCTTTGTCCTGTCTCCCACTGAGTGTTCTCAATACTGATTTACCTTTGTTTCTGCCAAATGGGGATTTCCCTTTTATAGATTCATGCTATGCATTGACATTTCATTGAATTTGTTACATTTTTCCAATATTTCTTTGTTTGCACATTAGCTCAGTCCATCTTATATATGAAGTTCCTACTATCAATCTCTTTGATATCTAGGTCAGCTTCATCACAATAATTTGAATCATGCTCCAGAATGTGTTCTAGCTAATACTCAGTTTGGTCCTGGGGCCTTTTTTTTCACTGGAGAGCTTGTTTACAAAAGATATTGTGTAGAAGAAAAGAAAATTTTCCCTTTTTCTCCACTACAACTATCTATGTCAATGCAATTATTTTCCCAACTGGTTATCGTGAAGATTCAAAAGTGCCCAATAAGGCAGCTCACGGTGAGGGTGAACGAATGCTAAGGTCTCTTCATTCATTCTACAACGTGATACAACTTTCACTGTGCTTAGATACAGAGCCTTACTTTCCCACAGAAATGGCACTAGAAGAGGCAGTGTCATTTGATTACTTGACTAGCTTTTATAATATAATTTTTTACAACTATTCCTATGTATTTGCATCAATAGCAACCTCTTTTCTAATTGTTCTAAGCAAAATTCATACCAAATGCTCTGATACAGAAATTTTCAGTGTGAGATGTTTTCTACCAACTCATTTAAATTGAAAATCTAGGTATATTTAACCATTCCATGACAACATGATTGTTATCACAATAAATACATCATCCAAGTTAAGGTGACAAATCTTAAATTATTTTTAGTTAAAATGAAAGGGCTGCTTTGTGTTGCACAATGGAGTTGGCACTTACCTCATCTTCAGTTGTTACTTTCTCCCTGCACTAACCAAGTCCCTATCAGCATTCTTCAGCAGTCTTGTTGTGGCACTGCATTCTTTGACTTGTGTGATTCACGTAGATCATTATGTACACCTTTACACTTTTCAGCATTTAAATACAGGATAGGGCCTCTCTTGTCATTCTGACTTGATCTTAGACACTTCTTTTTCTACTGTCTTTCATGCAAATTCAAGGTTTTATTTAGCATTGATAGTCTGGATAGTCTATACAGTTTTCATTTATTTTTGCTTAGCTGTCATGTCTTCATATATAACTTAAATAATGACACTCTTACTCTTACATCTGTTATGTTTTTTTCCTTTAGGAAGACTAAAATGCTAAAATTCAATTTTCTTATTATTTTAAACTCAATTAATTTTAAATAAAATTATTTAAAAGAATAAATCATCCTATAGTTTATATTATTTACATAACCAATTTAGTGTCAATAAGAAAATGATACATATATACCATATATATAGTCATACAGAATAAACTGATACTAGATAATCATATTTAATATGTTTAGTCACAGGAAACATAATTTTACCTATAAACATATTAAACAATTTACAAATACAGGTTTAGTTATTTTCAAGAAACTAACACTTTTCTATAAACAACACTCAAGTAAGAAAAACGAGAAAGCTTACGTTCTGATATTGTTAAAACAAAGTGTTTATTGTATGATATTGGACAAGTCACTTAACTTTAGATACTGATTTTGACCATGTGCATAGCATATATTTATTTGGATCTCACTAACTTTGAAGGATTATTTACGAGCAGATTTAATAATAATAATACAGTACTTTTAAAACTTTAACGTATTACGTGAGTATGAAGCAACTGACAGGAAAGTAGAGGGCTAGGTCCCCACTCCCCCATTTAGATTTAACTAGAAGATAGTTATTACCACTGATTTATTTATTAAGGACACTTTTATTGATTAGATACTTGCTTTCATGTAACTGACACTTTGGAAGGTGCAAGCAGACAATATACGAGCCCACACAAAGGATGACACATTTTGATGGTGTGAAGTACAGTGAAATACACTGAGCCACACCGGAAGGAGTCGCTGACTGTGTGGACTTTGGGTTTGCTGGGGTGGAGTTACTTTGAATAGAGTACTCAAGAAAGAAGATTCTGAGAAGATGACACTCAAGATGAGATCTGTAAAATAAGAAGAAGCTAGTGATACGTTTTGGCCATGTCCTCACCCAAATCTCATCTCGAATTGCAGCTCTCATAATCCCCATGCGTTGGGGGAGGGACCCGGTAAGAGGTAATGGAATCATGGGGCAGGTTCCCCGTGCCCTGCACTGTTCTTGTGATAGTGAGAAAGTCTCATGAGATGTCATAGTTTTGTTTTTGTTTTTGTTTGTTTGTTTGTTTTGTTTTTGAGACGGAATCTCTCTCTGTCGCCCAGGCTGGAGTGGGTGGTGCGACCTCGGCTCACTGCAAGCTCCACCTCCCGGGTTCCCGCCATTCTCCTGCCTCAGCCTCCCGAGTAGCTGGGACTACAGGCGCCCGCCATGCCCGGCTAATTTTTTTGTATTTGTAGTAGAGACGGGGTTTCACCGTGTTAGCCAGGATGGTCTCGATCTCCTGATCTCGTGATCCGCCCGTCTCGGCCTCCCAAAGTGCTGGGATTACAGGCGTGAACCACCGCGCCCGGCCGAGACGTCATAGTTTTATAAAGGGGAAGTTCCCTGCACATGTTATCTGGCCTGCTGCCACGTAAGACATGCCTTTGCTCCCCCTTTGCCTTCTGCCATCATCATTGTGAGGCCTCCTCAGCCATGTGGAACTGTGAGTCTGTTAAACCTGTTTTTCTTTACAAATTACCCAGTCTTGGATATTTCTTCAAAGCAGTATGAAAATGGACTAATACAGCTAGACAGTAGACCAGTAAAGGGTTAAATGCAATAGGACATATGGCATTGAAGAAAGAGATGAATGGATGGATTTTCAAAATATAGATGAGGAAGACTTGGCCGTACTTGCAGATATATTGGCTAGGGAGGAGGAGGAGGAGAAGATTGTTTGATTCAAAGATTTTACTTTGGGAGTTTGGGTAAATAATAGTATCATGTACTGAGATTTAAAAGAAAGTAAGAAGGGCTTATACAGAGAAGGACAAGAGGTCTGTTTTGGATATGTTACATTTGACCTATCTGTGAAACTCCCCAGTGGAGATGTCAAATGGGATATGTGTTCAGGGTTGAGAGGATGGATAAATGTCAGAGAGAGAAATCTGGTACTCATCAGAGTGCTGTTGTCATTTTAAACTGCAGAAAAAGATGAGATCACGTAGAGTTTTTCAGTAGAGAAGGTGTTGTGCTCTAAACTTTGTGGCACTTAAAACTTTAAGGTTTTTTGGAGGTGGTAGGAGACAGAAAAGGAAGCTTGGAAGAAGCCAGCGAAGAAGACAACACAAATAGAGCATGTAGTAACAGAACGCTGAGCAAGAGAGGAGAAACTGCTATGAAGAGGTAAGTGGGATCAATGACAGAAGAGTATCCACTGAAAGGGGCAAGGGTGAGGTCACTGATGATTTGATAAGAGCAGTAAGAGGGCATGTGAAATGGAGCCTGTATGACCCAACAGTTCCTTTCAGAAGAAAATCTACTCAAATGAATATTGGTATCCTATTATCTCCACTTCTTCACTTGCCATTTGCTTTTTATCCCATCCCATATTGACAATTGTATTTTTTATTGCCCTGAAACTGGATGGCAGGCAAAGAAGCGTTTTCTTAAGGTGGGAGGTTGTCAAGCACCGTGTTAGGCAGATGGATGTGATGAGAGGGAGTGAGGGAAAGGAAAGGGTGATTCAAAGAGCAGGACTGGTTTTCAGTGTTGGCTTCGTCTTCTGTGATCTATGCTTGTGTCATAATCATTTGGTAAATATTTTAAATAACAGCCAGTAGAAGAACGAGGCAAAAACTTGAGTAACCCTAATAAGAAGCAGTCCATCTGGAGTGTCAGTGGGATGATGGTGTTTTCCCAAAGGCGATGTGGCCTCCATTGTAACTCAAGAAAAAACGTAGAATACAGGCATCGAAGAAGAAAGGCTCAGAGTTTTAAGGATGAGATATTGATGGAGTTCCTATCAGATTCCTTTACATTTCCAGGGGAATTAAAAAACAAAGTTATCTGTTGTGAGTGAGAGATGAGAGAGTTATTTTTTGACGTTTGGGAAAAAGACATAGAATGAAATATTTGGGAGAGTGGGAGAGCAATAAAAAGATTGCTAATGATGGAATTTTGCTCATTTCAAGTGACCTAGAGGAGAAACAAAGTTTGAACAACACCAAAACAAGATACAAATAGTACCCATCTTGTTCCCGTAACAGCAGTGAGGATGCACGCAGTAGTAATCGACTACTTGGCAAAGTCCTTTCAGCCCTATATTTTCCATATGTGTTTTTGTTACCATCAGCCTGGGATGTAATCAGAGTATATCAGATCTGGCAATGACCTTAAGGGTCATTTTTCCCATCTCCACCATTTTATACATGAGAAAATGATGCTCCTGGGAATTTAATGATTTATACAATTGCACACTTGAATTAAGGCAGTCAGGAGGGCCTCAGCCTGATGACTTTTAGTTTTTTATATAAGAATTTAGAATTATTTCATTAAGTGCTTTTTAATCACCAAATTACTATAACAGTAAATTGTACATACTGGGATACTTTCTCCTTACTATGGTGCATGTGGTACAAGAAATAAGCTGAGAAAGAAGACACATGGAAAAAAAATGATCTTGCTGATTTGTGTTCCTTGTAGATTCTGCATATTAGCCCTTTGTCAGATACATAGTTTGCAAATATTTTCTCGCACTCTGTGGGTTGTCTGCTTACTTTCTCAAAAAGTGGGCAAAGGACATGAAGAGACAACTCTCAAAAGAAGATACACAGATGGCCAAGAGCCATGAAAAAATGCTCAATATCACAAATTATCAGAAAAACGAAAATTAAAACCACAATGAGATACAACTTTACTCCTGTGAGAATGGTCACAATCAAAAAATAAAAAAATAAAAATAGATGTTGGGTGGTTGGTGTGGAAAGGGAGCACTTCTACACTGCTGGCGGAAATGTAAACAAGTAAAACCACAGTCGGGTGCGGTGGCTCATGCCTGCAATCCCAGCACTTTGAGAGGCTGAGATGGGCAGATCACTTGAGGTCAGGAGTTCGAGACTAGCCTGGCCAACATGGTGAAACCTCGTCTCTATTAAAAATACAAAAACTAGCCAGGCATGGTGATGGGTTCCTGTAATCCCAGCTACTTGGGAAGCTGAGGCAGGAAAATCACTTGAACCCTGGAGGCAGAGGTTGCAGTCAGCCAAGATTATGCTACTGCACTCTAGCCTGGGCGATACAGTGAGGTTCAAAACAAAAGCAAACAAAGAAAAAACCTAGTACAACCACTATGAAAAACAGTATGGAGACTCCTTAAATAACCAAAAGTAGAACTACCATTTGATCCAGTAATCTCGCTTCTGGGTAACTAGCCAGAGGAAAATAAGTTATTATATGAAAAGGACACTTGCACATGCATGTTTATAGCAGCGCAATTTGCAATTGCAAAAATACGGAACCAGCCTAAACGCTCATTGACCAAAAAGTGGATAAGGAAAATGTAGTATATATACACCATGGAATGCTAGCCATGAAAAAGAATGAAATAATGACATTCACAGCAACCTGGATGGAGTTGGAGACCATTACTTTTTATTTTTTATTTTTTTGAGACGGAGTCTCACTCTGTTTCCCAGGCTGGAGTGCAGTGGCGCAATCTTGGCTCACTGCAAGCTCTGCCTCCCGGGTTCACACCATTCTCCTGCCTCAGTCTCCCGAGTAGCTGGGACTACAGACGCCTGCCGCCACGCCTGGCAAATTTTATTTTTTGTAATTTTAGTAGAGGTCAGAGTTTCACCGTGTTAGCCAGGATGGTCTTGATTTTCTGACCTCGTGATCCGCCCGCCTCGGCCTCCCAAAGTGCTGTGATTACAGGCCTGAGCCACCGCGCCCGGCGGTTGGAGACCTTTATTCTAGGAGAAGTAACTCAGAAAGGGAAAATCAATTATTGTATGTTCTCACTGATAAGTGGGAGCTAAGCTATGACGACACAAAAACATAATAAGCATATAATAAACTTTGGAGACTTGGGGGAAGGGTGGAAAGGGGGTGAGGGATAAAAGACAACACATTGGCTAGCGAGCACACTGCTTGGGTTACGGGTGCACCAAAATCTCAGAGATCACCACTAAATAACTTAGCGATGTAACCAAAAACTACCTGCTCCCCCAAAAATTATTGATATAAAATAAAATTTTAAAAAAGAAGGAAAATGATCATTTTGATGTTTCCTTTGTGGAGATAAAAGGAAACATGAAAATATATATTACAATTCTGAAAAAATGGTTGTGTGAATATTATTATAACTTTTCCAGTTAAATACCTTATAAAGAGAAGTTATATTTTCCATATTATCCTTACATATAGATTTGTTTCACCTTCACCACAGAAAATTCTAAGCATTGCAGTTTTGAAAAAAACTAAAATAATGTACCTACCCAACTGGGAAATCTGATTATTGTTATTTTACTTTGACTTCCATTTTTACATACTCCACTGTCTATAAATACAATTTTAAAGTTCCCAAGTGCAGTAAGTAGGCACAGATATGAATTTAAAGAGTCTCATTAGTGAAAACTGCATTTGAAGTTGCAAATAAAAAATCTATTTTTATAGAAAATCTTTCCAATGGAGGATCTCTAAACATGTTTAATTGCGACGTGATTTATATAAAGCAAGAAGAGTGCCAAGAAATGTCTTTAATTCATAGAAGAGTATGCTACAAGCACAAATGGCTCCTGAAAATCTGCTTCACAAAGTAGTAGTGTGGGAAAACTATTTCAAACTCCAACAACTCTGTCCTGTAACACTAAATGTTTCCTTCCATTCCCACTGCTGATTTTTGTTTGTTTTAGATGAAGTTTCCCTCCTGTCACCTAGGCTGGAGTAAGGTTGCAAGCTCTCGGCTCATGACAACCTCCACCTCCTGGGTTCAAACGATTCTCCTGCCTCACCCTCTCCAGTAGCTGGGATTACAAGCACGTGCCACCACGCCTGGCTAATTTTGTATTTTTAATGCAGACAGGGTTTCACCATCTTGGCCAGGCTGGTCTCGAACTCCTGACCTCGTGGTCCTCCCACCAAAGCCCCACAAAGTGCTGGGAATACAGGCCTGAGCCACCAGGCACCCAGCCCTGATTTTTCTACAATTCATTAGTCGTCTCATGCACCTATGCAGGGATAGTAGCATGGCTTCGCTAGTTAAATAATAATCCATCACCTTAAATAATAATCAGGATCATTTGCCTAGTTTTTTCTTGTTTGTTTGTTTTTTGCTTCCAATCAATTATTTTGCAAGATGAAAAGACAATGAAGAAGCTCAGATGGTGGATAGAATTTTCACAGCAAAACATCTACAAATTTTTGATGATGTAACTTCTAGTGAATATTTTCTTCCCCTCTTTACACTATATAGAGCATTTTAAAAGCACCAAGTAATGTTTTAAAAATAAAATGTATAATTAAATCAGGAAAATTTAAAATGAATGATTTAATAAATAGATTATAAATATTAAAGGTTACTAATCCAAGAACAGTATTTCCACCTGAGAGGTAGGCTTTCACGTTATGAACCACACACAAGTAATGCAAATTTCTAAATGGTTGTGTTGATTGTATTTAATTGATTTTATTTACCAAAATATATGGAAATAAAAGCTACTTAATATATAATATTTATGTATAAATACCCCTACAGTATATATGAATATAAAGTGAAGAGTAAAATGGTAGGTATGGAATGTGTTACATAAGTGTTAAATAGAATTAAAAAAAAACAAAAAAACACACTTTCTTAAAAAAAATCCTCAAAATAGTCCAAAACCGGTAAGTTTAAATCAAGTCAACTAAACTTTAGTGTTGCGAATTGAGTTGGGATTTTAAAAAAAAGAGAAAAGAAAGAAAATGTTTGGTTTCCTTAGTGTCTCAAATTTGTTTGCAAAGAAAGTGGTAAATTGTCTTGAGGAGATTTGTGTTTGTTTAAAATAATAGAAAATGTATTTATGAGGATTTAATTAAAATGTATTTGATTTAATTATATATACTTAATGATTTGCTTTCCAGGAAACTGATTTGCTTTCTAGGAAACCGATTTGCTTTCTAGGCTCACCAGGGCGAGTATTAAAGGACCAGTGAGTAGGCAGGGCTAGGAGCAAAACTTCAAGTTTATTTTTTGGTCAGCCAGCTTTGTGGGGGAGGGATGAGGTACGTCGGTCTCTGGCAGGGGAGGCCGGGGCAGTCACTGGTGGGGCTCTCGGGCGAGGTTCCTAAAGCAGTCCGACAGGAGTGGGGGGCTGAGGAAGTTCGCGCAGTGAGCCAGCCAGGAGCGGCTTTTATGTCCTGGGCCTGGGAGTGGGCGGGCAGTGGGCGGGACATAGGCGGGTCGGGGCTGGGCAGTAGGCGTGGCTAGGCGGGTTCCGGTTTTCTTTGTCGGAGGTCAGGTTGCGCCTGCGCAGTCGACCGGTGTCTTTCCCGGGCGCGGGAAAGTGGATGGTGAAGAACCCGGAACTGCGCCGTCTTGCCTCCATTCATCCAAACACTTAAGTATGTTTAATGATTATATTTTCTTGCAGAAAAGACAGAGGGCAAAATTAAGTCAAAAGTTTCAATACCAATGTGATAAAATATAGGACATCATGTCTCCCTCATAAACAGCCAAGAAACAGGTGGTCCAGAGCTAGACACACGGGAAACTAATACCCAATCCTGTGCTGTGGTGTTTGTTTTAACTTTTTATCCTGAAAACTTTAAACACATACAATGTAAAAAGCAGAATAGTATAACTTATGTCCCTTCCATCCATCCCCAATCTTGGAAAATTGTCAACATTTGGCCACAGGGTTTCATTATACCCCTACTTGCCGTCCACACCCCAACACTCACATTTTACACTTTTATAAATGTGTATATGTAAAGACCTACAAAATTCCCATTGCTCCAAAGCATTCTTTTCATGTGCTAATATGTCATCCAAATTTGGTGAAGTGCCTAAATCTTTCATTTATTTTTATTGAACTTTTATCAGATTATTTGCATTGAATTTTGACAATTCTTTATATATTCTGGAAAGAAAGCATTTATCAGACTTTTTTCTTTGCAAACATTACTCCCAGTTTATGCATTGTCTTTTCATACTCTTGGCAGTGTCTTATGATGAGAAGTTTTTAATTTCAGTGGAGGAAATTTTATCAATATATTTTCTTATGACTCATGCTTTTGGTATAGCATCTAAGAAATCTTTGTGTAACCATGGATCCTCAAGATTTCCTTTTTCTCAAAATTTTAGAATATTTAGCTCATTTTAAAATCTCGCTTTTATTTTAGATTCAGGGGTACGTGTGCAGGTTTGTTACGTGGGTGTATTGTGTGATGCTGAGGTTTCAGGTATGTTTGAGCCCTTCACCCAAGTACTGAGCATAGTACCCAACAGGTAGTTTTTTATTTTTATTTTTTTGCTTTTTTTATTTTGAGACAGAGCCTCGCTCTGTTGCCCAGGCTGGAGCGCAGTGGCCGGATCTCAGCTCACTGCAAGCTCCGCCTCCCGGGTTCCCGCCATTCTCCTGCCTCAACCTCCCGAGTAGCTGGGACTACAGGCGCCCGCTACCTCGCCCAGCTAGTTTTTGTATTTTTTAGTAGAGATGGGGTTTAACCATGTTAGCCAGGATGGTCTCGATCTCCTGACCTCGTGATCCACCCGTCTCGGCCTCCCAAAGTGCTGGGACCACAGGCTTGAGCCACCGCGCCCGGCCCCAACAGGTAGTTTTTCAACTTCTACCCCACTCTGTTCCTTCCCCCCAGTAATCCCCAGTGTCTATTGTTGCCATCTTTATGTTCATGTGTATCCAATGTTTAGCCCCCACTTATAAGTGAGAACATGCAGAATTTGGTCTTCTGTTTCTGCATTGATTTGCTGAGGATAATGGCCTCCAGCTGCATCCCTCTTGCTGCAAAGGACATGATTGCATTCTTTTACATGGCTGTATAGTATTCCATTATGTGTAGGTACCACATTTTCTTTTTTCAAACCACGTTTGATGGACACCTAGGTTGATTTCATGTCTTTGCTATTGTGAACAGGCTGTGATGACTATATGAGTGCATGTATCTTTTTGGCAGAATAATTTCCTTTGGGTAGATGCCCAATAATGGTATTGCTGGGTCTAACAGTAGTCCTAAGTTTGAGAAATCTCCAAACTGCTTTTCACACTGACTGAACAAAATTACATCCCACAAGCATTAAATAAGCATTCCCTTTCCTCCACAGGTTAGCCAGCAGCTTTATTCTTTGACCTATTACACATAGCCATTCTGACTGGTGTAAGATGGTATCATCTTTGTGATTTTGTGATTTTGATTTGCGTTTCTCTGAGTGATGTTGAGAATTTTTTCATGTGTTTGTTGGCCACGTGTATGTCTTCTTTTGAGAAGCGTCTGTTTATGTCTTCTGCTTTTTAAGACTTACTAAGCTCGTGTGTGTATATGGTACGTGATATGGGCAGAATTTTATTTTCTTACATATAGGTATATAATTGTTCCAATATCATTTATTGAAAAGATTAGTCACTGGATTACTCTTGCATATTTGCCGAAAATTAAATGACTATATGTATTTGAATCAGGACTCTCAATTATTGTCTATTTGCTTCTCTTGATGCCAATACCCCATTGTAGTGATTACTGTAGCTTTATAATAAGTCTAGAAGTCAAGTTCTGCAAATATTAAAACTGAAATTTTTATATTTAAATTTATTTTTACTATTCCAAGTAATATGTATTTGCACATGGATTTTAGAATGAGCTTGCCTACTCTGACAAAAGGAATTCTGCTAGGATTTTGATTGAGATTATATAAAACCTATAGATAATTTAGGGAGAATTGGCATCTTAACATTATTAATCTCTCAACCATAAACAAGATGTATTTATCCATTTATGTATGCATAGAATCCATTTGTGCTTGTATGTATTTATGTATATGAATCCATGTATTTGATTTCTATTAGAAATACTGTTTCAGAATAAGCATGTTGGCTATTTTCCATCATATTTGTCTCAAATATTATATATTATTACTACGATTGTAAGTTATGTTTTTAATTTACATATCTAGTTGTTACTAGTATATGGAAATATGCTTTTTTCTTACATATTGATCTTACATTTTCCAAAGTTACTGTATTAACTTAATGGTTGCCACCAACACTAAATAAGCTTATTTAGCTAGAACTCCCACACAAGGTTGAAAGACGTGGAGAAGTGGACATTTTTAGATTGTTCCTGGCCTTGGAGGAAAAATGTTTAGTCTTTTGTTGTTATGTATGATTTCAGATGCAGAGTTTTTGAAGATATCATGTATCAGGTTAAGGTGAATTTGTTTCATTTACCAAGAGTTTTCACAAGTAATGGCTATCAGACATTTCTCCATTCTATTAAGATGAGCACACACTTTTGAAATTTTTGAATTTGTGTCCCTTGAGGAGTGATTCAACTCATCTATACTGTAGAAATTATGGGTGAGTGTTGCATGTAATTTTCCTGATCAGTATAGCTAGAGAATTATAAAACTCACGGGTCTTCTGAAAGAGTCAGGTTTGCTGATTTTGTTTTCTGTGTTATTTATTTCAGTACGAATCTAATCCTTATTATCTCTTCACTTACTTTAGGTTTACTTTGCTTTATTTTTCTAGCTTCTTAAGGTAGTAGCTGAAGTCATTGATTTGAGGCCTGTCTTTAATTGTAGTATTGGTAACGGTGCAACAGATTTCTCCCTGAATACTGCTTTTAGCTGCATCTCACAAATTTTCATATGTTGTGATTTTATTTTCCTTCATTTCAAAGTAGTAGATAATTCTTTTTTTTTTTTTTTTTTTGACTCATGAGTTATTTAGATGCATGCAATTTAGTTTCTAAATATTGGGATTGTCAGCATTTACCTTTGCTATTGATTTCTAATTACATTAAATTTGATCAAAGGATGGATTTGAATTCATTTACGTTAATGAACCCTTTCTTATGGCCCCAAACACAGTTTATTTGTGTATATATTTTATGTGCCCTTAAAAAGAAAGTATAGATGCTCCTTGATTTATGATGGGTTTACGTCTTGATAAAACCATTGTAAAGTCAAAAATATATAAGTTGAACCATTGTTAAGTCTGGGATCATTATATATGTTGCCTAAATTGAGAGTCGGATTCTATAAATTTCAAGTAGGTCAAATTTTTCTGTATCTTTCTTGACTCTCTTTTCACTTACTCTATACGCTATTGAAGAGTAGTGTTGGAATCTGTAAATATGATTCTATTTCACGTTTTAGTTCCATTAATTTGGGCTCCAAAGTATTTTGACTTTCTGTTATTGGGTCATAAACTTTTAAGAGTATTATGCTCTTTTCATAAATTGACTCCCTTATCACTGTGAAATGACCCTCGCTATCCTTTTTTTATCACTCTGAACTCTACTTTGTCCAACATAAATACAGTCTCCCTAATGTTCTTTTGCTTAGAGTTAGCAAAATATACCGTTTTCAATATTGTTATTTTAATGTATTTATATTTTCTAAGAAGTGTACAGTTAGATCTGTTAAAAGTTTTTCTAATATTTCTTGTGGTTTCTTCTTTGACTAATGGGATATGCCCTAATGTATTGTTTAATTTATGACAATTGGAATTTTCTAGAAACATTACTATCAGTGATGTTAATTTAAAACCATTGTGATTGGAGAGAATTATTATGTAAAATTTTAATGATTTTAAGTTTGTTGGGGTTTCTTTCATAGCTCAACTGTATTGTCTATCTCAGTGAATGTTCCACGGGCAATTTTTAAAAAATATGTATTCTGCATCTGGTGAGGGTAGTGTTCCACAAATAGTAATTAGACCAAGTTGATGATAGCATTATTCAAATATTACATTTTCTAATATTGTTTTCCAAGTTGTTCTATTATTTACTGGAAAAACTGTGCCAGATTCTCGCTAGGATCATAGATTTCTCTAGTTTCCTTTAGTTGTGTGGAATTTTTGACATCCATTTGAGAGCTTTGCTACTGAGTATTTAAACATTTATTATTTTGTCTTCTTAAACTGATACTTTCATCATCAATAAATGACCTTCCTTATCTACCAATAAGCTCTTCCATAAATCTACTTTGTCTGATATTACTCTAGATGCATCAACATACTTCTTAGTCTCTCCATAGGGCGTACATTTTTGTTATTTTGTTTTCAACTATTTGCGTCTTTTCATTTGAAACATGCTTCTAAGTATCGTATGGTTGGGTCGTGCTTTTTAATCCATTCTTACACTTTCTACCTTTTAATTAGGGGTACATAATCCACTAATATTTAATGCCGTTATTTATATATGTTTGAATTTAAGTTTACCATCTTTGTACATAATTTCTAGATGATGTATATACTCATTGTTTATCTGTTCTTCGCTTGTTCTTTCCCTGACATTTGGATGTTGGTGGTTCATCAATGTCATTGTATTTCATTTCATGTCATCTTTTAATGTTTTAATTTTGGCTGTGTGTGTGTGTGTGCGCGCGCACACATGTCCTCATTTGCTGCTGAAAGGAATGATTTAATTACTTCAAAAGTGTTATTGAATTGCAACTTAAAGGAGTGATTTCTCTTGACCAGGAGAACTACCACAGACTATGATATTGAACCATACATATCATACTTTGTTTTAGGCAACAGCTAGCATCATCCTAAATAATGCTGAAACAGTATTGGAAGTATGGTGTTATAATAAGAACCTACTTATGACATCAATTTTGTGGTTGGGTAGTAGGTGGTGAAGTAACTCATTCTGGAGTCTTGAAATATAATATGTCATCATAAGGTCATCATAAGAATTGCCAGTATATTTAGTGATAATTTTGCTTTGCCATAAACTGGATTTAGACCAAACACTTTTCCATTCAGTGGCTTTAGTGGAAAACATTGAAAAGCAAAATGTTCATAGTATGTTTGTGGATATTGGGTCCTTCAGCAAATAATTAGGAAATAACTGAAAGGCTTGTTTGTGGAGGTGAAATGGTAACTACAAAGTATAACAATCTGAAGACTCAAAATTGGAAAACTGAACTCTTCCTGAAACCCAAACAGTAGGCAATATGATTTTAAATGCCTTCTAGAGTAAATGCTAATAATTTTTCATCCCTGGCAATGATCACATTAAGTCTGGATTTCTACCTAACATTGTGGCTGTTAACTTGAGAGATAGCAGCATAGAGGCAGAGGTGTGCAGAAACAAATCAGACTTCAGTGTTACAACTATGAAGGAATTTTTTGGTGTGGCCTCTGGAACTATGAACATTTGAGAAACAATCAGATCAGAACTTTTAAGTCATTTGTGTTACCAAAGCAATGATGAACCCAAATAAAAATTCCTTTTAAATGTGCCAGATTTAAAATAATATTTGGGCTCATAAAGTAAGTCATCAAAATGCGGCCTGCAAAATTTATCAATCCAAGAAGAGAAAATTCCAAAACCCTTTTAGAAATGGCCAGGCAGGACAGTGCAAAAAAAAAAAAAAAAAAAAAAACCAAAAACCAAAAAAGAAAGAAAAAAAAATCAAAGCCCCCAAACCTAAACAAGGATGACAACAACAACAACAACAACAACAACAACAACAACAACAACAGACAAACCAGATCTCCAAGGAAAGAGCAAAAGGGACTGTGAAGAAGATAAATTTTTCCTAGGGAATAGGACTTAGATAAAATCAAGAAAATGTTCTCGTTGCCAAACCAGAAGATCCACTTTGAAGCTCCCAGGGCCTGTAGAGCATGATTTCCTCATCACTATGGAACTGACACACCACCAAATACTATCCAGCCATGGCGCTGGCTTTCTCTCCAGGGCAGGCATCCCTAAGAGTGAGTGTCCTACTTTCAACCTTTTTTGCAATTGGAACAGTCTGAGAATTTCCCAAATTATCAAATCCTGATTCCTTTTTGCTTGACAGTCCTTACCTCAATCTGTCTTTTCTTTTTTCTCTCGGATTTTACTAGACTATGAGATAGAAACCAGGTGGCACCTTCAGAACTTTGCCTGGAAATATCCTAGGCTAAATACACAGATGCGCTGCTTATAAATTACCCTTCTCGAATAACAGTAGAATACAATTCAGCTAAGATTTCTGTCACCATATGATGAGGTTTCCCTTTTCTCCAATTTCTGATAACATATTCATTATTTGAGTTCTTACCAGCGGTGCCATTAATGTTCATGTTTTTACCAGTATTCTATGCATTATGTCTTAGTCATCTTCTTAGATGATACAGATTTTCTCTGCCATGCTGCCCACTTCCTTCTGAGACCACATGTTTCTACTAAGAGTCTGTTCAAGGAAATAAGGCCATTTTTCATTACACTCCTCAAAATCGTTTCTTTCTCTGCCCATCATCCAATTACAAAGTAACTTCACCATTTTTGAGTACAGTAGCACCCCACCTCCAAGTACTAAAGTATGGATTAGTTTCCCATTGCTGCTTTAAATAAATGCTGCTCTATGTAGTTGAAGTCAAGACAAATGTATTCTATTACAGTTCTGGAGATAAGTCTGAAATGTGTCTTATAGGGCGGAAATCAAGGTGTTGGTTGGAATGGCTCATTTTAGAGGCTTCAGCAGAGATCATTTTCCTTATTTTCTAGCTTCCAGAGGTTGATGACTTTCATTGGCCCCAGCCACATCACTCCAATGTCACTTCCGTCTGGCCTTCTTACAACTCCATTATATAGACCCTTGTAATTCTACTGAGCCCACAGATAATCCATGATATTCTCCCCATTGTAATATCCTTAACTTAATAGTGTATAAAAAGTTTTTTAACCATATAAAGAGACATAATCACAGTCATAATTAGGACATGAGCATCTTTGGAGGTCTGCCATTCCACCCAGCACAGTCCCATAACTAAATGCACAGTATATAAATATATATTTTAAAATGTTATGTTTTTATTGCGGTGGTTTTGATTGTACCAAAAAAAGAAGGAAATAAAGAAGGTGAAAAGGAGACTGGAACCAAGGAGGATGCAGAGCAAATTAAAAGATGCTGACTAACAGGAGTGCTTAAACTCCACTTATATTGGATTACGTTTATATTTGATTGCATGAAGATTTTTCTCCTCATTAAACTATGAGTTATCTTTGTCGTATTCATCATCATCTTATTTTCTGTGCAGTGCATCACAGTGCCTGATGCATATATGGTGTATAAATATTGGTTTTATTAAAATTTTAAATGTAAATGATACATTCACATGCCCTTCCTCTTAATAAAGAAGAATATCTATAAACTAAATATGGACCCAAATGACTTTTTTATGTTTCTGAAGCCGAGGGAAATTGTCTAAAATTTAATTTAAAAATGAAAAAGTAAAGGTTAAAGAACTGAAAATAGTTATTAATAGAAAATATTTTATTAAATCAGTAATTGTAAAGTTACACTTATAAAGAAAATTAAGAATTACATATAGTTTTAAACATTTAAAAATACTTCTACTATCATTAAATAGTTCATGTGGTCATTAAGATTAAAATAATTTAAAAGATATTATTCTTAAAATTCTGTTATTGTAGGTTTATTGTCAATACATGAGTTTATTGTTAAGGTAAAATTCTAAACTACCAAACAAATCCCCTTTATTTAATTCTTAAAAGAATTATTACTAAAGGACAAATAGCTACTCCTTCTGTTTTGTATTGTCAACACATTTTATGATTTTGCATGGACGATTGTTTTGAAATAACCTTCCCTTTCTCAAAAAACTCTTATGGTAATAAAAAAGAAAGACAGTCTATGCTTCCTGTGCTAAATCACAAAGCATGTGAAAAACTAATTTTGTAAAATTTGGTTTATGACATCAAATCACAATAGTTTGAGCCATAAGATATTGCTTATGTTTATTCATATTGACCTTCAAAAATGGCAATTTCTTATGGTTTAACCTAACACTTACTATACCTTGAGGAATTAAAACATGGTCATTGGATTTTCCTGGGTATCTCTAGAGTCTTCCTGAATCCACTCAAGACCTTTAGTCATTTCTCAAGGAAACAAAATATGTTTTATTAAACATGCCCTTATTGAAAGAACATGTATTACAGCACTCCAGGAAAAGCACAGGAGATAACGTAAGATTTTTCTCAGATCTTCGCCACATTGAGAAAGTGCTAATTAGTGACAGTGCATAATTTGAACAATTGCTGCTGACAAAGTTCTTCGTAAGCCTATATTTTAAGGTTCTGACAAGTTCCCTTGATTTGAAATTAAATCAATTGCTTCCTGAGGCACTCAGAGTAATGAAAATTCCCATCAATTAATATAGAAATAGGTAGTTTAGTCAGGCACAGATTACATCTCATTACCACCTAGTCCTTCCTTAGGGTCAAGTATGTCATTTATAATTCATTAAAATAGCATACTTCAGCACAAACTAGGTTTTCAGGATTTTTATAACAGGGGTATTATTTTGGAAGCATACATTAAACCAATAATGATACAAAGAACAATGTTGAAAATAGCATCTTTCTCATGATTTGCCTCCACCATCCTGTTACTTGTACAGACACCAGGTCACAATTCATATTATATTAAGCTTAGTGTTCTCAAGTGTAGGGTGTAATGCAGAAGGCTGCATTTCAATTTATGTTTTAGTAAGAGAAGGTAAACAATCAGTGATTACAGAAAGGACAGAAGAATATATAAATGACAAGATGCTTGAAGTTACTTATTTACTTTGCATATAATGAAACAATACTCACAGAGAATTTACAGAGTGATCAAGTCCTGACTTCACATTAATTATTTCCCAAATTTCTACATTATGATATTTGATCTTCAGTATGATATATTTGAAGCAACTAAAGAGATCTAGCAATTAATTGAGAACTCTTTCTCAATCTGGTCTTTAAATAACATTGTCTTAACATAAAGGTAACAAGATACATGCATTAAAAATGAAATTAATTAACTTTGTCATCAAAACAGTTTATAAAATCTGTATGTCACAGTGCTTTTGCACTGCTGAGAATTTAGAAAATCATGTGTTTCTCCTAAGAACAGATGGTGTAAGGTAAACAACAGTGATATAGAATAAAAATAATTGGGCTCTGATATGGTTTGGCTGTGTCCCCACCCAAATCTCAAGTTGAATTGTATCTCCCAGAATTCCCGCATGTTGTGGGAGAGACCCAGGTGGAGATAATTGAATCATGGTCTTTCCTGTGCTATTCTTGTTATAGTGAATAAATTTCAAAAGATCTTATGGGTTTATCAGGGGTTTCTGCGTTGCTCTTCCTCATGTTCCTTGCTGCCACCACGTAAGAAGGCATTTGCCTCCGCCATGGATTCCTGAGCCTCCCCAGGCCCACGTGGAACCCATAAGTTCAATTAAACCTCTTTCCCCCCCCGCCCCCCAGTTTTGGGATGTCTTTATCAGCTAGCATAAAACAGAACGAATTACAGGGTTATTATATTTTTATTTCTTGGAAAAGGTGAAAAAGTAAAAATAACAAACATACAGAGTTGTGCTTTGGTTTAACTTTATGTTTTCCTTGATAAAACTGTAAATATTTTATTTCTGTTGACATAGCCAGAGTTTACTCCAATGTGAATGCAGTTACAATTCACAAGTTCAATTCATGATGACAAATTGAGTGAAGAAAGAAATTTAGTCTACCCGTGTACCACCTGGCATGAGCTCCAGCTTGAAAAATTGAGTTAACATTTATAATTATAAAAACAAAACAACAACTTTTTATGTGGAAAAAAATTCTTGCTCCTATGTAAGGTGTATTCTACAGAGATATTTCTCTCAATTCCCTCTGATTGCCAATAGATACATTCTTATGCAATTATAAATTTTATAGTCAAGCAAAAACGTTTTAGATGAGTTGTTTTTCTACTTCTCTGTTTTCATGTTTACATTATGGCCTTGCTCTCTTGATGCTTTAAAACAGATACCAAAGTGTCAAATGCTTTATTACACTTTTAAATATTCAAACCAAAATATTTTACCAGTGAGGAAAAAAAGGCCAGAGTCCTAATTTTAACCTGAACTTTGAGAGAAACCCTATGACAGCCTGTCAAAAATAATCAGTATTTGAACAATAGATTACTAACAAGGACTTCAATTCCTTTGTGAACATGAGGGTAAACTAAAGAGTGAAATGTAGGGAGCCAAAAGAATACAAATATAGATATAGACATATATAATATAGATATATATTCTATAAATTATATATAGTAACAACATAAAATCTCATTATATTTTAAAGATTATTTTGAGCCAGTTATCCAACTTGAAAAAAGACAAAAGTGAAAGTCCAAAATATCATTTTTGGTGAGGCATGGTCATCCCTGCCTCTAGTTCCAGCACTTTGGGAGGCTTAGGTGGGAGGATCACTTGAGAGCAGGAGTTCAAGATGGCAGTGAGCTATGATGGCACCACTGCACTCCAGTCTGGGCCACAGAACAAGACCCTATCTCTAAAGCAAACAACAAAAATTAAATTAAGTGTTAAAAAACATAAGTAATATTTCATAATATTATAATTAATATAGGTTGGTGCAAAAGTAATTGCTATAGGTTGGTGCAAAAGTCATTGCATCAACTTGAGTATTTCCAAACTTGATATTATCAGGATAAAATTAAACAGAAACTTCAATTCTGCAGACACAGAGTCAGGGAGTAGACTAACAAATACGAACAAGCCGGGGAAGTCTTTTTCAATTCTGTCTACACTATTTCTGTATCTGGTAATTTTTCCTGGAAGAGAAACGTTCTATTTTAAGCACCTCTCATTAGAATTCTACTCAGAATAGACAGCAGCTATAATAAGACTTTTTTTTTTTTTTAAGTGCTCTGGCTATCAGTAACCTCCAGCAAATACCTGGGGGGTTGGTGTCCCCTCCCACACTCAGGATCTCCATCATTAAAATTATTTAGCCCCAGTTTTCTTTCTTTGTAGCATAGTATAATGTTCATAAGTTTTTACAATATTAATGTTTTAATGAGTTATTATTATCTCCCTATGGAAAAATACATTTGAAAAGATAGAAGAAAAGTGCAAACATTTCCCACAACCTAAAAATATGGGTAACCTATTGTTATAGTTACTTTCTGCCTTTTCCTTTCCTTGATTAAACATGGAAGCTCTGTTTATGAAAGCTGTATGTCAAAACCATTTTCCATGCTTCCAAAGACTGTTGTTAAACTTTACTCTTATATATTTATATAAGAGTATATCCATGTTCCCTAATTTATAACATTTCTTAATTCATGCTTACTTTTTATCTAACTTATTAGCATAAATTACAATTAGTACATATATTTATTCGTAATTTCCTGTCCCATTATAAAATATACTTATTCATATTTTAAAAATCACATGAAGATTCTTATTTTGATTTAGAAATGCTATAACAAATACATTGAATATTATAACAAAACAGGAACACTGAATGACATTGAACTGACCTTGGCTTAATAATTCTTTGGTACCAGTGCCCTCGATGACTATTCTTTATATTTGTCTTTAGAGAACATCATGCAAAAGGATTCAATGCAGTGGAGAGATGAACTGCACTGACTCCACACACTTTGCCTGTGTTCAAATTTCATTTGTGTCACAGTGGATATACAGCCTTGGGCAACTTACTTAGCTTTTCTGTTTCCCCCTTTCCACATTTGTAAAATGGAGGTGAAGATTGTTCTTACGCCTCTTTCACAAGGTATCTGTGATGATTAATGAGTTATTATTTATCGGCTATTAGAGCCAGTATCTGGTGCATAGTAAATCACATATATGATATGTTAACTATTGTGGTAGGAAAATACACGAGGCTACTGATGCTTTTCTAATCCTTTCAAGATTCTTTTGTTTGTTTGTTTGTTTTTGAGACAGAGTCTTGTTCTGAAGCCCAGGCTGGAGTGCAATGGCATGGTCTCATCTCACTGCAACCTCCGCCTCCTGGGTTCAAGAGATTCTCCTGCCTCAGCCTCCCAAATAGCTGGGATACAGGCGCCTGTCACCACACCAGGCTAATTTAGAGATGGGGTTTCACCATGTTGGCCAGGCTGGTTTTAAACTGCTGACCTCATGATCTGCCCACCTCGACCTCCCAAAATGCTAGGATTACAGGCATGAGCCACCGCACCTGGCCAATCCTTTCAAGTTTTAATTTTCTTCGGGCATATAAATATCTGGTAGTTGGCCCTTACTTCTTTCATGCTTATACAATAATTATTAAAACAGAAACAGAGAGACATGCTTAGAGACTAGAGGAGGTCAGAAAAATATCTGATCAGGCAGAGCAGTAGCTGTTAGTCACTAAGTTGAGCAGATTGCAGCTGGCAAGATAAATATGGCTCTGTTTTATTGGTGATCCCAAAACAAAAGTAGGAGCTCATGGCACAGAATTCTACTTAGTCAACTGGCTGGATGGCTGGATTAACCATCTTTTCCCTTTCTGCTATAAACTATGCCATAGGAAATCCAGGGAGCCTTGGTCCTTGCTGGAGGTCACTCACCTCCCACCTTTTCGATGCCCATTCACATTATCTGAATTTTTCACCTGTACCTCCTCCATTTTTTTGAGATGGAGTCTTGATCTGTTGCCCAGACTGGAGCGCAGTGGCTCCATCTTGGCTCACTTCAACCTCCACCTCCCAGGTTCAAGCGATTTTCCTGCCTCAACCTCCTGAGAGGAGTAGCTGGGACAACACCACCACACCCAGCTAGTTTTTCTATTTTTAGTAGAGACAGGATTTTGCCATGTTGGCCAGGCTGGTCTCAAACTCCTTACCTCAAGTGATCTGCCTGCCTTGGCCTCCCACAGTGCTGAAACTACAGGCGTGAGCCACCATGCCCAGCCTCATCTGTACTTTTGAATGTTCATGGCTATACTATGCCAGTTGTCACTGAAATAAAATAATTTAATGTAAATATTGAAAGAGTTGATAAAATGTACATGTAAAATGAAAATAAGTGTTTTAAAAATAACTTGACACATTTGGTGAGAACTGAAGAAGTTGCATCTCTACAAATAACAGCAAGAGCTACCATTGAATTAGGTATATGTGAGGCACTATAAAAGATGGAAAAAAATATATAAAACCCAGTAAGCTTTGAAACACACATCAAAATCAAAATATCTTCAACTTTTTACTCTAATGAATAAAATCTTTGAGTTGCAGAATATGCATTCAGGGTATGATTTATCTAGGTAAAATCACAAGGAAGATAATCAGACAAAATTGAGAAGATAAGAAAAAATATGACTTTATCATGTTCCCTCTTAAAACATAAACAAACGCTGCTTAGTTGTTTCAGTAGACTTTATATTTTAGAGCAGTTTTAGGTTCACAGCAAAATTGAGTGGAAATTACAGAGTTTCTATATAGCCCCTGTCCCTACACACACTGCCTTACTACTATCAATAGCCCATGTATTTAGTTTTAACCTGTTGTTTTGACATTATCGTAAATTCATGTGCAGTTGTAAGAAACAATACAGAGAGAACCCGTATGCCCCCGATGGTATCACCTTGCTCAACTGTAGTACAAGATCATAATGAGGATGATGTTGACATAGTCTGCTGATCTCATTCAGATTTTACCAATTTCCCAGCCACGTGTGTGTGTGTGTGTGTGTGTGTGTGTGCGCGCGCACGCATGGGCGTGCATGTGCTTAGCTTTATGAAATTTCATCATATGTGTGGATCTGCGGGGCCACCAATAGAGTCAAGACACAGGACATTTCCATTACAAAAATCCCTTGGGATTCAATTTTATGGCCACACAGTGACTGGGACCATATATACATTTTGCAAATGTATATAGCATGAGTCACACAGCGTTCTGGGAGTTTTTTGAAATTAACTCATTTAATATTCTTCTTTGAAATTTTACAAATGAGAAAATGGAAAGGCAAGAAAATGAATAATTTTCCTAAGTTATAGAGCTGCTCAGTATCTTTCATGGGATTTGAACTCAGGATATCTGGTTCCAGAGAACAAGCTTTAATTCCACATACCAACGCACATATCAACTGATGAGCAAACTCACATATGTTTACATGTTTTGAGTTAAAATAAAATATTTAAAGTACAGTTATGTCTTTTTTGTGATTCACCACTTTTCATCCATTTCAATCATCCAATCAACTAAGCCTGATAAGATTTACTTTCATAGTTAAAACATACATAGTTCTTGTATTCTAAGCTTACTAAAAATGCAAAATTATATGTAGATTACTTTTCAGAAAACAAGATCAAAAAAGAAATTTAAGATGAACTCATTATAAAATTGACTATCAGTATAAGACCATTCAAAATCTAAGAAATTGAATACTGTGACTCATTACATGCGATTCACTTTTGCTTTCACATATTCCTTAGCAGAGGGGAGACTGATTACTCTTCTTCATCAATAAGAAATTAATTCATGGATGTATAGATATATTGCTTTCTTGTCTACCAAGGGGTATTTCTTTGAGCATCTACTGTGTGCCAGGATTTTTGCAGGGATTATAGCCTGGGTTCTCATCTGTACCCTGATTGAGTTTGCAGTCCAGGAGGTTTATACTGGCAAATAATCATTCGCTGGTGTAAATACAACCTGCAAAGGCCGATGAAACTAACTTTTCTAAGGAAGATAGGAGAATAGTGGTAAAGGAATATTTCATGGAGAGATAGGATTTAAGAGAGACAATACTAAGTGAGACAGACAAGGGAGGAATGACTTAAGCAGTGTAAGTAATACAAACAAAGTGAAAGTCATGAGAATATACACTTCCTTAGGAACAAGACTGAAGCAAGAAATAATACAGAGCGAGGTGTCAGATGATGAAGTCATCCATGTCAAAGATGGAAAGATTCTGACTGGAGGTAGGAGAAGGACATGAACTGATGACTTGTAGATAAACTATAAAGAAATAATATGGACATTTGATGCCTTGGAGAGTGGCAAGAAGAATGTCCACAACTGATACTAAAGAGCTACAATTTTGTATAATTTATGGTGGATGACATTAAACATAGCAGGGGGCCAATATAGGAATTTCAACCCTGATTTCTAGAGCCTTTGATGTTGCCTCCTTATTTTGCCAAAATTTGAATTCTGCCCACTGCCATCTACAGTAAGTACTGTCTGGGAGGCTACAATGAACAATGATCATGAGCATGTGCCTTGGATTTAAACATACCTGGCCATAAATTCCATCACTTTTGTATTTCTATCTCTGTGAATTAGGCATAACACTGGTCCTAGTGTTGTGATTTAGAAAATATGGATAACAGTTGATTCCATTGTGTAAATTTGTTATTTAATTTAAATGGAATTGTATCCATATAATACAGTGCATAATACATGGTAAGATCTCATCTAATAGTAGATGTGGTTTTCTCTTCCTTGACATAGTCAACTTTGTTGTCTAAACTGCTCGTATTTACCCTGGCTTGCTGGAATTTATCCTGGACTCTTCCACTTGCCTGCTTTGCTCCATGGTGGATAATGCGCAGACTGGCTAACGGATGTTTTTATCTAATCTGATTGTTGCATCTTTGTGCCACCAAGAGGACATGGTTTGGTTTGAGTTGGCTTTGCATCTATTGTATAAATTCAACAAATGATACTTGAATATTGTGGTTCTTAAAATTAATGCACATTATAATCACTTGGAGGACTGGTAAACATACATATTTTTATCCTCAAATGCCAAAAGTTCTGTGATGGGTCTAGGAACTTGCATTTCTAACAAGTTCTCAAACAATGCTGATGCTTCTGGTCTGAAAACCACACTTTGAGAATCATTGTTATAAGATCATTGGGGTGTAAATGTTATTACATTATAGGCTTTACTGATGTAATGCATTCACTTAAATTATTAGTGACTGATAAAACACCTGCTTCCAGATTGCATATAATCAGGGATCGAAGAACCCTTCTCTTTTGAAGTTACTACCACATTATAATAAATCAAATGAGATGCTGCCCAAGGGAGATGTTTTAACAAAATAATGAAGTCCACAGGCTACATTCTCTTTACATCTCTTTACATGCAAGCTGGGTAATAATTTCAATACTCACTGGGCAAGTTAGTTTCCTTTTGTGGGTTATACTTAGTATTTTTATATAAAATGGTGACAATAGTATTAATATTAATAACTCTTTATATTATTACAAGAGAATTAGGTAGGAAAATCTATAAGATGTGATAAATACTAACTCTTACTTCTATTATTTTGCTTAGAAAATTACAAGAGCTCAGTAATTTTATGTATTATCACTCAGGATGTAGAATTTGATTTTACTCCACTTCCAGGTTAATAAGTCAGCTGCTTATTATTTCATGGATTCTGACACAAACCACTTGAGCCAGAGACAAAGAAACTCATTATTCATGACAAAGCATGCAATAAACTCCATATCTATTACTCTTGCACCTCAAGCTCCACAGGGACTAACTGAGAGAGTACCAAATAGACGCTATGTAGGCAGAGGTTTGTGTCACAGTTGACAAACATTGGTCATGTAGAATCTACCTCTTTTATAGCAGGCAGTATGTAAGCCTGGTCTTTATTTCTGGAGGGAGCTATTATTTCATCTGCAAAGGCCATTTAGTGTAAACATCACCTTGAGAAGTGCCTGCCACAGAGAGGCCAAGGTTTTGTATTCGTGGCAAGCCTAAAAGACATGTAACAGCACAAGACATCTACAGAGAAGTATCAACAAGCATAATTTCTGAAGTATAACACTGGACAATTAAGAATACTGCACTCTATTTTGATGGTATGACTTATTTATTCAATTTAAACATATTCACTGTGTGCCTACTCTGTATTAGACATTGTGCTATACGCACAAAATGGATATTGCTTCTGTTACATTTCAGTGAAGGGGACAAAAGTAAAGTAATAAGGGCACAGATACGTTCATAATTTCTGATTTTGATAAAGGTTATGAAGAAGGAGCAGAAGTGAGGAAAACATCTGATTTAGATGGAAGAATCCAGAAAACTCTCTCTGAAAAAGGGACTGATAAGCAGGACAGAACCACATGAATAATGAGAGGCAGGAGTAACTCTGTCTTCCTATGCGGTAGGTCCCTGAAGAGCTCTTTTTTAAAATGTATGTCAAAATATACCTTATCTTCACTCAAAATTCTTCCAACTTATTCATTTGATGCTCAGAATTTTAAATAAGGAAAGTTGCTCCTGGGTTTCAGGCACAATCGAAAATTCTAAAACAAGATGTTGCTGCTGTTTAAGACCTCTACTCGATTCCACAGTTATGCTTTATTTGATTGAGTACTATTTTTTGTAAGAAGTTCAACAAATTTTAAGAAACAAATCAAAAGGGATTCACACATTTGGAAGAACCTGTTCACTGTGCGAGAGATAATTGCACTACGTCTTCCTTTGATCAGAGAGGAGTCTCTGAAGAATTAATTCTACGGTAGACACAGAGGGATAATCCTTTCAGTATCTTTATTTCATTCTGACTTTTGAAATTATGCGCACTCCTCTGATTTTTAAAAAAATCACCTGTCATTACATTTTCCTCACTTGCCATTTGATAGATCCAAACAGCCTTAAAGAAGGATCTCTGATTCAAATAAACAATTATTTAATTCAGAGCCTCGTCTACTTTCTGTCTTAATGTAGCAGAGTGTCCCAGCTGGGCTCAAACCAAGATTTCATTTGAATGTTTATGAAATGGTAGGCTGTCCATCTCTCTGGTATATATTAATATGTTCATGAGTTGATCAAGAGTTTTTAGGATCTTTTGCAGGACTCGGGAGAAGAGACTGAGGGAGGTATGTGCAAAGTGTGTGAGAGAGAAATGGGGCAGGGGAAAGTGAAAGAGGATGAGGGATTAGGAGAGAGAGAGGGAGTGTGTGTATGAGAGAGAGAGAGAGAGAGCAAGAGGGAGAGAGAGAGTAGTGGCATGGCCATCAGTAGTCTGCCCACAATGACAGACTACTTTTGAGAGAACTCTATAGAGAAAGTGCTGTTAGTATCAGAAGCTAGAGGAGCTGTTTAATAATAGTAATTCGACAACTACAAAACTCTTTCAAACTTAATTACAGTCAGCATTATAGGGAAAAGTGATGTGCAAATTTGGGCTGAGGTCAATTCTTTCTCCATCTCAGACAGGTTGTTCTTGTCTTTCATAAATATAGGCATTCTGAGAACTCTTATTAATTCCTAGTACAGGCAGTGCAGGGTACCTCGATGAAGAATCCAGAGCAGATGAAACTGTGGAATTTTGGAGGAGCTTATAAAATATACCCTTAGGACCTCTTAACAAAGATTATGTGAAATAGCCAAGAGTCACAGCTGCTGAGTTCCTGTAGTTATGCAAGGTGCCATCTAAAAGTTCCACTAGTTAGTGCAGTAACATTTAAGTAAGCACAGTTCTCCCACAGATTGGCTATAGGACTCTAAATGAGCAAACACATGTCTAAGACTTTGGTTTCAATCACTGTAATACCAAACTGTATTGCTACATCCAGAAATAAACATGGACCATGGACAAACAATTAAATAAACTGATGGCACACCAACAACAAACACCAATTCGTTGATTAACTAAAATTTTCACTTTCCAAGTTTTTTTAACTTTGTATAGATGTAGTCATAGTCTAAAATTATGTTCAGTAATTAAGTCATGTACTTTTAAAAATGCCCACAAGAGTTAGTTTTTCTATTTAATGAAATTATAATGAGTTGAGTTTGATAATGTACTTATAACTTAAAATGATAGGATCTAATCTTGGTAACTCATGTCAATCTTATTAATGATGCAATTCTGAAAGCTGTCAATTCCTTAGGTGACACTTTTAGGTAACTTATATCTCTGATTTTCCTCAAATAATTGGATCAACTTATTTTAACATGTTTCTATTCAAAAAGCTGATTTAGTCATTGACACAGGTTCAGAAACAAAATACTCATAACCTAGTGCCACATATTTTAAAAACACAAAAATGTCAAAATCAAATAAAACAAAATCAAGTGGTTTGTGAAAGATTGTATTTTTTCAAAAGTTCTTTCTGCATTACTTGTCGACGCATTCATTTCTGGAATCTATCATGTGGTGGAATGTATGTGTCCTCCCCTTAAGCCTGGTGGAGTCTTTGTGATTGCTTTAACTACTAGAATAAGAAAGGATTGATGCTATGTGACTGAACTTAGGACATAGCATGTAATCAAGCTTTTCTCTGGATCTATTTCATTCACTGTGAAGCCCAAGACACACGGAGAGGCCTATGTGGAGAGGAACTGAGCTCAGGCAGCATCTTCATCTGATCTTTTAGTTGACAGCCAGCCAAACCTTGCCAGCCAAGTGAAAAATGGGCCATCTTGGAAATGGATTATCCAACCTTCAGGAAAGTTCTCCCTACCAATGCTCCATGGAGCACTACCATGCTCTGTCAAAACTGCAAATTCGTAAAGAAAATAAATGGCAGTTGTTTTAAGACCGTATGTTTTGAGTGGTTTCATCTGAGTCAATAAACAAGCAAAGTATCAATTTTTAAAACAAAATTAAAATTATCCAAAATTTAAAAATAAGGCAAAATGAAGACTCCACATGCTTCCACTTTTGTTGTGGAGTATTGTCTAACAGGTCTTTGAAAGGATGATTTAATTTTCCAGCTTGCAAGGCTTTCTTTGACTTGTTATACATTTCTGATGAAGACACAGGCTCTGCACAGTTACATGTCAATGTATAGATTTTTGTCTCCAGTAGAGATGCAAATGATCTCGATACTGTAAAGAGGATAACTACAAAGCTAACAGTCTCAATGTGGGTAGGGCATTAAGCCATTATGTATCTATTAGAACACTCATTTCTGTATTTCTTCCACCTACTTGACTGTAGATACTTAGTTTCTTCAAGTGTCTTTGAATCAGATTTACTATCCTATTCATTCCCTCACTTATGAGTTAAGAAAATATTTGACTTGTGTTTATATTGGCATTATCATCATGTTTCATAAAATTTGTGAAAGTATATTTCACATGGGTAAAATAAACATACTTAAAATTTAATGGAGCTGGTAATGTCAGTAAACATGGCAAAGGACCTCTGAAATTATCTCCAAAATAAGAGCAACAAGAAAATTGGCAAACATGTTGAGAATAATCATTGATAGAACTCTAGATATTAACAAAAGCTTGCAGCAATCCAAAGTGCTTGTTCAAGTAAGATGACTGAATTTCAGCAATAACTGAACTCCAGTGAGCTTCCCGGAATTTTCCTCACCCTTTTCCATCTCTTCACTCTGTCATATCCTTAAAAACCAATGCCCTATGATCATAGTAAAAGCAGCTACCTGGAAGTCACTGGGGCTTCCAGAAAAAGGGTGGAGCTCCTTCGAAGCCTCATTCCCATGGAAGTGTCATTATTTGACCTGTCTGAGACCCCCCCAGAACATATTACTTGACAAGCTGGTTTTATTTGACCTGCCTCAGAGCTCACCCAATGAAAAATGCTTCATTTCTGCTTGTCAAATACGATTATAGGACATTGTCTAATTTTATGGGTGCTTGAATTTCTAGATGCTGGATAAGAGTTGGGAAAACAATAGGGACAAAAAAGGCTTTAAAAGAAAAGCTTAGGAATAAGATGGCCATAAGGGATCTGAAAAACTGACATATTCTTGGAAGTCTAGAAAATCATATGAATGCAGAAGACTGTCCACATGTCAGGAAAGATCTGAGAAGGCCTAAAGATCTCATCTCTGCCTAACTTTGAGGCTCATTGCAAATAAGAAGTAAAGCAGAGGTGGAAGCCATGGCCATCATGCACAAAGAACATCTTGAAAGAATGGAAAATTAATGATCCCCAGCATTTAATGAAATATCTGACCAGTGATTTGTGGACTACTAAGTTAACCAATCGAAGACTTCAGTGGCCATAGATGACAAAAAATATAGACTTACGTTTAATTCAAACAGGTTACTAAAAAAACAAACGCCATCAACAACAACCAAAACCAACAACAACAAACCCTGGGGGAGGGGAGAATCTGACTTTTAGAGTTGGCACATTATATTATTTACGGTGTCCACTTTTCAACCAAAAGAATATATAAGGCATACAAAGAAGTAAGTGTGGCTTGTAAACAGGAATAAAATCAATCCACAGAAACTCTCCCTGTGGAAGTCCAAATATTTAATATATTGGACAAAGAATTTAAATAAGGTATTTTTAGGTATGTCCAAATAACTAAAATAAACTATATACAAAGGTGGAAGGGAAAAACAAGAATAATATCTTACCAGATAGAGAATATCAATAAAGAGATATAGAGATTATAAAATGAAACCATATAGAAATTTTGGAGTTAAAAATACATTGATAAAAATATACCAAAGGGGCTGGGCACAGTGGCTGACACCTGTAATCACAGCACTTTGGGAGGCCGATATGGGTGGATCACCTGTCGTCAGGAGTTCAAGACCAGCCTGGCCAACATGGTGAAACCCCATCTCTACTAAAAAAAAAAAAATGCAAAAACTTAGCCAGGCATGGTGGTGGGCACCTGTAATTCAGGCTACTCGGGAGGCTGAGGCGGGAGGATCACTTGAAACCAGGAGGTGGAGGTTGCAGTGAGATGAGACAATGCAATTGCACTCCAGCCTGGGCAACAAGAGCAAACCTCCATCTCAAAATAAATAAATAAATAAAATAATACACACATACACCAAAGGGAATAGCACATTTGAGTGAAAAAAAATTAATCAGTAAGCTTAAATTTAGGTCAATTGAGTTTATCTACCCTGAGAACAGAAAAAAAAAAAAAAAAGGAATGGAGTAAAGTGGACAGAATTTCAGAGACCAATGTGCACAATCAATTGGTGGTGCTAAAATAAAATTTATGACTGCAACTTTGCTATTATGTTATAATGGGAGTCTAAGAAGAGGATAGAGAAAAACTGGCAGAAAGCATATATGAAAACGTAACAGTCAAAACTTGTCATATTTGAAAGAAAACATTAACCTTTGCATCCAAATCAACAAACTGAAAGTAAGATAAAGTCAAAGAGATTTGCACCTAGATACATCATCGTGAAACTGTTAAAGCCAAAGACAAAAAGAATATCTTGTAAGCAAGAAAGGAAAAGTGACTAATGATAAACAAGGGGACCTTAATAAGATTTACACCTGATGTCTCATCAGAAACCGTGGTGGCCAGAAAGCTATGCAATTAAATATTCCAAGTGAAAAAAGGAAAACACGGTCAATGGCAAATTGTATAATCATTAGAACTACCTTTCAGAAAAAGAATAAATTAATAAATATTGACTGCCAGATAGACAAAATTGAGAAAGTCAATAAATATTAAAGGAGTCTTACTCATTTAAATGAATAGACACTAGACTAACTGAAATAAACAAGAAGAAATAGAGTGACATTAAATTCAACTATGCCTATATAGTTACATGGGAAAATAAAAGAAGATATAAATGTAGTTTTGCTGGTAACTCCTTTTCTTCTATTTCAGTTGAGAGATAATTGCATGAAGCAATAATTATACATGTGTGTTGATGGGCACACAATGCTAAAGATGTAATTTGTGTGTAACACTGTCGAAATTATGTTCTTATTAATGTAAGTCAGATTGTTATATTATACATTAAAATGTTTATTGTAATCACCAGGTCAATCACAAATGAAATAACTCAAAATATAGTAAAAGAAATAACAAAAGTTTTAAAATGGCCCACTAGAAAATATTTATTTAACACAAGAGAATACAATAATTGAGTTACAGAGAAATAAAATTACATAATAGCAGAATGACAGACATAAACTTAATTTTATCAGAAATTAAAGTAAATGTAAGTGGGTTAAAAACTCTAATTAAAATTCAGAGATAGGCAGAATGGATTTAAGAACAATGTGATCCAATGATATACTATACAAGGTATACATTTTTTAGATTCAAAGACACAAATAAGTTGAAAGTAAAAGGATAGCAAAAACATTTTATGCAAATGGTAACAAAGGAAGGTTCGGGTAGTTATACTAATTTTGGACAAAATAGGCTCTGAGACAAGAATTGTAGTTACAGATAAAGGACATTATAAAATGATTGACATGTCAGCGTGTTAAGAAGATATAATAATTATAAGCACATATGCAACAATGGAGCCCCCAAATACACAAAGTAAAAAAAGATAGAATTAAAGGAGAAAAAATAATTAAAATAATGGATATTTTAATTCCTCACCTTTGAAAATGGCTTGAGCAACTATGTAGATAATCAATGAGGAAATAGAAGACTTAAACAACACTAAAACCTACAAGATTTCACAGATATCTATAGAACTCCTAAGTTAATAACAGTAGAATGCATATTTTTCCCATGTGCACATAAAATATTCTCCAGGATAGACTAAATGTCACAATAAAAGACTAAAAATATTTGCAAGAATGAAGATTATATGAAGAATATTTTCTGATGAAAATGGAAGTAAATTGGAAATCAATCATTAAAATAAATTTGGAAAATTCTTGATTATGGGGTTATTAAAGTATATATATCTATATAACCAACAAGTGAAAAAAGAATTAGAAAACACTACAAGTGAATAAAGATCAAACAAGACAAAATGTACAGAAAGCAGCTAAAGCAAGGATTAAAGAGAAACTTATAGTTGTACATGACTATATTAAAAAAGAAAAGGTTGAATAGAAACAAACAAACAAATAAATAATATAGAGAATGGGAAAACAATAGATATCACACAATAACCCAAACATTAGTTCTTTGAAATGTTTTTTTAAAGTCAAACCATAAGTTAGGCAGAAAAAGAAAAAATAGAAGAGATTCACATTCCTAAAATCAGAAATGTAAGTAGGGATGTTATGAGAGACCCTAGAAAACATGAAGAACTTCAAAAAATACTGTGATTCTCTTATATTTGTTCATGGAATTGTATACCAACAAACAATAAGCAATTTGATAAACAATATGGAATTTAAAAAATCCTGGAAAGACATAAACTGCCAAAATTGACTCAAAAGGAAATAGAAAATCTGAGTAGGTCTATGACAAGTAACAGTATTGCATTAGCAATAAAAAGTATTAGCACATGGGAAAGTCCAGGAGCAAATGATGGCTTCACTGGTGAATTCTCTCAAATGTTTAAAGACAAATTAACACTCACCCCAACCTCTGCAAAAAAGAAAAAAGTAAAAGAAAAGGGCAAACTTTCTTATTTTATGGAGCCAGTGCTACTCTGATGCCAAAAAAAAAACAGGCAAAGACTAGAAGAAACAAAAACAAAACAAACTAAAACAAAAAACAACAACAAAAAAAGCCTACAGACTAATAGCCCTTCTGAATGCCAATGTAAAAATCCTAACAACAAACTCTTACCCCAACAAACTGAATGCAGTAACATATTAAAACTGTATACACCATGATCAAGTGGAAATTATCCCAGAAATGCAATGTTGGCTTAACATGTGAACATCAAACAGTGTATGAAACCATTTAATAAAATAAAGGACAAAAAACACATAATCACCTTTGTAGATGCAAAAAAAAAAAGCATTTGACCAAATCGAATATAGTCAAAAAAAGTCCTGGCCCCCACTTGTCTTCTGCTAGCTTCCCTTTAATGAAGAAATTTGGGATGTGAAGACATAATGACTTATTTAACTTTCAGATATTTCTGAAGGAGAAAAATACAAAAACAGTAAAATTGATCCTGCATGATGGAGTGAGTCACTGACCTAACTTTGTGTTTTCAAACAGGAAATACGATTTTAAAAATAGCCTGTAATAGATGATTTATTATTTTTCCTAGTGCCCAAACTTCAGTTTCTCCTATGAAATCTTAAGTTGTTTTAAATTTAAAATGCTTATTTGTCTAACAGTCCGAAAACTTTACAAAACTAGTATGAGTGTTTGAATAATTCAATTACTTTTCCAAGGTCACACATTTTACAATAAGAGAACAAGATGAGAGCTTTTAAAAGAAATTAAATATTTACATTTTAAGCTTTGCCTGATGTCACTCTTTTTCAAAGATTGTTTAGTATTGCCAATAGTTTAGTATTTGCAAACAAACTGAAGATGGCACCAAAAACCCTATCCTCACATATGTTACCTTCACCTCAATATATCAGTTCCCCGGAAAAACAGAATCTAAAGAGTGATATCTTGTCCCTTTACTGTGAACGAAACAAATTTTTTTCACAAGGTGTTGAAAGGATATACTCATTATATAAGTGAAAAAAGTAATGTGCTGTAATAATTGAATGAAAGTTACATGATTCTTTTGACATGGTACAAACCATATGTTTGCTCTTAAAAGGAAATATAAAATGCAGAGAGGCAAAAAAACACTTGCAAATGACCGTAATACAACTGCAGCGTGAACTTGTACATATTTTTTATATATTCCTCTGTTCCATCATCTATCTATGGGTCCCATCCACCCACTATCAATATATATTATCTATCTATTTATTTAAAAATCTGTCACCTGTCTCTGTCATCTAACTATACTATCTGGTTTGCCAATGAGAATCAACAAGATCATAACTCAGATCATTTTAAAATCAGAATTTTGTCATTTAACCATATAATGTCATTATTTCTATTTCCACAAACATTCTTCATCATTGTTAATGAGTAAAGAATATTATATTAATGCATGGGAATTATATTTCAATATATACACGTTGTAGCAGACACTGCTGATTGCATTGCTGATAATTATTGCCCTTCTCTCTGACCTTTGTATCCACCTCTGTAATGCTGGGAAAGTTTAACCTATTCTAATCTACAGAGAGAAATTCTGATGGACTTGAAGAAATGGGTGTTGTCCCTGTCCTATTTGTAGCCAGAGTTTCTGAGATGAAAATGTAACATAATTCTGGCAAATAGGATGTAACACATAGCAATTTGATTAAATGTGCTTCAGTTAATGTGTTATCATCATGAACATCAACGTATTTAGGAAATAGTTCTGGTGTGGCCTAGATAATCAGAAGGTATATAAATTCATTAAAATTTTCACTTTATCTTTTGGAGGAAATGATTTGAAAGCATAATATCTGATGCATTTTTAACTGTTAAGATGCAATTATATTTTAATAATATTGTTATACTCTGGTCATAATATATAATATATTACACTTAGGGAGTTTAAAATTATGTAACATTACATTAGTAAATACTTATATTTATCCAAATATCTTTGAGATATTGATATTCTGCACAAGGTTTATTTACAATTAAAGTCTGTGTGTGTGTATATACACGTACATGTCAAAGCTATATATGTGTGTGTGTAAAATATATTTAGAACATATTGTATGTTTCTCTTTCATGCTATTTATCTGTGGATATATACACATATAGAGAGAGAGAAGAGCAAAATTTAGATTCATTACTCAAAAGAAAATTTTAGGGAAAGCCCCAATAGCCTGTTTTCTGTGTATACATTTTACTGCTAATCATATGTAATTCTAAATTATTATAGATTTAGTTTCCTTAACCTTCATACGGAAAAGTAAAGGCTTTGAGAAGAGTTAATACTATCAAAGCTGCTGCTGAACAATATCACCTGAGTTCTCTGCAAATCAGATCCCACTAAACACCTTGAAAGGCCAGACAGGAACCCCTAGATTTTCACAGGAAAAAGGAACGATGCTGTTAAATGAAGACCATGCAAAATATTTAACAATTCATTTTTATCCTCAGTATAAGAGTTATAGTTTTCATGTTTCGTTTTATTTTTCGTATTTAACGAAAAAAGTTTATGTCTTCACATGCCATACGTAACCAGTTTCGTGTCCTACTGGGTCGAAAAAAAAAGACTGCAGACTGAGAATGCTTTCTAAAATTGGCTTTTGCCCTTTGCTAACTTATGCATTCAACAGCTAGATTAAAAAAATGTTTTCACAGTGGTGTACTTAAGGATGCTACAGGTACAAAGTTTGAGCACTTAAATAGAGCGGTTATGCATATACAGAAATACAAGAAAGGCAAGTAATGGCTAATATCAGAATGACTATAATGCATGCCTATTCATTTGCAAGTCTTGCAAATTATGGAATATTCAGGAAAGGTAAAGAATGAGGAGAATATACAAAGACAACAGGAAGGAAGGGATGAGCAAAAAATTCCATATGCTCAGAAGAAAATTTGAGTAGGTAGGAATATCACTTGCATGCTCATTTTATACAAATGTCTCCTATTATTTTTTGTATGGTACTCTCTTAGTAATTAATTGAGGGGTGTGTTGTGTGTGTGTGTGTGTGTCTGTGTGTATATCAGGTAAGACTAACAGTACAGTGTATTTATCCCAGGTGTTACCTTGTTCTTACAGGAGCTTATTTATGAGGTCCTGAATTTCACTTATACAAACACATCTAAAAACGTCTCCATCTCAAGTGAATTAAATGACAAAGAAATTGGTCTGTGTATTACATTTGATTCATCCATAATGAACGCAAACAGGGTCAATTCTAGACAGCAAGTACAAGCTTTTTATTTTAAATTTAGTATATGACAGGGATTCATTTTCTTTCCAGAAATGTAATGCTAAACATTGACCATTTAAAACCTACTATGATGCTGAATGGAAAAAGATTAATAAATCAAATGCATTAACATTGCAAATGTCTTTGAATTTTACAGGTTGCTATCAGAGTACTGATTTTATTTGACTCTATGGAACCATTATGCTAGCTGCTGCTCTAAATTTAGCTCTTTGAATGCCTGATAAAATGTCATGTACTGCAAGTCCATTATAAGCACATCAACTCTTGCATCTGCAGTTTGCAAGTTTAGACAGTTATTCTTTGAAAGAACTCTTAATGGGCTTTAGCATTTGATGAATTGTGAACTATTTTACCTGTACTACCTAGGACAAGGTTACCCCAGTCAAAACAGGTATGTTTCTACTTCTAAATTAAAGACTAGAGCAAATTCAAGAAAGGTAATATCCATAATACAAATTTTCTTAGGATCTATTTCTAGGCATTTTGAAGTAGAGAATTCATTGAGTCAAAATATAAAACATAAATATATTTTATTTATTAAAACATTTTAAAAGTCTAGTAATAACAATAGTAGCAGTAGGTTATTTTTGTGGAATATACAGGTGAAACCAAAGGTTGGCTTATATAATGATATTTAATTCTCACAGTAATTCTTCATGTAAGTATTACTTTCCCCATTTACAACTGAGGAGACTGAATTTCAGAAAAGTTAATTATTTTTGTAAGCCTTGCAGACTTAATCAAAGCAGAGTCAGGTTTGGAGCCCAGAGGTGGGTAGTTCTGAAGTCATTCTACTACTTAACCACCCTAATAGAAAATGTGTGGTTAGTTGTTTCTTTCTGCTCTCATAATGTTACTTGCCATCAGCTATGGCATACAATTTAGATTGCAAACATCAGAGCGGTTTCCTGGGTAAGACCGACAGCTTTGAGTAGTTTCCTAGATGTGTTGAATACCCTAGACATCCTTTGGTAACCTCCCATGACAGGGCAACACTACCCCAGAAATAGGCTTTCTTGTACTAAATCAGGAGCAGAAAGAAAGAAAGAAAGACTTTGATCTATTGCTTAGCCAACAGTTTCTCCTAGTGGAGGCAGTTCCCCAGGGGAAAATTAGTGTTTCATTTATGCTATAAATATTCAAAATAATGACATTTGTTCAACCACATACAAGTTTAATATACCTTCATAGTCAAGACAAGTTTTGGTGATGCAGTAATTCAAAAATTATGCAACCAATTCTTATTATTTTTAATGTTTATTTTTAATTGATATGTATTAATTGTATGTATGTATGGGGTATAGAGTGATATTCTGATACATGTGTGTGATACATAATGATCAAATCAGGGTAATTAACACATCTATCACCTCAAACATTTATTCTTTCTTTGTGTGTCATACAGCTAATTATGACTAAACTGAAGTTTCAGTCTTTAGATTCCAATTCCTTTGCATTTTAAGACCATGTGGCTGTGGTAGATATAAAATTTGGAATCCATACTCATAGTTTTCTGTATTTAATTTTTAAACAATAAATTGAGTGATTTAACAAACAGTCTATGCGCTCACAGTGCAGGGTTTTTTTTTGTTGTTGTTTTTAGTTTTTCTTTTATTTTGTTGTCCTTCTCCTGCAGATTGTTGTTTTGATTTATTTTTTATAGGCCAATAAAGAAAGTAATAAGTATGGACAGATTTAGGCAGACACTGCTATTTCCCCAACCCAGCACAACAAAAGGCGAGTTTGTCAGGATTCTTCCCCATCTTGCCGGTGAGTGCCTGATGTAGAAACCTGCCAGAGGGTGCAGACCTCCCTATACTCTCTCTTGGCATTTACCAAGGCATTCTAAATTTCTAGCTGAATTTTCTTACCATATTACATGGTATTGAGGGCACCTGTCTCAGGTAAGCAAACACTCAGATCCCACAGCAATCTGTGTGTCCCTGGATTTTGGGACAGTTGATTGCCCTTAGAACTTAGTTCTCTGATGGTTTTATGGAAAGTTGCTGACTTAAGGTGTGTCTTGTGTTTTTCTTGTTGAAAGGGTGGGAGCAACACTTTCCAGCCTTCTTTATGTGCAAGTTCTCAGTCTGCATCAGGCACAGGTGCAGTGACGGGTCCAAATAATGGCAGCACAGAGGTGGGACACCTGCCCCAGTCTCCAGCAATAAGGAGAGACTTTCTTTAGTAATTTATTTTAAAAACAAAAATTGGAATCCTAGAGGAAAAGGTATTCCCAAGGGGGAGGTAGAGCATGGGAGATGGTCTGCATGTGGAAACAGAATTTTGTGATCAAGAGCATCATAAACAGACTGGGATGTTACAGCTTGAATCCCAAGGAAAAGATTGCCAAGAAGTAAGATTGCTAGAAAGGAAGACAATTCCAGACACCATATACCATTTTGAGAAGTTTAAACTGTGTTTTTCTTAATTATGAGAAAGTGTGGAATGTTTATATAGGTAGGTAATGCAGTGAGCTTTATAGTTTACATAAATCTTGAGTCTATGTGCAAATAGTAGATTAGAGAACAAATGCAGGATGTCATTCATCATTCTGTAACAGTAGCACAGAAATAAGACAGAGAATGAGCTGCAGCTATCACAAATGGGAATAGAGAGTAGGAGTTAATTTGGTAAAACTTGGGAAGTAACATAAAGTTTCAAGAGTGATTGGGTAAAAGAGGTAAGAAGATAAATGTCTGAAGGATGATTCTCCAGGGTCTTGACTAGATATCTGAGGTACAGAAAAGAGGTGCAGGTTTACTCAAGGAGAGGATGAGTTTGTTTTTTGACCTGTGAAACTTGACCTGTGCACAGAACGTCAAGGATGGCTGTGTTCAGCAGGCAGTTGAGTGCATGATTCAGAAGCTCAAACGAGCTGGTTGAGCCTGGAAACAGAGGCTTGTTGTCTTCAGCATAAATGTGGTGGTTTGAACTATGTAAATATGTGGGATGGTAAGGTTGCTGTGACAAGTGGGATGACTAGAAGACTGAGGACAAAACTGTGAATGCATTGAAAAGGCTGGCAAAAAGAGCCCAGGAACTGGCTTGAAGGAAATGGCAATAAAGTCAGCGAGTGCTACTGTAAAAAACGAAGGATCTAAGCTTTACAATGAAGTTTAAAAAAAAAAGAAAAGAAAAAAAAGTTGACGGAGAGCTGAAAACAAATGAAAAAACTGTTGGATTCAACAAGAGGGAAAATTTTAAAAAGGAGTTTTAGTAGCATGCTGAGAATGAAAGTCAAATTTCAAATTAGAAGATATACCAGAAAGTGAACAAATGAGAATAGATTATATTTACAAATAATTTTGAATAAGATGAGACTAGAAGAGACTCTATTGCTCTCAGAAAATACTGCAAATGATGATGTAATAAAGAAACCAAAGAATCAGAACTGCTAAAATCTCAACTATCTGTGTGTCTGTGCCTAACATTCCAGCCTGACTTAAGATTCTGGATTAATTTGAAAATCCCAACAATGTCTCTACTCTCTAATTTGTCTCTTCCTGTAAATTCATTGTCATTCATTTTCTTTCTCTTTTTCCTCTTTTTCTTTTCCGCCCTCCTTCCTGCCTCCTCTCCTTCTTATGCTGTTGTTCCTCTTCCATCCTTCTCATTATTGCTGTTTCTTTTCTCTATTAAATTCATATAAAAATGACATATATTGAAACATAAATTCTAAAAGGATGAGAAAATCAAGGCAAAGGAAACCCTAACTTACGGGGACTGATTACTTTTTTAAAAGTCAACTGCAAGGAGAGCTAAAGAACTGGTAAAGTGTTCTTTGAAGCTAGAAAATATTGGCCACATGTCATGTTTCCTTCTCATGGGAACAGACGGATTTGACAAACATTACTATTTTTTTCTGGAACTTGGTAGGGCAAATTTTTACTTTCTATCCTGAGATAATGCGTACTATTCAAGAAGAAAACAGAAACTAATAGTAATCTGCAAAATTCTGGTGACATCCTTGTGTTTCCCAAAATTGTGCATACTTAGTATCTTAGTGTTTCTATTAAAGAATGGGGAGATACGCACCGTGATAACACCACAAACACACACACACACACATATACACATAACTACACATTTCTCTGAAGCCTTACTTTGAAAAAACGTACAAGTGGGAATTTTAAATGTCTGCCATTTCTGCCACAAAAGAGACAGTAAACAGATCAGAGCCACAGCACTTCCGTGAGACACTTTTGCCCATGGGACTTCTCCAGAGACACACATTCACACATCTCTTTGTCCCTCCATACATTTTTGGGTAAATCTAGAATACAGCAACAGGAGTCAGAACATAAAGTCTTTCTAGGGACTAGCCATAAATAGTAAGAATTAGGTCTATAGTACCCAGACCAAGTATGACATCACATCTGCCTACTGTGTACCAGACACAAACAACCCTCACTGATATGAAAGAGGCCCAACATTATATTGGTCCAATACAACGTGAATATGATAGAGGCAGGCAGAGATTAAATATGCCTTATAGAGAATTAATTTTATTATTTTGCATTCTTTCTAAGTTTTCTATTTGGCCAATATATTTTTTATTTCTACTTAGAGTTTAACTAATTCATTCACGATTTTTTCATAGAAATATTGTTTCAGTAGATTATGGAATGCCTTGTAGTACTGTAAAATGAAAGGAAAATCTGCAGTAGAAAGTCAGGGGTATGTGACTCTCATTTGATCTTAAGATCGATCTTGATTGATACTAACTTATATTTATAAACATGCTTGATTTCTATTTGTCTCTTTCTATATGTATGTGTTCTCTGTAACATATATAAATGAGGAAGCATAATAACACAATCAAAAACACTCCATTTATGAAAGCAAAGATATATAATAGTTCTGAAATCTAAAAAAGTGACTAATTTTGAACATGTTTTCTGGTATTTATCGTGCCTCCTGGATCTGTGGATTTCTTTCATTCCTCAGCTCCTCTCTCAATTTTTATTTTGTCTTCTTTTGAAAATCTTACAAGAAATATCTTAATTGTTGTCATTTGACACTCCACGACTCAACAGTGATTTATAATTTTGATCCCCTTACTCGCCAATAATGCATTCCAGCTTATTTTTTGTCTGTATCTATATTTGTATCTTATCTAACTGTATATGATTTGGCTATACTTTTACTTAGTTTAATTTCTGCTTTCATTATCCTTCTAATATCCTGTATATTCTTGATGCAAGTCCTGTTCATTATAGTTTTTAGTTTTCTATTGCTGTCGAAATAGTTTGTTAATCTTTTCATGTGTTTGTGAACATTTGGATTATTTCCAGACTTTAGGTATTAGAAAACAATCTGTGATGAATATTTGTGTACAAGTCTTTGTATGGAAACATGCTTTCAATTTTCTCATGGAAAGTGCTAGGAGTGGCATGGTTGCATCATATTGTCAATGTATGACTTACTTATTAAGAACTATGAAGCTATTTTCCAAGTGATTATATCCTTTATATCCCTGCAATCAGTGTACAAAATGCGGTTCCTCCACATTCTTGCAAATGCTTGATATGGTCAGTGTGTTTAATATTAGATATTTTAATGGATGTGTCATAGTGTCTCATCTGGCTTCATCCATACATTGCTAAGAACTAGTAATTGCAAGTATCTTTTCATGTGCTTGTTTTCTATCAACATCTCTTTGGTAAAGTATACATTCAGATATTTTCCCCATATTTTATTGGGTCATTTGTCTTCTTAGTATTGTTTTAAGTGTTCTTCTGGACACAAGTCCTTTATCAAATATAGAATGTATTCACTGATCATTAGAGAAATGCAAGTCAAAACCACAATGAGATACCATCTCATGCCAGTCAGAATGACAGTTACTAAAAAGTCAAGAAATCACAGATGCTGGTGAGGTTGTGAAGAAATAGGAACACATTTACACTGTTGGTGGGAGCATAAATTAGTTCAACCATTGTGGAAGACAGTGTGGCAATTCCTCAAAGATCTAGAGCCAGAAATACCATTTGACCCTGCAAATCCATTACTGAGTATATACCCAAAGGATTATAAATCATTCTATTACAAAGACATATGCATGAGTATGCTCATTGCAGCACTATTCATAATAGCAAAGACATGGAATCAACCCAAATGCCCATCAGTGATAGACTGGATAAAGAAAAGGTGGTACATATACACCATGGAATACTATGCAGCCATAAAAAGGAATGAGATCATGTCCTTTGCAGAGACACGGATGGAGCTGGAAGCCATTATCCTCAGCAAACTAACGCAGGAACAGAAAACCAAATACTGCGTGTTCTCACTTACAAGCGGGACCTTAACAGTGAGAACATATGTACCCAGGGAGGGGAACAACACACACTGGGGCCTGTCATGTGGTGGGGTAGGGGGAGGATGACCATTAGGAAAAACAGCTAACGCATGCTGGGCTTAATACCTAGGAGATGAGTTGATAGGTTCAACAAATCAACATGACACATATTTACCTATGTAACAAACCTGAACGTCCTGCACATGTACCCCAGAACTTCAAATCAAAATTTAAAAAGACCCAAAAGTCCACTTAAATAAAAACAAATATAGGATGTATTAGTCTTTTATTGCTGCCATAAAAATACCACAAATTTGCTCTCCTAAAAAAAACTTCAATACCAGTGTGGGCAACACAGTGAGACCCTGTCTCTAAAAAAATATAAAAATTAGCTGGGCATGTGATATGTGCCTGTGGTCCCAGCTACTCAGAAGGTTGAAATGGGAGGATCCCTTGAGCCCAGGACTTTCAGGTTACATTGACCCCATGATTGCACCAGTGCACTTCAGCCTGGGTGACAGAGTGAGACCCTGTCTCAAAAATAAATAAGTAAATAAATAACAGAATCACCATGTATGTATGACCTCATTGTTGCATAGGTGAAAAGTCCAGGTTGACTCAACTGGGTCTCAAATGAAGTCTGGTGGTGGGTTCTATGTAAGGTCTCATGAGGCTGAAATCAAGGGGCAGCCAGAATATTTTTTAAGTGATGATTCTGGAGGGATAATTGGTTGTTGAGAACATAAACTGTCTTGCGGTTATAGGACTTTTTACCATTTCAATTTCACATTGTTCATTACAAGTATAAAGTCACACAATTGATTGTGGTTATTGATCTTGTATCCTGCTACCATGCTGAACTAAATTATTAGTCCTAGTAATTTTTTGCAGATTTTATCACATTTTCTGCCTAGATAATTATCTATGTGTGAATAAAGGTACTCTTATTTTGTTCTTTTCCAATTTGTAAGCATTTTATTTATTTTTCTTGCCTGGTGGCACTGGCTAGAACTTCCGACACAATGATGAATAATGTAAGTAAAAGTAGACATTCTTGCCTTTTTCCTGATCTTAGAGGAAATCTTTAGTCTCTCACATGTAAGCGTAATGGTTAGTTCTAGGTTTTTTTATTTTTATTTTTCTATTTTTTTAGTGGTACATGCCCCTTATCAGGTTAAGGTTATGGAAGTTTTCTCATATATCTAATTTGCTCAACGTATTTCTAGGGAATGGATTTTGATTTTTCTGTATGTATCAAATCAACTTGATTAATTCAGCTTTTCTTTTTAGTTTGTTAACATGATGAATTACATTGAATTTTGACTAAGTCAAAACTAGAATATCTGCATATATTGAACACAAAATCCACTTGTTTGTGATGTAATATCCTTTTTATATATTATTCCATTCAAGTTGATAAAATATTGTTTAGGATTTTTTTATCCATGTTTATGAGGAATATTGATCTGAAGTTTTCTTAATGTGTGTGTGTATATATATATATATATATTCCATTTTCCTCATTCATAATCTCATATTTTTAAAGTTGACATCAAAATTACATGTATTAATCAAAAAGGATTTGCAATATCTTATTTTTTCCATACTCTGATTTTTTTTTTTATAGAATTGTGTAGTTTTCATTAAATGTTTGGTAGATTTCACTAGTGAAACCACATGGGAATAAAATTTATTTGTGGGTAGTTTTATTTTTTTAACTAAAATTTAACTTATTTAATAAGATATTACAATGCATTATGTTCATATTTTCTTTTATTTTGAAACAAGTTTGTGTTTTAGCTTATCCATGATTAAATTACAAGTACAATATTATAACAGGAGGGTCATTCATAGAATCTACTTCATGAAAAAATGTCGTGTGAACATAAAATTCTTTTATTGTTTTCCTCCAAACTCCCTCATACAAGTTCTATTTGCATTTTAAATTTATTTGGGGTTGTTTTTTATTCATAGGTTATATCATTAAGAATTAGACTTCTAACCACATTCATCATATTTTCTAATTTTTCAGCTTTCACAGGGGACTAAATATTGTTCTAATGTATTGAGTTACTAGTACAATATGAATACATTTACTTTATGTATTTCACTATAATCACAATAAATAATTTCACTCTTCTGAGTGAAAAAATAAATGAGTTCAATAATCTTTCTCATGAGATCAATATACATATATATATTCGTGTTAATACATCTATTTATGCATGTATTTGCACATACATACAGTGGAAGTGGCACCACTTACCATCACCCCTAGTGATCCACTAGCCAAACATTTGCTTCCCGTTCCCGCAACATTACATTCTGCTGGCCTAGAGGTCTTAGTTACAGCGGGAAGAACGCTGCCACCAGGAGACACAACAATTCCATTAAACTGGAAGTTAAGATTGCCACCTGGATACTCTGGGCTCCTCCTATCTTTAAGTGAACAGGCTAAGAAGGGAGTTACGGTGTTGACTGGGGTGATTGACCCGGACTATCGAGATGAAATTGGTCTACTACTCCACAACGGAGGTAAGGAAGAGCATGCATGGAATACAGGAGATCCATTAGGACAGCACTTAGAATTACCATGACCTGCGATTAAGGCAATGGGAAACTACAACAGCCCAATCCAGCCAGGACTACAAATGGCCCAGACCCTTCAGGAATGAAGGTGTGGGTCACTCCACCAGGAAATAAAACCACGACCTGCTGGAGTGCTTGCTGAGGGCAAAGGGAATACAGAATGGGTATCATCAAGATAGTCATCAATACCAGCTACGACCACATGACCAGCTGCAGAAAGGAGGACTGAAATTGTCATTAGTATTTTCTCCTTCTTTTGTAAAAAAACATGTTTGTGTTCATGTATACGCTTACACTAAGAAAATATCTTCATTTTATTTCCTTTCTTCTTTATCATGTGATATAAGATTTATTGACTTCACATCAGCATTTAAGTATTGTTAACTTTATGTAATAATATTTGGGTTGGGGATTGGTGCATTTCTGGTTGTTGGAAGGATAGTTGCATTATGTTAGGTGTAATTATGACCTTATTATTGTCTTTATTTGAAGATTATGTGCGATCTTAGGAGATGTGTATGGATTCAAGTTGACAAGGGGTGGACTTGTGATGGTTAATACTAAGTGTCAATTTGATTGGCTTGAAGGATACAAAGTATTAATCCTGGGTGTGTCTGTGAGGGTGTCGCCAAAGGAGATTAACATTTGAGTCAGTGGGCTGGGAAAGGCAGACCCATCCTTAATCTGGGTGGGCACCATCTCATCAGCTGCCATTGAGGCTAGCATATAAGCAGGCAGAAAAATGTGGAAAGAAAGACTAGCTTAGCCTCCCAGCCTACATCTTTCTCCCATGCTGGATGCTTCCTGGCCTGGAACATTGGACTCCAATTTCTTCAGTTTTGGAACTCGGACAGACTCTACTTGCTCCTCGGTCTCCAGACAACCTATTGTGGGTCCTTGTACTCATGTGAGTTAATATTTTTTATACATATATATATGTGTGTGTGTATATATATATATATTTATTCCATTCATTCTGTCCTTCTACAGAACCCTGACTAATATACATATCTACATGAACATATATATAAAATTCAATATAGGTATAAGTGTATGTAATCAGATTCCCTTACGAAGTCAATTTTGTAACATTCCCATATGTTTACAAAATTATAATCAATTTCATGCACTGTATTATGTTGGAGATATGCACACACACACACATATATACACACATATATTATATATGTGTATCTATAATATATGTATATATTATATATCATACAATGTATACCATATAATAAACATATATACATATATAATATATAATATATACATATATCATATAGTATATATAATATATAATATATGTATATATAATATATTGTGTATACATATATGGTATATAATGTATATATACATTATGTATCGCACATGTATGTATATATTATATATACATTATATATGATATGTGTATATATTATATATGTGTATATAATATATACACATATCATATATAATGTGTGTATATATAAAATAACTTGTTAATATGTGGGGAAGGTAGAATTCTGAGATACCCCAAATAATCCACACTCTGGTGTAAGCCTCTCTTTGTAAGAGTTGGTAGCAGGGTAGCACCTATGATTCATTCCTATTTAACAGAGTGTTACACAGGTAATGGGGTAGTCTTTTGCTTATTTTATATGGCCAAGGTAATGGAATAGTTACTCACAGATTTCATTAGATTATATGAGATTCCATACGAGTCTACTTGAGAAGGAGAGATTTTCCTGATGGCCTTGAACAAGGAAGCCACCTCACGCTGAAGGGGCATATGAAGTAAGTCACTGGCCAAAGCCTGGGGGCAGCTTCTAAGAGCTGAGAACATCAGCCAACAGCCAGCAAGGAAAAGGATGACAGTCACACAACTTCATGAAATAAATTCTGCCAACATCCCAAATAAGATTGGAAGCTGATTCTTTACCAGTCAATCTTCCAAATGCAAATGCACTCTGACCTTCACCTTGATTGCAGCCTTGTGAAGCACGGAGCATATGACCCAATGAAGCCAAGCCTGACACATGAACCGTGAAATCTGTGAGACACTAAATGCGTGATGTTTAAAGCCAAGTTTAAGGCAGGTTTGCAGCAACTTCTTATGCGGCAATTGAACATCAATACAAGATTGATGGAAATTTGTTAAATAAACAAGTGGTCAGAAAAACATACAATTCTTGTAAGTGGCCTCAAAATACCTGATTAGCTGTCATTTTCAACAGCTTTCAAATAACAATCATGGTTTGTACATGTCTAGATGTTCATATATATCATATTTGAATCATGCCCAGATGCAGAAAATAAATTGCACCTAGAATGATCAATTCATTTGGCATTATTAGTATTTTTTATATATATAGTATATATAATATCGTGTATTATGTGATCACTTAATTAGTGAGTGAGCATGACCAGACCATTCATGTGCAATAAAGAGTAAGTATGGAATCATAACTGCTTGTGGGTTGGAGAGTAGGAGAGGGAGTGTTTCCAGGCTGTGCTCATTGGTTAAGTTTCTTCAGCATAAGGTCTGAAATGTAAGTTTGTCCCAGAGATGCATGTTGTTTGAATGGCTCATACGTCTGGACCTGTCACTATGTCTGAACAAGTCAGTTTGTGTTTCTAGGTTGGTTAATATCTTATGAATGTCCTCTCTGGGATACAATCAAAGTGTGGCAGAGATAATAATTGTCCCCAGCATACATTGTCTCCCTTTTCCTTTTAGTGAACATCAGTGATTAAGTTTGCAGAGATGGGATGTGAGTAGAAGTAATATGGGCACTTGTTTGTTCTTAAAAAGGAAGTTTCCAGCCCTTCACTTTGCCCCATCCCTGTTAGCTGGAACACAGCAAAAACTGGGGTTACTAATACAAACACAAAGATTGAAATCATTATGTTGAGAAATGGCAGAGAAATTCCAGCATCCTGGACACTCACAGATGAACCTAGGAGAGTAATAAACTTCTATCTTATTTAATGCATTGGAATTTCAGGTTGCTTTGTTTGAGAAGCTAAAAAATACTTAGCTTGAACTTGACCTAATGTATTCAGTTGAGGGTGGTCACTAATCCTGCTTATTCCTCTCCCCAGGGCATAAGACACATTGGTAGCATTTATACCCTATGCTTCCTTGAAGCTCACCTAAATCTTTCAAAAACACACCAACATGTATGAAGCTCAGGGACCCAGGATGCTTATACCTTAGCAATTTCTTGCTCATGTCTCCGTGTAGTATATAGAGAAGATCAGTAGATAGTTCTGTTGGCAAGACATAAATGTATGTATCTCTGGAGTTAGTTCTATTCAAGTTCTTGTTCTGCCATTTTTTGACACTTTGCATAAATCATTTGAACTTTCTGAGCCTCAATTTCTACATTATTTCTACAAAGTTGAAATAATGACTATCTTGAAATTCCATGGAGATATTAAATTATATGAAATTGAAGTAATAATAGCTATCTTTAACTTCTATGGAGATAGTAAAAGATAATTATAAATGGCACATCGAAAGCAGTTGATAAGTTATGCTTAACAATGTTTATTATTGAATACTAGTTGACATTGATAATCATACTAGAAAACAGCCTGTTATCCTCTCACTGTTAATGATAATGGTGGTAAATTGATAACAATCAGATTATGGAGTGACAGGAAGACCATCTTTCCCGTCTAGAATATGTTGCCCTTGTGATGCTGTTAATATATCTAAATAGAGTTGTTTAGCTCTTCCTTTTATATACAGATCAGGAACTCCCTATACAGTTTAGAAAAAATACATTTTGACTCACAGTACAGGGTAATAGTTAACAGCATTTTAAAAAAAGTAAATATCATCTATATATATATATATTCTAATGTATCTTAGTTCTGTGTATATGGAGTCATCAATTACGTTGCCATTAGGGTTGGAAAATGTACAATTACTTAGTTTCTGTTTCTGATGGCACAAATGGATTTCTTCCCATGAACAAATGTAAAAGTATATCTTTTGTGTAGTGTGTTTGTTTCCAAATTGTGTGAGTATGATGCTAATAACATTGATATTTTGAAATACACATCATAGAAATATCAGTTTATTCACATCATATTCATTAATAGTATGGCTGAAAAGATACTCAAGACTTTTCTTGATGACAATACTTACTCTTGTGGGATTAGAATTTTGTAAAAATGATTTTTCCTGAAATAACTGGGATATTATTTCTTGCATAACTATTAAATACACTATTTGGGTTTCTTAGACATCTTTAAAGCTACTATTATGTACATCAAAATGGATCTCTTAGTTACATGCAGCTAGCTATTGACTTCACCAGATTTGATAACAAAATTATTCCTCTAGTTTCAGAGTTGGTAAATATTTTGTGCATGAAAGACCAGATAGTACATATTTTGTACAAATTTTAGGTTTTTCAGGACATATAAAGTCTTGTATTTTTATTTTTTCTCATAATCGTTAAAAATGATTCAAAAAAATTAGCTCACCGGATATACAAAAGCAGGTCACATACCTGATTTGTCTCTCAGTTTGTCAAAGGTCACTGTAGCTTGTTTTTAGAGGGAAAATAGTATTTATGATATGTGTGATATCACATGATACACATTTGGAATGAGACCTTTGTTGACAGAATGTGTAAGACCAAATAACTACAATTTCCTAAAAATTAACATTTTGATCTAAATAATTACTTTATTATAAGGTGTGATGACTCTGTCCTGGGTAAGCTAAATTATTTAATTACTATTAATAAATGTAAGCTAATCACTATAATAAATAATACCTTTATGTAAACTTTCTTTTAACATGATTAGAACTTTGTTATGTATTAATGACAGAATCCAAGCACACAAACTTCCACATGATTAACTTAGAGAATCATACGCTTTGAGTTTTGTAATTTCTTTCATCTCTAGGTTTTTCAAGTCCTGTTCATTCAGTCAGAAGATGAGAAGAAAGGCTATGATGTTTGCAGGTGAGATTTTGCTGGTCAGGTTTTGTGAGCATTCACACAGAATAGAAAAAGCTCTGGAACGTTATATTGTCCAGATCTTAAGCAACAGGGGCACATCTAATGTTAAGCATGTGTGAGAAGTGTAGTCTGACTGTGTGCTCAGCAGGAAAAGCAAGCAGATTCTGTCAAGCACATACAGTTCTGGGACATACTTAAACTTTATTTCTTCCCCTTCAGTTATACCATCCTCTTTAGGGTGCCTGTCCGACTGACAGAGTTCACTCTGGAGAGTTCCCACCCATTTGTATACCAATGATTCATCATTCTTGGTCACAACAGATTGGATCAGTGTTGGGCATCTGACTCCAGGTAGCTGTCTGTTTTACCTGGTTAATGAATGTGCCAACTAGATTTCTTTTGGGAAGTTTTAACTCAAGACATAAGAAGAGTCAGCTAAAAAATAATATTGAGTGGCAGTAGAGTCAAAGATAGAGAGTGGTTGAGGTGCCATGATTATGAACAAGTAGAAATGAATGATACATGCCTGAGGCTGAGGGTGCAACAAGATAATTGAACTCCACAATTCTAGATTCCCGGCAGATGAATGAAAGACTAGTCTCAGTTACTTGATCTTTTTCCATCTAATTTAATTCTATTGTATATTAAGAATAGGTGGGTGTAGTGGCTCACCCCTGTTATCCCAGCACTTTGGGAGGCCAGGGCAGGTGGATCACCTGAGGTCAGGAGTTTGAGACCAGCCAGGCCAACATGGTGAAACCCCATCTCTACTAAAAATATAAAAATTAGTCGGGTGTGGTGGTGCACAACTGTAATCTCAGTTACTCAGGAGGCTGAGTCGGGAGAATTGCTGGAACCCGGGAGGCAGGGGTTGCAGTGAGCTGAAATCATGCCATTGCACTCCAGCCTGGAAGACAACAGTAAGACTCCAACTCAAAAAAAAAAAAAAAAAAAACCTAACCTCAATTAAGTTTACCTAGTGCTTATCTTAAATTCGAAATTTATCGTACAAAACCATGTATTTAATTTGATAAAATTTAACCAGTTTGATTTTAACCAAGATGGAAACTTGTCCCTCATTAGTAAGAAATACATGTTCAAAGATTTCTCAGTACTGATGATAGGTCATCTCTGACTCTCTGTGCTCGGTCCTTCCATGCGGTTATGTTTCCCGTGATGACGTTTTCCATATTTATTTTGCTACTTATTTGTCTGATCCATCAGATTGTGACTTTTTTGGAGCACTCTAAGCACAGATACATTTAATTCAGCAAATATTATATTAAAATGCCTCCAGTGAAAGGAACTGATTGCTTTAGCCAATCGCCATCCACTCCCTTTAGGGATGACTAACATCGAGAATATAGTCTTGATGACAACTAGCCATAGCACAGGAATTTAAACTTACTAACAGATATTAATTAACACATGATTTGTTCACTCATAAAATGCACATTTTTATGTATGTACAATAACATATACATATTTTATTGATGTATTTACTATAGCACAACCTATTAAAAGTGAGTTAGTGGAACTAGAATCCAAGCTTCTGATACCTTGAGTAAGAGAAAGAAAGACCATCTGTGAATGCCAAGCCCAAGGAAAGTCAGTTCAAAGGGCTGTAGGTTAAAGGTAAAGGAATGGTGTCCTATTTGCTCTGAAAAAAAGAAATTTGGCAAAGGCCCTCAAATGCTTATTTAAAATGATAGGAGCAGGATCATTGTTAATGGATACTAAAATCATTCTTAAATATTTCACAGAATGGTACAACTCAAAATCAATGAGACAGGGGTAACTGGGTTGGCAACATTTACTTTTTTTTCAATCAAGGTTCTAAAAAGACAAAATAAATAAATAGATAAATGAATAAATAAATAAACTAGATTCTACCAACCCAAAGTAGAATCTTTCATTATTCCTTTTTTATGGAAGGAAAGGCATTTCAGTACAAAATATCAGAAAAGAAATAATCTCAGCCTTTAAAGCCCTTAACAATAAATACATTTAGCTTTAGGAAAAATTATACTAAGTTAAATTTTTTTTTCTTTTCATTTGACGTGGACAAATACAATCTCATTATGCAAAGACACTGGTTTGTTGATCAGCACTTAGAAACAGCTAAATTCGATTTGTTTCCAAAAATAGACCATATGTACCAAGGACAGAGAGCAGTCCAGTGCCAAGTGCTTAGATGTGGTTGAGAAAAATCGAATTGGAATGACTGAGACATAATAATAACGTATTTGCTTCCTATTAAAGAGTCTTACGTATGCTAGGGAAAAGCTGCCTCTCAGTTCTCACTTGAGCTGACAAAGCAAAACTTCAGTAGATACAGGTGAGTGGAAATTCAAATGGAATGAGCAGGCAAAGGCTCAAAATCAAGACAAATGAAATTGTCATTAGATCTTAAGGATATAATCTGTTTGACATTTCCTTGTGCAGAAATCAAGAGCTACTCTTTTCATTGCTAGTTAAACTAATATGCTGAAATAGAAGTAATGTAGTATTTACAGATAAGTGGATTATTTTTCATTGACACCAGTTGAAGAAGCTCAGCCTTAAGTATTGCTTACCCATGAAAAAGGAGAAGATGAACTGATGACAGGGTAATATAGGTGAAATTTAGATGTGACTTACCATACTGCAAGACTCATTTCCTGTCAAAACTGCCTGTGGTCAAGAAATTTTAAAGAATTCTTGTGTTGTCTGTATTACTCCATTTTCATGCTGCATATAAAGAAACACCAGAGACTGGGCAATTTACAAAAAAAAAAAAAATGTTTAATTGGACTTATAGTTCCACATGGCTGGGGAGGCCTCACAATCATGGCGGAAGACAACAAGGGGCAAGTCACATCTTACGTGGATGGCGGCAGGAAAAAGAGAGCTTCTGCAGAGAAACTCCTGTTTCTCAAACCATCAGATCTCCTGAGATCCATTTACTATCACAAGAACAGCATGGGAAAGACCTGCCCCAATGATTCAGTCATCTTCCCCTGGGTCCCTCCTGCAACAGGTGAAAATTACGGGAACTACCAGATGAGATTTGGGTGGGGACACAGAGCCAAACCATATCACTATCCATCACTCTATATGTATATTCTGGGGTTTGTAATTTTTGTATGTGCACCCTGTATTTTCATACATGTTTCAGAAAACTCAGTTCCGTAGATGTATCTTTAATCTATTTTCCAGTTCATTAATTATAGCTTTATGATTGATCTAGTTAATTTCCTCTCTTGCTTTCAACATCTATAGCTTTTGGTAATTATAATAGTGAATACCAAATGCTTGCATAGAGTAAACCAGACACATGTAAGTGTTGAATTTTATTTTCACCTGACAGTACTCCAGAACCTTTTTTAGCAAGGCCAGAACTGTGGTTTAAGAACCAGAATATTGAGGTCAGAGAGAGAAACAAATCTTGTATCCATGCTGATGAGTTTGGATTTTGTCCAGTAATAAGCCAACAGGAAAGTGTTGTGATAAAATTAATTTAAAACAGCAACCTTGGTGACAGGAAAGGTGATAAATTAGAAGGGATTAAGACATGAGTAAAGTTAGAAAAAAAAATAGTGCTATCTCTTAAGGGATTCTTACAAGCAGAGATAGGAAATTTTCACTGAGAATAGAGAGGAAGGAGTGGATTAAAGAGGCATTTGAGGGTAGAATTGACTCTCTATGACAACTAATGTAGATAGTTGGAGGAGAAATCTAGGCTAGTCTCAAAGGCAGCTGGGTTTCCATTGAGGCTGCCCAGACAAAAAAACATGCTGAAAGAAATTAGGAGCAACAAAGTCGGAAAGAAAATATATTTTGGACAGATACAGTTCCTATAGAAGATACAGGAATATTCTGAAGAATTGCCTTTATAATATGAAGGCGTGGACATCATGCTTCCCAGAAAAAAAAGCGTTGGCAATCTTTCCATTCTTCTCTGAGTAAGATTGAACTGTTTAATATTTCCCAACAGAGCCTCTAAAACGTGACTCTCTTCTTCCTCTTCATTCCCAGCTTTCTCTGGGCATTGGCTGGCTACGTTCATGACTTTCCTTTAGGTATGCCTAAATGCTTTACTTCTCTCAAAACACCATCTTGGTTACTTCACGTCTCCTTGAGCACAATCACTTCTTCAACAAGAAAAGTGCTCACCTCAGGGAGGGTGAGCATTTATTCATTAAGACTCAGCCCAACACAATCATCCTCTCTTTGAAGTTATTTTTGTCTTTTTCCTGAGCCTCCACCCTCAAGGTCAAATTTACAAGTGACTTTTACATTCCCTGATTGTATTCTTCAAATTCATTGGATTCAATGTTTACATACTTGTTTCCCTCAGTACAGGACAGATATTGTCTTGTACTTTGTTTTCTAGGCAAATGGCCAATGTAACTAAGGGAGAATGATGTTTGTTGGATGAACTTATGACCAAATGAATGAACCAGTGACTGATTGAGCTGACACTGTCTGTTAGGCAGTTGTAAGTCTGAATCAGGCATCCCAAAGGTAGACTGCACAGTAAGGGAGATATTTGGATGGCACCCAAATACACAGATGAACATTTCATTGAAGAAGGGGGTGATCAAGATGTTAAGTGTTGAAGTGAGTTATTGGGGTGAAGAATGAAAAGAGGCTACTAAGTTTGCACTTAAAGAATCAACTAAGGGGCCGGGTGCGGTGGCTCAAGCCTGTAATCCCAGCACTTTGGGAGGCCGAGACGGGCAGATCACGAGGTCAGGAGTTCAAGACCATCCTGGCTAACACGGTGAAACCCCGTCTCTACTAAAATACAAAACTAGCCGGGCGAGGTGGCGGGCGCCTGTAGTCCCAGCTACTCGGGAGGCTGAGGCAGGAGAATGGCGTAAACCCGGAAGGCGGAGCTTGCAGTGAGCTGAGATCCGGCCACTGCACTCCAGCCTGGGCAACAGAGCAAGACTCCGCCTCAAAAAAAAAAAAAAAAAGAATCAACTAAGGATAGAAATTATTGTTGGGAGATGGTGACTAGCATGACCATACCACTGGGTGGTTCTATAGGAAGTATATGAAATTGTGTATCTATGTGATATGGCTTGGATATTTGTCCCCTCTAAATCTCATGTTGAAATTTGTTCCCCAAAATGGGAGCAAAATGGGAGGTGGGACCTGGAGGGAGGTGGTTGGGTCATGAGGGCAGATCCCTCATGAATAGCTTGTTGCTATCCTCACAGTTATTAGTGAGTTCTCATTCTATTGGTTCCCATGAGACCTGAAGGTTAAAAACACTCTGGCACCTCCTTCTCTTCCCTCTTCCTCCCTCTTCCACCATGTGATGTCTGCTCCCTCTTTGCCTTCACCATGGTTGAAAGCTTCCTGAGGTTCTCACCAAAAGCAAATGCTGGCACTGTGTTTATTATACCACCTGCAAACTGTGAGCCAAATGAACCTCTGTTCTTTATAAAAAACCCAGACTCAGGTGTTCTTTATAGCAATACAAATGGACTAGGACTCTATCTATCTATCTATCTATCTATCTATCTATCTATTTATCATCTATCTATCTTGGTTAGTTTGGTGCTCATTGTTCTTTTTATGAGGTAATTATAGAATATTTAATTGCCCAGAGCCAATTATATAACCCCAACTATAAACAGCAAATGAACGGGTCTTTCACAACTGAGTTTCAAACAAGGAATCCTAAGCTAACATTATCCAACCCCAACTTCTGTGACATCATACTAGACAGACTAACTCAAAACATTTAAAAATATAGACATATAGGTATAAATATATATGCCCAACTTGATTACATCATTCATGAAAGATAGTAATATATCCTTTCCAAAGTTCATATTATAGTTTCACATAGAACATATAAAAACTACTTGAATATGAATTTATTTTCTATAGAAAGAGTAAGACATATTGAGACACCTTAGTGAAGTCTCCAAGAAAATAATTTCAAAGCACTAAATCAGTACATTTATTTTTGTGTCACTATTTTGAACTTAAAATGCCCTGAAGAAGTAAGACTAATTTTCATATAAAACTTATTTACTTAAAATGAAAACTAGCACATATCCTTATAAGAAAATTAAAACTTCATACGGAATAGTTACATTTTAAAAGACTGTATAAGCTAATTATTAAACTAGTGAAGTGCTACATTTAATTTATTAGATTAATTGACCTACTTAATTATATTTTTAAAATATTATATTAATTGCATCAGAATACCTTTACTCCTACCACTAAACAGAGATTCAGCAAATTATGTATCCTCTTCTTCAAATTACTTTTGTTAATCATATAAAATATCAATTTTATAATCATAACTGTGATGTATCACTCAGCAGCTGAATATTTTAAAAAATAGATTACCTGCTCATCATTGCAGCAAAGAAACTTCAAGAGCTTCCAAAGTAGGTCAGATCATAATAGTGACACTGGAGGGGGGCGGAGCAAGATGGCCGAATAGGAACAGCTCCAGTCTCCAACTCCCAGCACGAGCGACACAGAAGACCGGTGATTTCTGCATTTTCAACTGAGTTACTGGGGTCATCTCACTAGGGAGTGCCGGACAATCGGTGCTGGTCAGCTGCTGCAGCCCGACCAGCGAGAGCTGAAGCAGGGCGAGACATCGCCTCACCTGGGAAGCACAAGGGGAAGGGAATCCCTTTTCCTAGCCAGGGGAACTGAGACACACAACACCCGGAAAACCGGGTAACTCCCACCCCAATACTGCACTTTAAGCAAACAGGCACACCAGGAGAATATATCCCACACCTGGCCGAGAGGGTCCCATGCCCACGGAGCCTCCCTCATTGCTAACACAGCAGTCTGCAATCTAACCACAAGCCCACCATTGCTGAGGCTTAAGTAGGTAAACAAAGCTGTTGGGAAGCTCGAACTGGGTGGAGCTCACAGCAGCTCAAGGAAACCTGCCTGTCTCTGTAG
>NW_016819796.1:873238-882093 GCF_001698545.2 Rhinopithecus bieti | reverse complement strand
TAGTATTGAAAACATATGCATTTTTAAAATTTTTTGGTAAGTATAATACAAAACACTTTTAAAAGGCTTTTGATTTCAAAAGTGACAAAATATTATCTTAAATTATTTTTATGTTTTAATGACACAAAAAGCAAAGGGATGTACTACTTTCATTTTTAGGAAGAAACATACAAATGGATTAACATTTTTGCCCATATGAAGCAAATATGTAATTTAATTTGAAAAGATCTAAGTCTGGCCTCCATGACACTCTCATTATATAATTTCTGGCAAGGTTGTTAGACTCTCAGTTACGTACTTGCCTCTTGAATGATGTGGTCGTTCTAACATGGTATGATCTGATGTCTATTACATCTCTGTGTCACAAGGAAAGCTTATTAATTTATTTGATTTCTAACAGAATAAATCCTATGAGCATTTGAGTTGCTGCCGTTTGAACATTTTAAATCACTTTTACATAAACAAAAAAAAATCTGTCTCTATCTTTGTGTCCCTATGTGTGTATACACACACACACACACACACACACACACACACACACACAAATAACTGGCTTTACCTATAAGAATAAGAACTAAATCTTAGATGTAGGAAGAGAAGGTTTATAAAGGCTATAATGCAATCAATAGAACATTCTAGAATTTGTTATAGGGCATTTTCCTGGATTTTCTCTCCTTATATGGGTTGCATCGGGGCCTACTTAATTAAATATTTATGGTATATTTTTCATAGATACTTCATTACATTTGGGTATATATTATGGGAAGGGTCAGCAGTGTATTTTTGTGTCAAAAATGTAAAAGTGAATATATGTGTGACTGACCAAGAAGTATCTATCTTCTTTTTGATCATCTGTTGAAACCTATATTCAAAATAAAAGTAGAATCTTCACAACTATCCACTCTTCTGTAATTAAAATCAGAATCTTGCTAAAGTAATATCCATGGTATTAACATCCTTTGAATGTACCAAACACACTTAGACTTACTCCTGTTACTTTTGATTCCCCCTTTTCCTTGGTGCTGACATTTAGTCTTTTACAAAATCCACTATTAATATTTTCTCCCTAATTTCCAGTCTCAAGACAAACTTTGTCATAGTGAAACAAATGTAAAGGATTATAAATCATGCTGCTATAAAGACACATGCACACGTCTGTTTATTGTGACACTATTCACAATAGCAAAGACTTGGAACCAACCCAAATGTCCATCAATGACAGACTGGATTAAGAAAATGTGGCACATATACACCATGGAATACTATGCAGCCATAAAAAAGGATGAGTTCATGTCCTTTGTAGGGACATGGATGCAGGTGGAAACCATCATTCTCAGCAAACTATTGCAAGAACAGAAAACCAAACACCGCATGTTCTCACTCATAGGTGGGAACTGAACAATGAGAACGCTTGGACACAGAAAGGGGAACATCACACACTGGGGCCTATCATGGGATGGGGGGAGGGGGGAGAGATAGCATTAGGAGAAATACCTAATGTAAATGACGAGTTAATGGGTGCAGCACACTAACATGGCACATGTATACATATGTAACAAACCTGCACGTTGTGCACATGTACCCTAGAACTTAAAATGTAATAATAAATACATAAACAATGGCTCTCCCTTCCACCCCTCTCAAATATTGAGTCAACTATCCTAAAAGAAAGGATCGGACACAAGGTTAAATACCATTTTCTTTCTGCATCTCTCTTATTGAAAAAACATAAAAGTGTTCACATTTTCCGATTTTAATCAATCACAATGCTCAGAATAATGTTTTACACTCTTTTTTAGTAAGGACCAAGTAATCTTGGCATTTTAGGGAGCAATTTTGTACTCTGTCCTAGGAGATAATTCTGTGCACTGGTCCTTCAAATTCATAGCAGATTCATACTAAATACTGGCTCTTTTTCAAAATATGTCATGTTGAGTATGTTTTCAGGATCCAGGTCATTTAGCATTATTTGGATAAATACTTTGATAAATTTCCACATCTTGTTCATGAGTCATCAACTATTGGTGACAAAATAATTTTATAATCTCTCTTAAGACATTATATTTGTGTATATTTTATTAAACAAATAGTATTTATTTTAAAAATATTCATTAGCAATGTGCCACCTACAGAACATTTTATTTACCATTTTCTCATTATGCAGAGTTCTTTTTAGTTGGAAACGTACAGTATGGTTCTATAACAATCACTTATTTGAATTAACCATGTTATTATAAACATTTTCAAATTGTTACCTAATTATAACAGTTACAAATAATGGTTATCATTTTAGAGGTCATAACCAAAACGATTATAATGACAATTTGATTATACACTATACACATTATCTTACTTTATTCCCTAACAAATTTATGATTTGATATTAATTCCAATTTATATATAAGAACATTTTAAGTTGAAGATATGAAGGGATTGGCTGAGGTTTCTTGCAACTAGCACGTGGACACCCAGGGAATTTGGATTCTCTCTTCCCAAAGTTGCTCATCCTTCATACCTATCAGTACATTCACTTCCTCCGAAATGTTCATTAAACATATATATTAACATTTATGGTGCTTTTGCTTTTTGTTTTCAGATTATGTTGTTGGCATGAAATTACCTTCTATGTATTGCCTATTTTTGAAAGGAAATATTATGGTTCATAACACAGGTCCCTATCCATATTAATAAACAAGTGTGTGTTCTCAAGGCAGTGGTTTTCGTTAGGCCAGTAAATTTCAGCCTCGGCCATTTCATCTGTAAAATAAAAATAATTAAGCCTAACTCACTGAGTTTGTTTCATGTTAGAATGAGACATTACCCGTGAATAGCTCAGTACATGAAACATAATAGACATTCTATACATTTTAATGGTCATAAAATAACAGTAGCATTTCATGGATGAATGAAATTAGGATGGACAATGATAATTGAAAGAGCAAATCAATAAACAAAGATGAAATAATAACCCAAAACAGTAATTAATACTTCATCAATAACTACAAGTTATGGAAAAAGACTGGTTCATTCCTCGCCCCGCCTTCCCCCTTCTCTTCCTTATCTCCTTATAGTAATTCTTCTTTTCCTACTCCTTCTCTGTCTCATCCTTTTTGACTCTTGTTCCTTTTAAGTTTACAAATGTCTTTTGGCTTCAGATATTTATATTCAGTTTTTAATTTGCATAAATGTTATGGCAAGTTACATGTTTGTATACAGTTTTAGGATGCTTTTCTCATTACGGCATGTAACTATGGTTGAGGGGGTATGACATAATTTGATTGTATCTTAAAACCATGGCCAGGCACGGTGGCTCACGGCTGTAATCCCAACGATTTGGGAGGCCGAGGCAAGCGGATCACGAGGTCAGGAGATTGAGACCCATCCTGGCCAACATGGTGAAACCCCGTCTCCACTAAAAATACAAAAATAGCCAGGCGTGATGGAGGGCACCTGTTGTCCCAGCTACTCGGGAGGCTGAGGCACGAGAATCTCTTGAACCCAGGAGGCGGAGGTTGCAGTGAGCCGAGATAGTGCCACTGCACTCTAGCCTGGGCAACAGAGCGAGACTGTCTCAAAAACAACAACAACAACAAAAAAGCCCTGCACCATGATCTCTGTGTAGCATATCAACTCAGAGAAACAGCACAATTATTCCTGTGTTATTGCCTTTATTTTATTTCCTTTATTTTACAGAATAGAAAATGTATGGGTTTGTTGCTGGAAGGAGGACCCAGTTCTGCCAGGCACCAAAGCCCATATACTTTTCATTTTTCAGCCCTTCAAATGGAATCTGGGTAGAGGTTGTTTATGTTGGGTAGCCACACTTTTGAAGAAAACTGCATTGAATTTTAAACAAAGAAGTTGAAATTTTAGGGACACCATGTGAGATAAAATTTTATCAGAAAACAATGAGAAAACAATATGTTTTTTTTTTTTTTAATTTTAGGTGAGTGAGTATAAACATGTAGAGGGGTTACATATTAGTAGCAAACGTATAAAAGTCTATGTATTTGTTCATATGGTGTCTTGGTGGATATGGCGGTTTCCATAAATGCATATGTTTAGTAATTTATAAAATATGTCCTTATTTTAATAGTTTTAAATGAAATGTAATGTAAAAGAAAAGCTACCCTTAGATAGCCACGCCTGTACTTTCCATTTTTCAGTTTATTTGTTGGACCATTTGTCCCTTGCTAAGAGCATGTTCAAAATTTTAGGCCAGGCGCGATGGCTCACGCCTGTAATACCAGCACTTTGGGAGGCCGAGGCGGGCAGATCACCTGAGGTCGGGAGTTTGAGATCAGCCTGGCCAACAGGGTGAAACCGCGTCTCTACTAAAAATACAAAAATTAGCCTGGCGTGGTAACTAACACCCGACTGTAGTCCCAGCTACTCAGGAGGCTGAGGCAGGAGAATCGCTTGAACCCGGAAGGCGGAGGTTTCAGTGAGCCGAGATTGTACCATTGCACTCCAGTCTGGGCGACAAGAGCAAAACAGTCAAAAAAAAGAAAGAAAGAAAGATAAAGGAGAAACTGCTGCAAACTGTTCTTTAAAAATTACATTTGCATTTGAATTAAAAAAATTAAAAAATTTAAAAAATTTAAAAAAAATTAAAAAAAATTTGCATTTGAAACTGCAGCCTATAAGGTGGCAATAATCGTCATCTTGTGATATTCATACGTCACAATGTATGAAATTAAGCAATTTTAATGTATTGTTTTGCACGATTCTGATTTTATGTCACATATGCTTGTCTTCTTAATCAATTGATTTGAACTGAGAACATACATTTGTTTATTTACAAATATATAATTTATTAGTAAAAATGACATAAATGAAATATATTAATAACTAATTATTGATTTTTTTTAAGAGACTGTGTCCTGCTCTGTTGTCCAAGCTAGATGAAGTGGTGTAATCATATCTTACTACAGCCTCAAATTCCTGGGCTCGAGCAATCCTCCCTCCTTAGCCTCCCAAGTAGCTGGGACTACAGGCTCACACCACTGCACCCAGCTAATTTTTTATTGTATTTTTTATGGAGAAGGGGTCTCACTATGTTGCTCAGGTTAGTCTTGAATTCCTGGCCTCACATGATCCTCCTGCTTTGGCCTACTGAAATATTGGGATTACAGACTTGAGCCATCCCATCTGGCCTAATTATTGAAAATTTTAATAGAAGAAAATCAGTAAAAAAGACATAGCTTCCATACCATACCCATGCCTCCACTTCCCCATCTCTTGGTGAATGTTTCACAAATATATATATATATATANAAAATGCCAAGATTACTTGGTCCTTACTAAAAAAGAGTGTAAAACATTATTCTGAGCATTGTGATTGATTAAAATCGGAAAATGTGAACACTTTTATGTTTTTTCAATAAGAGAGATGCAGAAAGAAAATGGTATTTAACCTTGTGTCCGATCCTTTCTTTTTAGGATAGTTGACTCAATATTTGAGAGGGGTGGAAGGGAGAGCCATTGTTTATGTATTTATTATTATACTTTAAGTTCTAGGGTACATGTGCACAACGTGCAGGTTTGTTACATATGTATACATGTGCCATGTTAGTGTGCTGCACCCATTAACTCGTCATTTACATTAGGTATTTCTCCTAATGCTATCTCTCCCCCCTCCCCCCATCCCATGATAGGCCCCAGTGTGTGATGTTCCCCTTTCTGTGTCCAAGCGTTCTCATTGTTCAGTTCCCACCTATGAGTGAGAACATGCGGTGTTTGGTTTTCTGTTCTTGCAATAGTTTGCTGAGAATGATGGTTTCCACCTGCATCCATGTCCCTACAAAGGACATGAACTCATCCTTTTTTATGGCTGCATAGTATTCCATGGTGTATATGTGCCACATTTTCTTAATCCAGTCTGTCATTGATGGACATTTGGGTTGGTTCCAAGTCTTTGCTATTGTGAATAGTGTCACAATAAACAGACGTGTGCATGTGTCTTTATAGCAGCATGATTTATAATCCTTTACATTTGTTTCACTATGACAAAGTTTGTCTTGAGACTGGAAATTAGGGAGAAAATATTAATAGTGGATTTTGTAAAAGACTAAATGTCAGCACCAAGGAAAAGGGGAATCAAAAGTAACAGGAGTAAGTCTAAGTGTGTTTGGTACATTCAAAGGATGTTAATACCATGGATATTACTTTAGCAAGATTCTGATTTTAATTACAGAAGAGTGGATAGTTGTGAAGATTCTACTTTTATTTTGAATATAGGTTTCAACAGATGATCAAAAGAAGATAGATACTTCTTGGTCAGTCACACATATATTCACTTTTGCATTTTGACACAAAATACACTGCTGACCCTTCCCATAATATATACCCAAATGTAATGAAGTATCTATGAAAATATACCATAAATATTTAATTAAGTAGGCCCCGATGCAACCCATATAAGGAGAGAAAATCCAGGAAAATGCCCTATAACAAATTCTAGAATGTTCTATTGATTGCATTATAGCCTTTATAAACCTTCTCTTCCTACATCTAAGATTTAGTTCTTATTCTTATAGGTAAAGCCAGTTATTTGTGTGTGTGTGTGTGTGTGTGTGTGTGTGTGTGTGTGTGTATACACACATAGGGACACAAAGATAGAGACAGATTTTTTTTTGTTTATGTAAAAGTGATTTAAAATGTTCAAACGGCAGCAACTCAAATGCTCATAGGATTTATTCTGTTAGAAATCAAATAAATTAATAAGCTTTCCTTGTGACACAGAGATGTAATAGACATCAGATCATACCATGTTAGAACGACCACATCATTCAAGAGGCAAGTACGTAACTGAGAGTCTAACAACCTTGCCAGAAATTATATAATGAGAGTGTCATGGAGGCCAGACTTAGATCTTTTCAAATTAAATTACATATTTGCTTCATATGGGCAAAATGTTAATCCATTTGTATGTTTCTTCCTAAAATGAAAGTAGTACATCCCTTTGCTTTTGTGTCATTAAAACATAAAATAATTTAAGATAATATTTTGTCACTTTTGAAATCAAAAGCCTTTTAAAAGTGTTTTGTATTATACTTACCAAATTTTAAAAATGCATATGTTTTCAATACTAAATTTTAATCTCATACTGTCTTGAAAACTACCACATCCCACAATGAATTTGGACTTTATTTTAAAGAAAATAATTGTTTTATTGTAGCTTGTCAGGACGTACAAGAACCGACATTTAGCAGCACGAGGCTTAAAGTCCCTTTGTAACTATATTAAGTTCTATGCCTTAGCCATTCTAGGGTATTTATGTATGTCTCTCTCATTAAGGGCCATTAAATGTGGCACATTTCTTCCGTAAGATTACAATCTACTTGGAGATGAAAAAGTACATATGTAACAAAATAAGAAGCATTACAGTTTTGCACATCAAAAATGGCAAAACTGTAAACTCACAGAATGTCTAAACGTTGAAGTTATGGTATTTATTCCCATTTTATTGGTTTAGGGTCAGAAAATGTGTTCAATTTCAAATATGTTCAAAATAGAAAACCATGCGATTTTCTTAGCAATTTCATTTGATTCATTTGGTTATCAGCTTAAGAAACAATAGCCTAAATGATGATTCCTCATTTCACGAATCTTAATGGTTCTGCTTTGGATATTTTGATTAAAATCAACTGTTTTTTATGTTGCTTTCAAAATTAGATTGGTAGAGCTAATGAAAACAAAAATAATAATACCTGAGCATTTTTCCATTTTTTTCTCAGCTAGGATGTGGAGCACATGTAACAGCAGCCTCGTCAATATCAGCTTCACGGATGCCATGTTGAGGTGGCTGCATCTGTCATTCTGTGTCATGTCACTTTGCATGGTGCCTTATAATGGATGCTGACATGAGGTAGCAGACTGCCCTCATACCTATGAAAGCAAATTTCAAATGAAAGCAGGTGGCTCCTTCTTTGCTGCAGTAACTACCGTGGCAAATAAAATATTTAAATCTAATTGTGGAAAAGGATATTATATTGCTAAAATTGAACTGCATCTAGTAATGCCTGATATAAAAGATAAACGTTATTTGTTCTAACACATGCTTTCTCTTGAATCATGTGACAAAGTAATAATCAGGCTAACTAAATTTGTTCTTTTTTTGTATGGCACAAGGTATCAAAATAGAAAATACATGACAACCACCCTCCATTGCTACCATCATTATTTAAAAATTGTTTTTCACAGGTATAGTAACACTGGTGCTTTTACATTTCTGTTCAGTGACACTGAAACTAAAATGATTTAACAGCCAATTCCTGTCACTTTGATGAAAGTGACAGTAGGTTTTTCCTTTTTGCCACTGATCAATCTGGATTCTTAAATTGTGGCAAAGAGTAGCCAATGCAGATATTAGCAAAAGTTTTCAGATAAAATAACTACTTCAACAGAATACAGATTGAACAATTGCAGCTAAATAAGGCCAAATGTAGCTAAACTATTCCTACATTACGTTAAATTTCAGGCTAGGTCAGTGAATACTGAAAATAAAACCTAATTATTCTCAGTTGAAAAGTTCAGTGTCACTATTTTTTTTTGTTCGTTTGTTTATTTATTTATTTATTATACTTTAAGTTCTAGGGTACATGTGCATAACGTGCAGGTTTGTTACATATGTATACTTGTGCCATGTTGTTGTGCTGCAACCATCAACTCTTCAGCACCCATCAATTCATCATTTATATCATGTATAACTCCCAATGCAATCCCTCCCCCTTCCCCCCTTCCCATGATAGGCCCCAGTGTGTGATGTTCCCCTTCCCGAGTCCAAGTGATCTCATTGTTCAGTTCCCACCTATGAGTGAGAACATGCGGTGTTTGGTTTTCTCTTCTTGTGA
>NW_016819796.1:856040-869883 GCF_001698545.2 Rhinopithecus bieti | reverse complement strand
ATATATATATATATATATATATATATATATATATATAGTTTCACAAACTATATATACATATAGTTTTAGGATTCATAACTATATGTGGATGAGAGTGCTGGGCGGTTCATTCTTTTGAGTAGGCAAATTAGACAGTTTTAGGAATGGAATCTACCACCCTATACTGTATTTTATCTACTCTAGGAAACACATTTTCTCCTAACGTATCAACCTTGAAATCAGGATACATCTAGAAATCAATGGCATCTTTCAGGATCTGCTGGCAGGTATTAGCCACTGCAGGAATGACTGCAATTCCCTTTATCATCTTGAAAGGCAAAAACAAAGGGCTTCATTGTTTCTAAGAATGGAAGGAGATCAAGTTGTGCTATATTTGGCAACTGGGATAGGCACAAACTGGTTGCTTATCAGTCGAAAGCCATGTAGGGAAGGAAAAAAAAAAAAGAACAAGAGAACTCACTTGGAATATATTCAATACATTTCAAAGTTTCCAAAAGCTCCTGTGACCAATATATATGCTGTATAGAATTATTTCTGAGCATGCATCATAGATTATCAACTTTTTTTTCCAGGTGGCACATTTAATGGTATGAAATTTCATAATCCATTGACTATTAGGTTTAAGCAAAAAGAATATCTCTTTTATATCAATAGGAAAGCCTGCAATTTCATTATCTGAGTTTTTAAGCCCTTTTGTTCAAATACACTTTTGAGAGATTGATCTATGGGTATCTCTGTGGGCAGTATATACAAGTTGTGCTTAGAATATTCAGAGAAAGAGGCAAAATGCTAAAAGGGAATAGCAGCCACTAATCAAAAAAAAAGCAGACAATTTTGACTGCTGCCTGACTTATCAGCAAATTGGAATTAAACACTGATACCACAAACAAGCATAGTAATGTTAGAATATTTACTTAAAATTAATTTATTAATTAATACATCTTTGCCATTGATCAAGAGTATTGATTATGCAAAAGATTTAGTGAAACAATAATTTGTAGAGGCATTTTTTAAAAAACAGGTTGATACATAGAAAACAGTCTTTCATGATGAATTGAGGAGATGAAAACATTATCTTCATCCAGGTGCTTCTGAAATAGTCTTAATTAATGACTTCATTCATGTGTTTTATTTTTTAATCTGCTCTGCCAGTATGTAAATTATTCTACAAGAGTTAAGTAATTGAACAGGCTTAGTAAATCTTCCAGGAAACTATGATACTGTTTAATAAATTATTCCAGCCACAGCAGTAACATGATTAATATACTTCCCATATTGTTCTGCTTTTTTCAGAAAATATGAATGAATGCAGAAAAACACTCTAACAGAAACACATAATTAAGTTGGCTTTACCATTAAGGATTTCATTAAGATCAAAGGATCCTGTTTCAACCATCTTAAACCTTCACCTGGCAAGGTGATTTCATACATCATAGTCTACTTTTAAAGTTATGCTTCAAACAGGTCCCCATGTTACCAGGGCTGTGGGGGATACACCAGGAGGGAGTGGAGGAACCTTCTTGCAAAAACATCCGCATTCCCCTTTAGTGGATACATCCCTTGCTCCAGTTTTTAAGAATCCCTGTTTGGAGGCTGGTTTACCCGTTTCTCTATGCCAAAGACAACAAACAATGCACTCCTCAGAGTCCAAGAACTCAAGATGCTGCTTGCAACTATTCATGTAAAAGGCAGCTAGACATAAGGGCCTGTGTTTCCTCCCTTGATAACCTAGGCTTTTTATTCCTTTCACTGAGGACAACACACCAGATCAGAGCACATTAAAAGATAAGGCATTCAGTACCATCAACTCTCGCTGTGGGCGATGTTTATCTTAAGGTTGTGAGAAATCTGGTCAAAAATATATGCAATGCTGGCATGTTTTCACTTACAAACCTTTGATTTTTTTAACCTAGAATGTTGGGATTAGCTGATGGCTCCTTTCCTTATTTACACTATGTTTGCAGCTTCCTATTTAATCGGTAAATGGTTAGTATTCCCAGGGCCTTCCTTACCACCCACACATACTTGCTGACATAGTAACACTGACAAGGAAATAAATGCTTAAAGAACTGTGGGCTGGAAATGAACTTTACATGCCCTTATCCACTTAGCTAGACTCAAGTAATGAAGCATCAGAAAGCAAACCCACCAGTTAGGTTTTGTCTGTGAAACAGAAAAAATACTTAGTTTTAACTTGTTATCTATAGAAACATAATACACCTAAAATAAAGATGAGTTCTTTTTTTTTTTTTTTTTTTTTCTGAAGGACAACATCATAATCCTGAAGCTCTGCTGGAATTCTGGCTTCCGAGGTTTGGCTGAGGAATGCTGTTGGTGAGGCTCAGGCCTTCCCGTACACACACACAGTGAAGAGACTCTCTCCAGTTCCATATAAATACACCATGTTCCACTAGTTGACTTACTAACTCATTGCCCTGAACTTGACCTTTTCCTAGAGAAGGAGTGTCGGAAATGTGGTTAGCTTCTGAGGCAAATCCATAAAAGACAACCTAATACATATTGAACCTAGAGTAGCTTTCCAAACCCGTGGAGTATGGAACCCCTTTCCCTGGGTCAGTATTGTTTCCACGGAAAAATCTTTACGCATTCCAAGTGTGGTGCTCTCTCTCCATATGGGGAGGCCAAAGCACATCCCACTCTAGCAAGAGAAACAGATAAGCACATCCCACTCTAGCAAGAGAAACAGATAAGCACATCCCACTCTAGCAAGAGAAACAGGTAGTTCCCTGCCTTACGTCCTGTTTTTCCTGATTCTGATGGGGAGGAACGTCTTTAGCAGAGAGTGGCACTGCAGCTAATGTGCACTGAGTCAGTGACTCAAGAATTCAGGGCTATGCCAAGGGTGAAGATCAGAAAATGGTCTTCCTAGAAGGTTGCTGAAGGATCACAGACTCTCATCAGAAAATCCTTACAAACCAGGTTACGCTGGTGTCTCAATCACCACTATCACTTATTCCATGTGCCCCGCTCGTCACAGACTCTTTTTTCCTGTCACCACCTCCTGTGGCTTCTGACCAGCGCCTCCAGCTTTCCCTTCTGCCTCTTCCTTACAGGTGTCCTCCTCTCTGGAACAAAGGTGCTGCCATATTCCTGGTGATAGCCATGGTGGTATCAAACGGAGAATAAACCATTTTCCTGAAAACAATTTTATTTTGACTAAATGAGAAACAAAACATAATTTTTCATATTATTTCAACAGAATATTGCATGCAAAACTTCCAGCCATTTTAATAGGCTTAGTGGGGTGAGCAATTCGCTAAGTAAAGCTTACAATGGGACATCTCTTTGAGGCAGAGATTGGGGGCTCTGAAGAAAGGGCACTGGTGGGTAAGGGTTGAAATTAGAATGATTACTGGCCCGTTTCTTTCTTCACTGTACCAGGTGATCTGGAGCAAGTTCAAGGGCACTGACATAGGGTAGAAAGCATAGAGGGGCAAACTTTCAGGGGCAACAAACGGAAGGGCAAGGAACACACAAAGGAGAAAAACCCAAGGCCAGAGCTGTGGAATAGAAGCCAATTTACTTGAGGTGCTACCACAAATGTTCATTTTTAAGGTGAGTGGAGAGACTAGAAACTACCTAGGCATTACACAGCAAGGGCGTTTGGGGGGATTCCTGTATAAATGTTACTAAAATGTAAATGGTGCAAAGAATTTCCATAAGTCACTTGTGTTAACAAGTATTTCAAGTTTTGTGTTTCTTGAATTTAAAAAAATAGAGATACAAATTAATAATAAAAGGATGATTTTCTCATTTTGGAAAACTGAAAAATGCCATTTTCTGTGCCTAGCATCAGACAGAGGGTATGAGGTGAGTCTACCTTTGTGAATTGCCTTGCCTGTTTTCATTAATGACTGTGTCCTTTGTGAATATTCTTAAGATGAAAATCAGAAATATCATTGCATTTTCTAAAAGCAAAAACTTAGTCAAAAAAACAGAGCCAAATGAGACACAGTAATGGTGAACCATTAATCTCTTCCAAATGGACTCTTTAAACTCTAATAATAAAAACTATCACCTGGCTTTACATTTCTCCTTTGCATATGCACACATTTTGACTGCTTTTCAGTTATTTTGTCTATCCTTGTTAATGTGCATTTTAAAATCTATGGTGAATACATCTTCTCTCTGCGACTTGTTTATAGAATCCTCAGGAAAAGAGTGGAAGAAGCTGTTTATTGAAATCTCTTGTCTCACACTTAGCACCAGGCCATACCAGGTTTAAAAAAAATGTTTGCCTGAATGTATCCTTTTCTGATCCAACAGAGTTACTTGCATGTTGCTTGCCAGGTGTACTTCTCAACTGTTTTAACATGAAAGTGTTGACAATATTAATAATAATAGAAGAATTAGAGATAACAACTGTCATTTATTACAGCAATACAACTTTTGAAATGAATTTTAAATAGATCATTCTAAACACCAAAACCTATGCATGTGGAAACTGACCCTAATATAGCTTAGCCCTAATAAGGATTTTATAAGGTAACATAACCAATTAGTGGAATAACTAGTATGTGTGACCAATACTCTAGACTCATGACCCCGAGCCCTCTGCAGCATGCCTTCTACCTTTCTAAAAGTAGCAGTATTTAAATTATTTTAGTCATTCAGGAATGCTTATTAAATCAATTTCAATCACGTATTTAATGAATGTAAAAAATACCCAAAGCCTGATTGTTGAAAGTGTTCCCTTCATTTGTTAATATCAAAAGATACTAACATTTTGAATGTGTGTAAACCTTCTCAAACAGCATTGATAATAGTGATATAAAATAGCCATTAGGAATGAGTCATTTGTGATTTCAAATTTTATATTTTCCTTGACAGAGAATTTAATTTTAATTTCATTTGTCCCAGGCACATGCACATTTCCAGCTCAAAAGATTTTTGAACTAAAATAGACTATAGATGTTTAGTTAATATTTTCCTAAAAAGCAATTTACCTCTAGAAGCTACTGGGTTTTAGACATAATGAGTGAGTGTGGAAAACTGTGACATGAGAAAATTAATAAAAACGACTTTGTGTGTCTAGATTTAAATAAGAACTATGACTATGGCTTCCAGAATTTCCTAAGTCAAATTAATGTACAAACATCTAAAATAGTTAAGAAATATCATTAATAATACACCAAACACACACACACACACACCCCCCAAGAGATACAAACACACACACGTTCTTCCAAATTATGAAATAATTGTTGGTAACATCAAAATAAAAACACTTAAGAGAATTCACATTTTCTTCGTTAGACTCTTTGTTTATATGAATCAGTTTAGATGAGAATCTAAACTTTCAAGAATACGTTCTAACGTCACATCTACAGAAACATCTCTCCCTCAGCCCCCATCAAACTCATCTGGTAGTAAGAACAAACTAGTGGTACAAAACATTTCTCTCTGAAGATTTCCAATTTTTAAAAAATAATTTGAAAATTGCAATAAAATCGTAATGTATCGGAGGAAAGCACTGATATAAAGTATATCTGAGAAGTGGAAAAGGAAATGCATAAAATTTAACATGTGATATGAACACATAGATAGTAATGGCAAGACCAACACAACACCTCCCTCATGGTCAGATTTCAATTTCAGCTTCACTAGGTGGGGTTGTCTCCTTCCCTGAGTAAAACCTTACACCCCATTAATGCAGGTCCTCACTCCAGGCAGCGGCGGAGCCTCACCCAGCGGAGGGTGGAGGAGCTGGCAGGCAACGTGCGTGTAACAAAAGTGCCAAAGGCCGACTACGTGTGTGGAAAAGGTGCTTTAGCTCCCGGATCAGCGATATCCTCCCTCCTATTCTGGTAAGAGAGGAATGTGTCACGACACACTCTCAACTCCAACCTTCAGTTCATTGAAATGTGTTTAAATAAATCAAACCTGGCATCCAGAAATAGAACATTTGTCTACAACTGGAAAGATCTGGATTTCTTTGCTTTCTATGTGTTTGTTTCCCATAACTTTTAAGCAACCATACTTGCCTCCTTCGAACTTGGCATAATTCACTAAGACAAATTCCTAGCCCAGCTTGGAAGGAGATTATTCTTTTGTCGCTGCTCAAGGTTATCCACCCGGGCCGATTTCATGTTTGGCTGCATCTGGAGACTCACGTGTCTGCTTCTTAAAGGAACGCGGTCCTCTACCAGGATTCTGAAACCAAAGAGTAGCAGGCAGGTCTTCCGCGCGACAGACGCCTGCTCCTGCCCAGATGACAGTGCGGGACCTCAGGAGGACAGGCGTGTGGGCTCCGCACTCAACATCTCGTAACCTGCTCATTTTAACAACTTGACCCGGAACTCAGGGACCCCTAAATAAAGAAAAGGAGGCAGTAGAAGGAGATAAATTATTTGTAATGTTCAAAGAAAGACCTCAAAACAGAATGTCTACTTCCTTCCCTTGTTTATTCTTTTATGGAGGTTAAAGTTTCTCATCTCTCAGAGTTCTGATTTATCTGTTCTACATCTCTATCATCACCTATGTCCATATCTACCTATACCTATAGATAGGGTCTGAATATGAAAAAAAAAAAGACACAAAGCATAAAATTTAACACCCTCTAGATGCCACCTCAATAAACCTTAGTCTAATTATGGTCAGACCAATTTAAATGATTTAAAAAAAAAAACAGGCACTCAAGCCAACAAGTTAGACTAAAAGTAGTCCCAATAAGATGAAAATAAGAAAGAAAACAAATGCATATATTGATGATATAGGTAACAGAAAATACATTATAAATATTAAAGCTCATCCTTTGAAAAGTAATATGTAACAATATATTAGAGAATAAAAGAAGAAATCAGAACTATCAAAATAGAAATAAATATGGTATAAAGTAAGATTATAAACTTTATAAGTGCAGAGGTGGTATTTTAGAGCTGTCTTTCTGGCTCTTAGAAGAGTGCTTGGGACATATGGGTTACTGTTTTCATTGTAGTTATTTTTTAGCTAAAATAACAGACCATGAAAACATTTCAACATTTTTTTAAAAATTAACTTTGTAAATGTTATTTACTATATAAATAAGCCAAGGGAATAAAATTACTATATATTAAGACTAATAGAAATATACTCAAGATTTTTCAAAAACTAGCAGTAATAACTAAGAAGCATACAAGTACAAAGTTTTCACTCACATCTACCATAAATATGTATATCTTCTAAAAATCAACTTGGTACATATTGAGAGGTTTTATAAAGTTATATTGTATAAAAAAAGTTGTAAAACTGAAACATATTCCTAAGTGAAACATAAATGTATATGATACAATATTATTTGGGGATTTTTTTAACTTTTATTTCAACTTTGGGGTACATGTGCAGGATGTGCAGGCTTACATAGCTAACTGTGCGTCATAGGGGTTTGTTGTACAAATTACTTCATCACCAAAGCATTAAGCCTAGTATCTATTAGTTATTTTTCCTGATTAGCAAGAGTGTGACAAAATAGTTTTAAAGATATTAATGAAAGAAAATGTGTCAAGAGTTTTAGAAGTAATAATAATGAGAGGACTTGCTCTACTAAACATTAATGTACATTTTAAAGAGCAGTAATGATTTCAATGTTGTACTACCAAATAGAAAACAAAAGAAACAACTTAATAAAACAAAAAGTGCAAATGTAGGTATTAATGTAGAGATTTTAGTATATGCTAAAAATGCCATCATGAAAAAAAATTTAAAAGATGCATTATTTTGTAAGTAGTTCGGGAGTAACCTTTTACTAATAAAATAAAATTTCTTCTCTCTTACCCTATGTCCAAATGTATTATACCTAGTTTATATGAGCTAATGTTAAAAACACAACAAATCGAACCAAAAGAATAATTAAATAAATGAGTCGGCTATTTCCACGATTTGAAGCGAAGCTTTTGTAAACCCTCATACAAGAGGGCAAATTACTTTGTTAAACTACACTTAATTTCATACATTTGAAATACATGTGTGCAAAAACAGGCAAAAAAACCTTTTAAGCTCCCAAAAGTTTATAAAGCAAAACAATAGCAATATGTGAATGATTATATGAAAGCTCATAACATCACTAAGGAAAATATAAGTAGATAATTACATAAAATAAAATTCCCATATGTGAATTTATTTATAAAAGTTATTTTTGCAAGTTTTGGCAAATGCAATTTAAAACTATGAAAACTGTTTCTCTTATAATTTTGGAAACTGAAGAAAATGTGTGCTAGATACCATAAAATGTGCAGTTTAAGAATATTATCGTGGGTCTGCTTGTTTTTTTTTTTTTTTGAAGGTAAATAAAGCAAGCATAAGTGTGCCTTCAGATATGTGAAGAATAAAGCGAAAATAACCTCGGAATATTCAAAAAGCAAAAATCAGATGAACTTAAAAATGGTTAGATGTTATAAACTGTAAGATCCTAAGAATAATGAAGAAAAGCAAAATTCCTTTTTCCAAAGAACCTTGCGCGTGAGGCCTGATGAAATATTTGGAGGATATTAGTAGGGTTTTCATGAAAATATGAAAAACAGAGCCCATGCCAACAATAAACAGAAAAGCTTCACTTGTCAGGTATTTATCCATATCGTATTTAACAATGTCTATGTCTGTTATCACTGAATGACAGCAAACAGATCAGGAAAGATGCTATCATCCACGAATGTCAGGATCTGTAAGCCTTGTAAGGTAGGATTATTTTTTTCCTTCTATGCATATAGTTTCGAAGTTTATAAAACTTTTAAGTTGCTTTATAATTAAAAAATTTTAGACATCATTAAAAAATCATTTCACTACATTTATAAGTTTGAAGTATTATAAAATTATGTTGTTTTGTAGTTGCCAAACAATATTCATTAAAATAATTAACTTTTATCAAATAATGGGCCAATTCAGTTCTCTTCGTTTGCATTATTACATATGTGTTGCTTTGCTTAAGGCCAGTGGTTTAATAGCAGCTTCCTCTCAGACATTAAGATAAAATATCCAAATTATAATGCTTTATGAGGCTTTGACTCGCTCACAATTAGATCATCTTAGTTTGCTTTATTTAATTTCCTTTCCCAATGTCTGTTTATAGAAGTCCGGAAAAGGAATTCTTCCCAAAATGAATCAGAACTGAAACAGCAAGTGTTCCAGAATGAACACTCTGCACAATGCATTCAGACAGGGGATACTTTTAGAACAACAACAATTTTTACCTCAATAGGTCAAGCAATATAAATCACAGCTATAAATGACATACAGCTATGTCTCCCTAAAGATGAAATCATTTCACACAACCAATAGAAATTCTGCACATATGTAAATGGAAAAATTTCACATATCAATATAGGCTTTTTATGCCTCTTCAAAATACTCTGCATAGGTTATATCCTACATATGACAATAGTTGCGTTGTTCCTTGATTTGATTATCTATCATACATGGTCCTAATAATTTCTTTTTTTTCTCTCTCTTCTAAGTGATAAAGAAACTGGGCAAGTCTGAAATAGGGCATAATTTTCTCCTTTGCTCATTGTATTTGGAAGTAGCCCTGATTAATAAGATTTATGGATGGGGGCTTACTCGGCTGGGCTTTAGGGCTGTTTTATTTTACTGTAGTCATTGTAGCCTTCGGTTGTCTCTGTTCTTCTTCATGAATTGAACTTTTTACCTCCAAGAATCCATACGCTCATCTGACCTACAGAAAATGCCAAATGCTACCTAATTGTCTCTCTACCTAGAAACTGTAACAATTATTTTTATTTCAAACTTTACTGATTTATTTCAAACTTTACAGACAGAGAAAAAGAACAGGAAAGGAAAGAAACATTCCATGTTGAAGTGAACACATACATGTCATTAATAATTTAAACTAAACATATAAACAAAAAGGTCGAGGTTGTCCGAGATCTTTAAATACACTTTTTTTTTTTCCATGTCCTGTGTCTTTCTTAATTTGAATTCAAAGAATATCCTCTGGCATTTTGTAAATCTGTGACCTAAGATACTGATCATTTTGCCAAAACACAGCTTTCTTGTACATGATGTGCAAAGATATCAATGAAAATGAACTCAAGGTACTGAATTACTTGCAATGTTTTTATAGCACAGTGTTTCAAAGTAAATCCAGCGAGGACAATACTGGATTCCTGGCTTGTTCTGTTCTCTATTTGCTCAGGCTTTATCTTCTGCCAAAGACCCACCTTTAGGAAAATTAAGAACAAAGGTGTCTGCTGTTACATGTAGTATCTTTAGTGGAACTAAAACGAATATATGTCAGCATTGACTTGCTAGTTTGATAACAAAAATCTGACCTGTCATCTTTGACCCAAATGTTTGTAAATGCTATGCTTCTGAGATTATGACCGTGGTGTGCACAGAGCAAATCCAGAGTGAAGAGGACTTAAAGCTGGGAGCCTCCGGTGGAAGTCGTTCCATGGCCTTATCAGCAATGCAACAATTTTTCCAGCATTCTAGTTTATTTGTCTGTTTCCAATGCATTTTACGTAAAGGATGGTTTTTGAAATTGCTGATTTGCAGCATCTCCTGGCATATGGTCTCCTTTTAAAACCTATTTTAAAACCTTTTATGGTAACAGAGGGGAAAATTTCCCCATCTCTCTAAATGTATCCTTACAAAAATAAAATTTCTTCAGAAAATGTACAGTATGCTTAATCCTAAATTAACGTGGTTGCTGAAATGTTATTCCTTAACCCCGAGGCATATGCGATTTCCAAAGAAACAAATTCAGCGTTTAATTAACTCTGAAATCCCCCTGTAAATGGAGCTTATATGTGTGTATAAAGTTCAAGGCAGGATGAATTTAGAGAAGAAAACTCCTCGTGGGGGTTGCTGTCCTACAGAAGCCAGCCGGCCCTATCTGAGGCAGACAGACCCAGCACATGGCTGTGTGTACTAAATTAAGGAGTGCGGAGGTTCAACCAGAGTGCACAGATTAAAATTTTCAATAGACCCAAAAATGTCTCGAAGGCATGAATGAGCCTGTCACTTTTCCTCTGCCTCTCTAGCAAATGATGGATTCACTTATACCCACAACACAACACGTGAGATATGCCTGGTCTCCTCCGTTATTCTTCCTTCTCCAGTCATGCTGAAATAGAGGTTGTGGTTAAACAAATCTGCTTTTATGGAGCAAAGCACTGTGAAACAGAGCTGATTAGGACCTGACACATCAAATTAGATGGGAGCAGCAACGTGCCTGATGACTCTATTGTTTCAGGAGGCGGTGCTGCCTTTGCCATCCTTCCTAACTACACAAGTAACTTTGTTTAACTTTAATTTCGAAGAGAAAGTTTTTGCTACAGTGAAATAATTATTACTACACACAGAGCATTTTATTTCTAAACATATTACTACTAATTTTTCCCCCTATATCTTAAAACCTGCATTACAAAGCTGATTTTGCCAACCAGGCACTAGACTAGCAAATCGTCTAACAAACATGAGAATTTACCATTTATGGGATGGTGTTTTAAAATGACATTTTGAGAAAAATAGCAAAGCAAATGACTGATAAAGTAAATAATGAAATAAGCATAAAATGTCCTAATTTTTTAATAAAACCACTTCTATAAATATAGCTAAGACTATTCTCTAATATCTATCACAGCCATCTTACCTAGTTTGCAAACTATAAAAAATCATGAATCATCTTATAAGGGTGGTGGTTATTGCACAAGAATTATTCTATTTCTTATGCTATTATCTAGCTTTTAGATATATTTTATATCTGTATATACGGGTGTGTATATACAAAACATATATATTTACCCACCGAGATAAGTCCAGGACATCTCTCAGTAGTTTATTTACAGTTTCTGAGCAAATAACACCCCAAAAGATGCTTACTTTTAAATATATTCATATTGCTATTTATGTAAATACACTATACTTTCTTCTTCTAACTCCAGAGGACTTTTAAAGTTCACTTCATTTGTATCTGGCAATCTTAAATGTAATACCATGGTAGTAGCCTCATTTACCTGAAATAACAGCTTACCTTAGGGAGGTATAATGTAAGAAATACCCGTTGGGAGATCAGAAATAATGGATTTTTAAGTCACCAATTAGTTGCATATAGCATCCTTTCCCATCTCAACTCAACAGACTGTAGTTTGGATTACAGAAAAGAGTGGGTTTGAAATAAGTGACCAAGTCTTAGAAATAAATGATAAAGGCACAGAGTTCACTGGGCCACTCTCACTCAAAATGCTGTGTTAAGATCATGGTGTATGTATAATCTTGTATGTATGTGCGGCCCTCCACGTAGAAGCCTGTGGTTGTACCACTGGGCAGATTCTCTGACCCTGAGTTCTATCTCCCCCTCCCTAGAGCAGGTGATAGAAACGTTTGATCTTAGACATGTTTTCAAATATTTAAGTGATGTTGTCATGTGAAACTGAGCATAGCAAATGAAAACAATTGTTCATAAAATTACTATTTTTCCTTGACATCTATCATAGCTTTTAAAGTTCAGACTGGTTCTGGGAGGATTTCAGATTGTTCCAGATTTGTAAAATTCGATAAATGATTGAACAAAACTGCATTTCCTGGTTAATACTAAGAAATTCTTATAATTGATACCCTTGGTATGAACTCACCTGCTGGTCACTGTGAAATGTACATGGAATAGAATAATCTCAAAAGTCAGAATGACCTTTTTATCACATATATGTCACAAACAACATGTGAGTGTGGGTGCTTTGGGGTTTGCTTCTCACACATCACGTCTGACACTATAAGAAGCTATGGTGTTTTGTTTAACACATCTCGAGGTGATATGAGCACTCAGGACTACCTAACATCATTATGTAGTGCTACAGGGTAGGAAGAAACAAGCTGTTATGACTCCATTATTTTGGTTATTACACTTATAACAGAAAAACTGTGGGTTTGAGGAGATCCACGGGGGATCCCTATAGGCCAGGTCTGGGATAACATTTTTTCAGAGTTGAAGTTCAGAGAAGGATGCCAGGGATCAGTGCTCCTGCTGGGTCTGTGACAACTGCATCAGTCAGTCCTGTCTAATTCCTCCATCCTGAGAGCAAAAGGGTTTTTCTGGAATCTTGCATTTGCATTCAGAACTTGATTCTTTCTTGATACATTTAAAGATTACTCTACACATGAGCATGCATATGCATGTCTCCCACACATAACTTCTCAACTGCAAATTCAACCAGTGATAGCAGTAGAAGATTATGAAATACAGCTACAGTTGTGAACTCTGTATTGGTTTAACGCTGAGGCTATATACAACTTTATTTGAAATCAAGGCCTGAAATAACTAACACCTTTTCACTCAATTTGTTAATAATAATGATTATATTCTCCTAACATATTCAATTAAAATATGAGGGAATAAAATCCTACAAAGAGGAAATCCTCACACATTAGTTAACATATGAAATCTTGTCAATAAAACACTTGTATATCAAAAATATGGGAAAGTACTGTCTTTGAACTAGCTGAAGTTAGGCAATAATAATAATAATCTTACCAAATACAAAATCACCAGATTTAAAATCATTTTCTGCTCATTTTCATTTAAATTTTATAGTATAAAGTGCATATATTATGTACTAAATAATATTTGGGAACATTTAAAAAATAATTATTAAGTTACAGAATTTTACATGGTGATATAATTCCCTTCGAATAGCTTCCCTCCTGCCATACCTACCAAATCTCACATTCTCACACAGTTACCGCATACAAAATAGCTCTAACAATAATTGTAGATAGTTTTGCCTCCACATATTCACATTCTGTTATTGTAGACTAAAAATTTCACATTTAACAACTCCTCAATTAAAATTTATTCTACACTAAGAGAAAATATATTACCATAATGTAG
>NW_016819796.1:829458-855656 GCF_001698545.2 Rhinopithecus bieti | reverse complement strand
ATATTAAAATAAAATACTTAATATTATTTTAACATATAATACTTGCACAAAATGACAGAGGATGAAATCAATATTGTGAAACATAAAAAAATCATTACAATTGATTAAAGTTGCAATAAGAGAGTATTTCTTTCCAGAATAGTATAGAGATTATTCAAATGTGTTTTTTAATTCGCTCTCAGAATTACATTTTTTATATATACGTTTCACTTAGGTTATAAATCTTTTTTATTGGCAAGTGTTGGCACTATAGTTTGTGATACATTTTTGTAGCTGCTATATGATTTTCATTGTCAGAATGACAAATTGAAGTCAATGTGGTTTGAAATAGACAACTCAAATGAGGTGGAATAAGTGTTGATAAAATATCTAATTTTTGAAAATATTAGCTTATCAACATAAAAAACATAAATTTACCATCATTTTATGTCAGTTTACGGATGCAAAAATATTAAGTTTTCTCCAAACTCATTCTCACTCACAATGAAATTTTATTTGGATACAAACCGGGCTTTTATTTTATTTTGAGAAATGAGAATATTTGTTCTTAGAAGACCCTAGAAAAAGATTGTACAGAATGCTTATAAGAATTACATGTGGGTGTTTGAAAACATTAGTGAAGGTATTAATAGACCTATGAAACTACTGTAAAAAATCAGTGTAAAAATGAAATTATACATTAATTGAGAAGCAGATTGTATTATCTCTAAGAATTGAATATAATAAACTTTTTTTTAATTACTTTTACAGCAGATATGTTATTTGATAAATGAGTATTTGGTAAGATTATTGTGATATACATGTAAATGTCAGTCAGTTGATGTAGCCAGTCTCTCTGTTGACAAATATTTTTTGAGTGTATCCTACACTGGAAATTTCTTCTGAGAATTGAGTATACAGTGCTAGAAGAGATGGGCAGTTTATATTTATGTTGCTTCATTCTATTTAGAAAGCTATGTAATATACAAATAAACACACAAATAATTAAGATAATCCCGCTGTAAGTGCTAAAAATAAGGTCACAGTAGCAATACGCTTCAGAGTACTGAGAGGCTATCTGTGGAGATGACAGCAGTTGAGGGATGACAGCAGGTAAGACATCTCTGAGGAGCTGGGCCTTGACTGGAAACCCGAATGATGAGAGAGTAATGCACGATTTTACAGGAAGAGGCCTCCAAGGGAAAAGAATAGCATGTGCAGGATTCCGGAGTAGGAAAGACATTGTGTTTCTGTAAGACCAATGAAAGCCAGTTGGATTTGAACGTGGTGAAAAGGGGGAAAGTGACTGGGGGATCTCAGATCAGTAAGAAGCATCAAGCCTTTCAGGATCTCTCAGGTCATGATAAGGAGCTGGGATTTTAAGAATACTGGGAGGAAGTTAGAGCAGGGAGTGCTGATTTACATTTCAGAAAAATAAGTCTTGGTTGTTCTGCGGAACACGGACAAGAAGAGGTTAACTGTGGAGGAGGTAACAGGATAACAGGATTGCATGCCGTGGCCATGGTCCAGATGAAGAGGACGGAGGCAGAGACCAGGCTGCGGGTTTTTTTGTTTGTTTGTTTTGTTTTGTTTTGTTTTGTTTTGACGGAGTCTCGCTCTGCCACTCAGGCTGGAGTGCAGTGGCGCGATCTCGGCTCACTGCAAGCTCCGCCTCCCGGGTTCCCGCCATTCTCCTGCCTCAGCCTCCCGAGTAGCTGGGACTACAGGCGCCCGCCACCTCGCCCGGCTAATTTTTTGTATTTTTAGTAGAGACGGGGTTTCACCGTGTTAGGCAGGATGGTCTCGATCTCCTGACCTCGGGATCTGCCCGCCTCAGCCTCCCAAAGTGCTGGGATTACAGGCGTGAGCCACCGCGCCCGGCGAGACCCCATTTCTAAATACATGAAATCCATGGATCCCTACTGTGTCTAGGTAAAATCCGTGTTTCAAGGTCCTGACCCTGTGATTCCTGCCTGCCTCTCCAGCCTCACCTCCCTGCACTGCAGCCGGCAGGATTTTTCAGTCTAACAAGTCATAAAACGCCCTTTGAGAAAGCACCTTCTGACGCAGGACATTTTGAAGGTAGAGGTGCAGGACTAGGAGAGGCAGTGAATGTGAGTGTGAGTGGGAGATAAATACAGTGTGTCTCCTAAGGCTTTCTCTGAAACGGTGTGAATGTCATGATGTTTATTGGGAGGCAAAATGCTTGAGGGAATTGGGAGGAAATTCACGGAAGGAAAAACCATTATCTGTTTTGTCTCAACCTAGTGCTTATTCTAGTGAAGATGGCAAGTGGGAGACTGGATATAAGAATCTGCCGGTAATGAAATAAGGCTTCGCTATTGCTGTACATTTGAGAGTCAGTGTGTGGATGCTATTTAAAGTGATGAGGCAAATAAGGGAACCTCAGGAGGGAGTGCACAGATAGAGAACAGGGGTGAGGGAAGAGCCTTGGAGTGCTGCTCTATTCAGTGAACTGATACACTAGGAAAAAATACCAATACAGAAAATGTGATTACAAGGAGTGAGCCAGGTGTCAAGAAAGCTTAGAGATAAACATTTTAAGAACCAGAAAGTGCCAAGGGCTGATGAAACCTAATGTAATATGAGGACAGAAAATTGACCTTCAGCTTTGGCAAGCTCTATAGGTGCAGCCTCTGTGCACTGGGGGCAGAGGAATTCTGACCAGTATAGATTGGAGAGAAAGTGTGAGATGAGACAATAAGGCTGGCGTGACAGGACATTTTTGGAGATGTTCGGCTTTGAAGGAAGAACTTCAGGGTATAAAAGGCAGGAGGGAATAGTACCAAAGACATAGGTACTGAGGTTGGCCTTTGAACAGTGTCTGTCTTTCATGTGCACAGGTGGGGCAGCTGAGAATACGGGTACCCATTTTTTAAAGTGGTGATTGGAGGAGGAAGTAGTTCTTGACTGAGCTCGATTATTTTATTCCCGTGCTGAGAGTCCGGTTGGGAGGAGCTGTTGAAGAGTTGAGGAGAAAGTATGAGAGAGCCATCCCAGAGAGTAGAAAAGGTAATGTACTAGAGAAATGGAGATGCATTGTTGAATAGCGTTGAGAGAATATTTGAGATCAGTGGTCATACATTTGAAGTGAGTCCATCCAGAAAGATTATGAAATGTTTCTCCAGCAGCATTCAACTGTGGCCCTTTCAGAGGCATGGAGCGTCGGAAATATTGGTATTTTGACAGTTCTATTGACAGGTATTTTGACATTAGTTTATGTTTAAGACTATGGGTATCCTAATTCAGATTCCTACCAATAGCGTCCAAGGGTTCCCTTTTCTGTACATTGTCTCTAATATCTATAGTTTGTCTTTTTTAATAGCCATGCTGCCAGGTATGAGGTGATATCTTATGGTGATTTCCATTAGCAGTTCTCTGAGGATTAGTGATATTGAACATTTTTTCATATACTTGTTGGCCATTTGCATGTCTTCTATTGAAAAATATCTATGCAGGACCGGGCGCAGTGGCTCACACCTGTAATCCTAGCACTTTGGGAGGTCGAGATCACCTGAGGTCAAGAGTTCAAGACCAGCCTGACCAACATGGGGAAACCCCATTACTACTAAAAATACAAAATTAGCCGGGCGTGGAGGTGCATGCCTGTAATCCCAGCTACTCGGGAGGCTGAGGCAGGAGAATTGCTTGAACCTGGGAGGCGGAGGTTGCGGTGAGCCTAGATCACACCATTGCACTCCAGCCTGGGCAACAAGAGCAAAATCCCCGTCTCAAAAAAACAAAAAAAAAAAAGAAAAGAAAAGAAAAAAATCTATGCAGATCCTTTGCATATTTATTTTTCATTTGGATTATTGGTTTTCTTGGTATTGAGTTGTTTGCACTCTATATATATTTTTGTTATTAACCTCTTGTCAGATGTATAGATTGAAAATATTTTCTCCCGTTCTGTAGACTGTCCCCTCACTCTGTTTATTGTTTCCTTTGCTCTACAGAAGTTTTTTAGTTTTATCTAATCCTATTTGTCTCTTTTTCATTTTGTTACCTGTGCTTTTAGATTCATAACCAAAAAGTTGTTACCCAGACCAATGTCATGATGTCAAGGAGTTTTTCCCTTGGTTTTCTTTAGCAGTTTTAGATCTTCAGGTATTCTATTAAAGTTGTTCACCCATTTTGAGTTGGTTATTGTATACATTGTAATGAAGCTATGTGGTTTTTAACCTGCATACCCAGATTAAGGAATATTAGTTGCTAATGTGTTTTAATCAGAATGCTCTTACATGATCACGGATTATACATGTTACTGTTAGAATATCCAAGCTGTTATATTACTGTATATTTGGGGTGATTTTCTTTGGCTAAAAGTAAATAGGCCAGTACGTATATGAGATTGGAAATTGTGATAATTTAATTCCAACAAGAATAAGGTTTTAGGTTGGATATATTTCTTCATACAATTATCAATAAATGTGAATGATGGACAGCAAATCTATTCATATATCATAGTTAATCTCACTACTTGAAGAGTGATATTTATCCACCCACCCATGTACCTAGCCCTGTTTCTATTTGTTTGCTAGACTCATGACAGAGAGAGAAAAAATATAACAAATGTATTTTTTTTTTTTTTTTTTTTGACTAATTTCTTGACAGGGGCTCGTTCAGTTGAATGTTAGCGTCAGAGGTGAACAGTATATTTCATTTAAGAGTAAGAAATATGGAGAGAATATTGCAATGACTGAACCCTGAAAAGATATGGGCAAGTCTTTCAGATATTGTTGTTTCAAGTGTAATGAAAATAAGCTAGATTAATAACAATAATTTCTTATTGTACTTATCTATCACTCTGTGGAAGAAACTATGTTCAACAATTTATATGTATTAATTAATTTAATGTCTACCTCAGCTGAAAAAGACAAAGTCTATCAGTTCCCCTTTCCTTAGGAAAAAAACCAGTGATTAACAATTTTCAGTAATTTGCTTGCAACTAAAATTTAGAACTAAAATGCAAACCTGGGTCCATTTCATTCAAGTGTTAGCACATTTGCAGGGCTATTTAATGTTTCATTTAAAAATCTAAAAAGTTTCATAAAGCTTTATTATCATGAAAGTTTGAGAAACCATGTTTTAGACAATAAATACTTTGAAAAGTCAACTCCTATTCGTGTGTTAATACATCCAAGAGATAAAATTTAAAAGGTGCACATTTAAAGAAAGCAAAACATTTTGTATTTATTTGCAATTGTGTATTTCGCTTTTAACTTTTAGCAAGCTAGTCCAATCATTGAAGAATAGCTGGCTTTGAACTCTGGGGTTTGGGAAGCAGAACCTGGGAAGTGGGACTTCTCCATGGTGGACAGGTGTCTGCTTCACACAAAGAATCCACAGCTTATGTTGCATAGGTGTGCACATATGTGCATGTTTTATGCAAGGCAAACAGATTGTAAGGCTATTGTTCATAGAAAAGTAGTAGGTTATACATGTGTTAATATATACTATTTTGGTTAGGTCACTGGAAGAAAGTTTTGAGTAGAAGGAGTAAAACAGCTCTTGAACCTAAATCTTAATTATACCACATTTTACACCAGGATAAATGTGTAGCACAAAAATACTTCCCATATTATGCCAGACCAACCATATCTGAAATAACCTAACACAATGCTTCTTTTTCCACCAAATCATAGAAATTCAGAAAGTACAAGAAGATGTCAAGTTTATAAGGCATCATACTAAATAGTAACTTACCACTGTAGGTGGATGGCCTATATTATTTAGTGGAAATAAAGAGCTTCAAAATTGAATGTCAAAACAAAAGTTAGAAAAAATGTGTATAGATTAAAAATGCCACAAATAATATGTTTTTATTTAATGTAGCATCAATGATAGACAATTTAAAAAATATGTCATCTCCCAAATCCTTTATGTGTAAATCATATCTGTTATGTAATTGTTATTTGCAGTTTATTTGATATAATACTTTCCCACTTGTTTAATTTAGAGATCAAATTCATCTAATTGTTTATACACCAAATGACACAATGATGATTATTTCTATTCTGTGCTCTATGATTTCTTAATTGACCACTTGAACAATTATTTAGAACAGTAAAAAGTAATCAGCTGAAAAGTTTAGTTATTTATTAATAGATGTACTTAAATAAGAAGGCTGACATCATGAATCCAAAAACCTTGCTCGGTGCCACAAGGAATGAGAAAAGACAAACCAATTGAAAAAAAACATTTATGTAATTAAACACTTTAGCAAAATAGGCATTTATTATCCAGAAAAGAAGGAGAGGGGAAAACATACAAATAGACTATCTTTACTCAAATCAACAAACAATTCTGATGTCTTAAGAAACATTAGAGTAATATTTTATATATTCCCATTTTTAAAAAAAGAGAGTAAATTTAAACTTAAGGACATTAAGTTCTGTATCAAAGGTTATTTTTCAAAGATTCTATTTCTTTTCATTATTCTCTTCATAACAAAATATAATGTTGACAGATTTTGAAAAGTGCACTGCTTTTTACCTGGATATCAATTTGCTTAAAACTGGTATTATATTTGTGGCAGTAAATGCCTTGTGATGTCATTCAACTACAAAACAAGACCTTTCTGTGATTCCTGAAATAGGGCCTCAAACAAAACCCAAACTTAATCCAAGTGATTAAGAAAGTATTCAAATATCCCCAAAGCAATGTGAAAACCTACTCCTGACAAACATAGTTATGTTGTTAACATCTACTATTCTAAAATCAGTTAGCTTGCTTGGAAAAAAAACTTAGAAGAGGAAAGGTATTGAACTTTACCAAGTACTTACCATGTTAAAATTAGACAGCCCAGTAGAAAAAAATCACTGAAGTTTTCAAATTCCATGAATTAAAAAAAAAAAAAAATTATTGAAGGAATGTTAACTATAGATTAAGGGAGGAAAATCTGTGTTTCAGCAATTGAGTATAATAGTTATTAAAGTTCCATCATGGTTGATCCTTATGTTCTCAAAAGAGCCTGCCTATGAACAATGATGTGGGTGAGAAAGATCATTAATAAATAATTGTTTAATTGATGGCTAGACCACAGTGGCAAAGATGAAACTAAAATCCAGAAACTAAAATCCCCAAAAAGTGAGTGACAAACTCTTGCAATATGTGAGTCAGGCTAAAAGTTCAAGGGAAAGAGGAAGACAAAGAAGGACATTTATATGATTGAGCATCTTGGTTTGAAAGAAATTATAGGTTTAATTATATTATTCCCTTGTCCTTCCATGAACCCTATGAAGTATTAATAGCCTGTTTTATAGGAAAAGTTCCTTGAAGCTGAGAGCATTTATATAGGTTATCCAAGGTTTCCTTTCTGGTAAATAGTGAAACCAGAGTCCAAAATCCAAACAAACTGACACAGTATTTCATGATTTGTCATCTAAATTTTTTTGCACAAAGTGTGGTCTGTAGACCAGGGATGTCTTCATTTGGGAGCTTGTTAGAAATGAAAGATCTCATACTCAAACCCAGAACCGTGAACTCATAATCTGCATTGTAATGAGATCTCCAGGTGATTCTTATCCACATTGCAGTTTGAAAGGCACTCAACTAAAACACTCTAATGGAGGCTAAGTGGAACCCATAACAGGACCCCCAGGAGTCAGAAAGAGTTGAAGGAAGAAGGGAGAGTTAATGTCACAAATGCAGAGCACGTGCTGAGGGACTTTTAGGGAAAGTCTGACAAAAAACCAAACACCGCATGTTCTCACTCATAGGTGGGAATTGAACAATGAGAACACTTGGACACAGCAAGGGGAACATCACATACTGGGGCCTGTCGTGAGATGGGGGAAGGGGGAGGGATAGCATTAGGAGATATACCTAATGTAAATGACCAGTTAATGGGTGCAGCACACCAATATGGCACATGACACACGTATACATATGTAACAAACCTGCACGTTGTGCACATGTACCCTAGAACATAAAGTATAATAAATAAAAAAAAAAAATCTGAACTGCTTGTCTCAGGCAGAGGCAAAGGATTAAATGGCCCAAACATGGCTAGACTGTGCTTAATCTAAGAATCAGACAAATACGGAGATGTGAACTGAAAACATCCTTCTCAATTATCTGCTCCCAATCCCTCCTTTTACACTTCAGGTGCTGACTTATGCAAGCATAATAAGTAGAAGCAAGAACTGAATCTCTTATGCTCCAACGTACCAGTCAGTTCTTCCGGACAGGTTGCTAGTCCTAAAAAAATGTAATGGGATATCCTGGATTGTTCAGGGTAACCCTGATTCCAAATATTGTGTTATTATTAGACCTGGTATCATGTTACAAATAATAGTCTAAAATTTCAGCACAAATAAGACTATTCCATGCATATCAATGAAATGAAATACCTGGGTATATAAAGCTTAAGTTTTCAAAGTGGTGATTTACTAGAAATTGTGATCGCTTTAAGCAGAATGCTTTAATAGGTAGCATTATGACATTGTATAAACTCTACACTAGGACAAAGTAAAGATTTATTGATATTCAGTTAACAATTCCTTAGGAGTGTTACATTAATCTTCAACTAGGCTGTGCCCCATTTTCTTCCTAGTATTTATCAGCAGCTGTATTTTAAAACTTCATTTATTCATTTAACATTTATTGGGTACCTAATGGATGCTGGATATTATCTTTGCTGCAGAAAACAGAGACATGCAAATAATAAGTAAAAATGAGTGCTGTTGCTATATTTTAAAAGCACATAGGATTTAATGGACACAAAAGACAGAGGTTCCTTTCAACCTAACATGAAGCTGAGTTCAAAGAATATATGAGGCTTGAGATGAATGACATCAGTGATCACTATATGAAAAAGTGTCTTGGGCTAAGTGCTAATGCCAGGGGATATGCCCCCGTAAGCAAAGGCACCAACAACTTTGGTGAAGATACAGGTAGGATGACTGTTGTGTAAGATGTGATAGATTTTGTTGAGAAACAAGCCTGCATCTGTGGACACGTCTGCTTTAAGGGAGAACTTTGTAGTTTAAATTGGAGGAATGAATAAAGTGATCATTGTGTCAATTTAGAAAGACCATTGTACTTGATATTCCCCATGGGGCCTGTCCTGGGGTGGGGGAAGGGGGAGGGATAGCATTAGGAGATATACCTAAGGTAAATGATGAGTTAATGGGTGCAGCACACCAACACGGCACATATACACATATGTAACAAACCTGCACGTTGTGCACATGTACCCTAGAGCTTTAAGTATACTAAATACATAGCCGGGTACAGTGGCTCACGCCTGTAATCCCAGCACTTTGGGAGGCCAAGGTGGGTGGATCACAAGGTCAAGAGATTGAGACCATCCTGGCCAACATGGCGAAACCCCATCTCTACTAAAAAGCACAAAAATTAGCTGGGCATGGTGGTATGTACCTGTAGTCCCAGCTACTCGGGAGGCTGAGGCAGGAGAATCACTTGAACCTGGGTGGTGGAGGTTGCAGTGAGCCGAGATTGTGCCACTACACTCCAGCCTGGTGACAGAGCGAGACTCCATCTCAAAAATAAAAAAATAAAATAATAATAATAAATAAATAAATAAATAAAAAGAAAGACCATTGCATTGTTGGTGTATTGGGAATAGATTAGAGCAAGGGAACCATTTGGGAAAGGAGAAAGATGATGAAGGTTGAAGCTCAGAAAGAGATATGGTGATGTAATATATTTTGGCATCAAGTCTGTTGCCTGAGTTTAATTTACAATATGTTTAGGTAATAGAGTGGAAAAAACAAACAAACAAAAAAAAACTTAAAAACAAGGAACAGCATTCCTCCTTAGGAAAAATAAAGGGGCTGTTTAGAAAACACTTCAATAAAGTTCTTGAATGAAAAGTCAGACTCTGGGGCATGAGTTGAAGGAGAAATGGAAAAAAGTGGCTCTGCTTTATAAATGGTGAAAGAAATGGGTAGTGAGAAAGTGTGAAGAGGAGCGAGGGGACAAGGAAAACTGAGTAAATAGGGAGAATCACAGAAGAAAACTAGACAGAAGGCTGGATAAAATCTCGCATTTTTGGATCGCGGATGTCTAATTAAGGTTGATGCTATGAAGCCTGCTGAGCACATGAAGGTTGATGTTAAAGTTTTTACTGTGTTAAGTATGTCTATGGAAAAAGGAAAAAAAATGACCTTAGTCTAATATCTGGGTCTTTCTGTGATAGGAAAATAGGGGAGTTAAGAAACGGGTAACAAAAATGAAATCTGTGTTCAGGATATGAATGGGAACATCAGCAAATATTGGAGGTCAAGTCACCTGTAAGTTTCAGGATCTGTAGAAACAAGAACATGAGACGTGTCCGGAGACACAGAAATGACGATATTGAAAACAGTTAAATACCTCTATACCATGTGCTCCAACATCTGAGAAAAACTCTGTGAATGACCAACATGTCCACACAGTGGTTATTATCTGAATACAAGTTTCGATTCAAGTATTGGTAAATGTTTACTTAATTTGAATTGGAATGGAGTTTACCTGAATAGGATGACGGGAGCGCTCATGATAAAGGACTGCTAACTGCCACTCTCTTAAGGATTCATTCCTATTCTTCACAGTCCTTTTGTGGAAAACCAGGATAAAAGTTCCAGCAGACCAGTTAAGGGGTGAGTCTTATGTTTGGGTTTGTGTTTCCAACCCAGAAAGCCGATGTCATTAGTTTCCGAGTCTCAGTTCAGATCTACTTTACCAGGTCTGCATCTCTAATTCTCTAATTTCTGGATGAGCCATCTGTATTAGTCCATGTCCATGTTGCTGATAAAGACATACCCGAGACTGGGAAGAAAAAGAGATTTAATGGACTTACAGGTCCACATGGCTGGGGAGGCCTCACAATTATGGTGGAAGGCAAGGAGAAGCAAGACATGGATGGCAGAAGGCAAAGAAAGTGCTTGTGCAGGGAAACTCCCGATCTTACAACCATCATATCTGGTGAGACTCATTCGCTATCACCAGAACAGTGCAGAAAAGACCCACCCCCATAATTCAATCACCTCCCACTGGGTTCCTCCCATGACGTATAAGAATGTGGTAGTTACAGTTCAAGATGAAATTTGGGTGGGGACACAGCCAAACCATATCACCATCCAAGCCAGAGTTTTCAAGTTAAAATGTGAGCTCTTTGTATGGCCTTATGGTCATTGCAAAAAAACAAAAATCACAGGAGAGCTAAATATATGGAAAGCATCCATCAGACTTTGTACCATTCGGAAAGAGCCACTTTTAATTGTGTGACAACGCTTCCACATAATTCTTGCACAAAAATGGAAACCTACTGCACGTGTGCTTTCACCGTAGACACAAAGTGCTTTTATTCATTTTGTTTGGTTTGTTTCGCTTTATCTTTTCATCCCCTCCTCAACTCTTCACACCCACCCCTCAGGGTCCAACAACTAATGGTAATAACCAGGTTGATTTGATTTCTGGGAAGTTTTGTAATGAAAATTTCAGAATATTGCGTGAATGTGTTAAATTTTCAGGTCAAAGAAGTCTACTATTTATCAACAAATGCTATTTGATTTGAATGCCTGATAAAAGTTCAAATGCATTGGAGAGGCAGCATTCTGGCATGGTTATGAAGGCTGGACCCAGAGAGAAACTGCTTGCATTTGTATACTGATTATTCTTCTTTCTAAATGCAATGCTGGGCAGTTACTTAACCTCTTTATGTTTCAGTTCAATAGGCTATAAAACAGAGATGAAAAATAAAATCTGATGGGATTGTTTGGGAATTAAATGCATTAATACTTGTAAGGCACTTTGAATTATGCCTGGAAAATAATAGTCACTCAATGAAAAGCCAGGAGCAGTGACTCACACCCGTAATTCCAGTACTTTCAGAGACTGAGGCAGGCAGATCTCTTTGAACTCAGGAGTTCGAGACCAACCTGGGCAACAGAGTGAAACCTTGTCTCTACAAAAAATACAAAAATTAGCCAGGCATGGTGGTGCACACCTGTAGTCCCAGCTACTCTGGAGACTGAGGCAGAGAATCACTTCAGTCTGGAAGTCCCAGCTACTCTGGAAACTGAGGCAGAGAATCACTTGAGTCTGGGAAGTAGAGGTTGCAGTGAGCAGAGATCACACCACTGCATTCCAACCTGGGTGACAGAGAAAGACCTTGTCTCAAAAAAAAAAAAAAATTACTCAGTGAAAAAAAAATCATATTTGTGTATTGCTGTCATGATCGTGGTAATTGCTAGTGTTATTACTATTTCATTTCTAACTCTAAAACTATGTGTGACCATTTCAAACAGTGGGCTCAGGAGTATTTCTTGCGGATCTCCCACTTGACCCTGTCTCTTGCTTGTATGTTCCTGAGTTTCCTACTCATCTCTTTTACGATGTGCCAAGTGCATTCAGGTGGTGGTTCAGGACATGTTAGCTTTGTCCATCAAGGAAATGTTGGAATGATTGTGGCTCCAGGGGATGGTGTCTTAGGGTCGAAATTTCATTTCATAAAAGAGCACCTGTCTTGATTATTGGAACTTCCCACAGTTTCTTTCTCAAACCCTACTCCTCTGTCAGGTTCACCCTGAAGGCCAGTATCGAGGAGCACCTGCAGAGCCTTTATGAAGGCTGCACTCCTGTCTCTTCACCTCCTTCCCAACAGTGTGGAAGACCTGGTGGGAAGAAGGCAGTCCCACTGCAAGCTCTACTGGAAAAATCATTTAGAGTTTACATGAATACAATAAAGAAGGCCAGAGAAGATTTAATAGCAGGACAGCTAGTGAAGCATTGGCAGATAAGCCCACTAAATGCAGTGTTCAAGTTGACTCATCTTATAATTGATCTAAGGGTTTTAATTAGTGTGTGACAGCCATAATTTACCTTATCTCAAATATTATCATTATTTTTTCAAGCACTTTCCCCTTGATTATCTGAACACACAGTAAGCATATTTTAATTGAAGGCAATACCCTGTTATCTCTCTTAAGTCATCATTCCATATATTAAAAACATATAACTTATTTGAATTTTATTAACGATCAGTACATGTATTGTAAAGGATTTCTATTTTTTTAGTGAAATTTATAAACCCACAACTCTTTGGAATCATATAATCAAAACATTTGATTACTTTTCACATAGAAGTGGCTATTTCTCAGCATGTTTACGATGTCATGTGAGGCTGACAAATTATGGTTTAATGCTAAATAGTGTTTCTTTTCACTGATTAGCCATCAGAAGGAAAGTTACGAGTGTTTAATTTTTGGATATTTCTAATTTTATTTACTGTATCAATTACTAAAGCCTAAAGGAATCTAGGAAAATAATTTTAAATTCAATGTAACTTATTGGGGACCTTTACTTGTTCTCTTCAAAACATAACAGACTTAGCGATTATGTTCCTTGGGTATTATAAGCTTAGGTAGTCAGTTATTCAATGGGGTTTAACTGGATCAACTGCAAAAGACACAACTTTTGAAGGAAGCTGACTAGTAAATTCACATATTGATGGTAAACCTTTATTATAGGGATTTAGAAATATAAATTACAATCTGCTCTCAATTTTTTTTACAAAGCAAGAAAACAATATAAGTTGTATCTACTAAAAAAAATAAATATCAAAACATTATATTCCTTCACTTCATTACTCCTTCAATTGTTAAATCTAAGCCAAAATGTAGGCAGCTTTTGCTCTCCACAAGAGTTTAATTTTAAAACTCAAAATTATTTTATTTGAATTCAAATTACTAAGCATTGCAATTATTAAGTAAAATTCCTCTCAAATATAAACACATTCACAGTTCGTAATAATAGTACCTGTCGAGAGAAAAGTATTAAAACTAGCATACTCTTGGAAAATCACTTTATTACTTAGCCTATTAAAACTATATATGTGCTATTATCACTTGCAGGTAAGTAATTTCTGAAATATTTAACATTCTTGGTACTGCCATTCATAACAATAAGCTTAACATGAGAGATAAAATTACAAAGGCATATTTGTTAAAATTGCTTAATGATTAAAATATTTTAATATTTTAAAATAGATAAAATGTTACTAAATTAAGGTGCTCCTATGATGTCAAATACGCAGTGTCCCAGGAAAACAGAGATTATAGTGTGTAGGGAAATATTCGCCAGCCAGAGTGAATGCAGTATTTAATATACAGTCAGGAAATACAAGAAGTGCTAGCCCTTGGTAGCTAACCTACGGACCTCTGGGTGCTGAGCTAGAAAAGATGAAGTCTGATTTTGACTTCATCGTATAAACAGAATGTCATCCGCACATCAAATTCCACCCACAGTGAACCCCCGGCATGGTTAATGATTATAATCTTCACATTTAATCACGGGAACTCAGTGACAGGCAAACAAAGGTTAGCTAAACTGACAGTTCAGACTGTTTCAACGGAAGAGAACTCCACAAGTATTATTTTTAAATGTGCATGTCCAATTCCAACACTTTTCCAAAATGCGGCTGAAGCATGTACAAAGCATAGTTACCGGAAAGAGCGCATCGTTTATCTCTCATGTGATACTAATTATCTGGAAATTTGCTAGTTTACTTTCAAAGGTACATTTTTCCAATGTCATTTGCCTGGTTAAATTAAGTTGGGGTTTTAAATATGGAATAAAGATCTGGATAAAAGGGGATTCTTTTAACTAAAATTGTTTTCATACTCTTATCTTTAATTAAATCATTTGAGTTATTTTTTCTAAATAATCTCATTTTAACGTATTTTCGCTTTTCACAGACTTTGCAACCCAATCACCTGTAGTCTACTAAACTGAATGAAAGAATTTAGAACATGTCCTATAGTAGCATGTATTCAAAATCCTTTAAATGACAATAATTTTAAGTTTTAGAATTTTAAGCAAACACCCTGTGAAATTAAAAATTTTAACATTTGTGATATTTTAATTGAGTAGTCAGGGTAATTTAATGAATTTATATTAGAGAAGTCAGGAATATTATTTACCTTATAATAAAAAATTCAAAATGCATGAGAATTTTATTGTATTAAATTTAATGCATGGTTTTACAAAAGATAGTGTATACTATTAAACACACATGGATATGCATTGTTGTAAAAATTTTGCTATCTTTTCTAGGATTACGTTTTTATCCTTACATGATAAGATGGACTTTAAAATATATTAACAATTTTTTGATGAATTAAATTTTACTTGAAATTTATTACCTAAGCTGGGCATCGTGGCTCACGCCTGTAATCCCAGCACTTTGGGAGTTCGAGGCGAGTGTATCACAAGGCCAGGACAGTGAGACCATCCTGACTAAAACGGTGAAACCCCGTCTTTACTAAAAATGCAAAAAATTAGCCGAGCGTGGTGGCACGTGCCTGTAGTCCCAGCTACTAGGGAGGCTGAGACAGGAGAATCCCTTGAACCCAGGAGGCGAAAGTTGCAATGAGCCGGGATCGCACCGCTGCACTCCAGCCTGGGCGACAGAGCGAGACTCCGTCTCAAAAAAAAAAAAAGAAAAAAAGAAAAAAGAAAATTATTGCCTATTACTGACAAGGTATATAATATATTGCTTCTTTGTTTTTTTTTCATAAAACCTTAGTTTGAAATAATTTTTAACTTATCTTTTGTGATATTTAATCAATGATTGTTTAAACTAGTTTATTTCAGTTACTTTATCGTTTTTCAAAAAAATGTATTTTATTCTTTTTTGAATATGCCAATATAACTTGTATTATTGTGTTTTTTGTTTAATGATGTTTAATAATGCTAATGATTGTTTAACTTTTTTTCATTTTTTAAAGAGATTCATTGTAATAAATTGAAATTTTTTAAAGTTACAGGAATCTTATAATTTCACAATTCTATTTTTGGAGAAAAAATCATCAAAATAACCTCTCCCCTACTTCCAAAAATAAAAAAATAAAAGAGAAAGAGAGAGACATAAAATCAAAGAATACATGCAAGTGCAGATCTGAAGTGTGGTGTTTGCTGTTTATGCAATTTGGGGTTCTTTTTAAGAAAGTTGATATGAACTCATTATTAAAAATGGGTAAGCATGATCAGAAAGAGAAAACTCACAATAAATAATTAATGGTACAAAATTTAGAAAAATAACATGTTTTTATTAATTGACTGCCTGATAAACTATAAATGAATCCTCAGTTTTTAGTTACATATACTTTGATCACACTTCATATGACAAAATGTATGTGTAACTTTTTTTTACAGATAAGGAAAAGGTTAATTCACTACTTTTTTTTAGCCCTACTAACTAAAATTTGCATTTCATTTTTGATAGTTTAGAAAAGTTCCTTTCAGCATCACAATTAGAGGACTTTTTAGCATATGTGGGATATCTTGGCCTGCTTCTTTTGTACCTCAACTACTGCAAACATACTTTTTTTTGTAGTTCTGTTTCATGTTGTGCTCTGCAAATGCAAGAATTCTGATGAACTCCATTTTGTATGATAGTCATCAAAGAGAAATATGAGATAAATTTAAATTCTTTCAGATTGATGGAAAATTCTCCTGAATGCATGATTGACAATACGTCCTAAAATCAGTAAACATGTTTGAGGCTCTATCGATATTAGAGTTTCCTTTCCACAATTTACAGTAAAACTAGAAACTCGCTGAACTGTATACCCACTAAACATACAGATTTGTTTTCATAAAATGTATTTCTTCCTCTCTTGCTCCTTCCCCTAACCATATACACTCACATGAGTTCAGGTGCATGCATACACACACCTCACACTTAAAATCTTAGATACAATCATTGGCTGTACTGGAGATTCTGCGTCTTCAACGAATTTTCTCTTTAGTTATGTCATAGCAAGATGTTATTGGTAAATAAAAATTTTAAAATTAGTGTCAACTTAAATTATCTCTGAATACAACAAGCAAAGATTAACTAAATCCAGCTAACAATTCCCAGCAACAACTATGACACTTACAAACAACCCTATGTTGTTTTTTAAAATCAAGAATCAATAAAAATTGTGGTTTAAAAAATTAACAAAATGCAGATTTTATTTACAAGAATTCTAAGAATTTCAGCAGAGGTAAACCAGTAGAATTCTTGTTTTAATGTCAAATAAAATTATATTCTTATTCTTTATANTTTTTTTTGAGACGGAGTCTTGCTCTGTCGCCCAGGCTGGAGTGCAGTGGCCGGATCTCAGCTCACGGCAAGCTCCGCCTCCCGGGTTTACGCCATTCTCCTGCCTCAGCCTCCCGAGTAGCTGGGACTACAGGCGCCAGCCACCTCGCCTGGCTAGCTTTTTTTGTATTTTTTAGTAGAGACGGGGTTTCACCGTGTTAGCCAGGATGGTCTCGAACTCCTTACCTCGTGATCCGCCCGTCTCGGCCTCCCAAAGTGCTGGGATTACAGGCTTGAGCCACCGCGCCCGGCCAAAATATACAAACTTTTTAAACCCATACATCAATGCTTTGCTCTACACTTCATCCCTGATAAAAGCCCATGCACATACTTCTCCTGATAAATGTTAGTATTATGTAAGTTGTTTACAATTACCTTTAACTTATCTGATGTATATTTGAAATATTTGCAATAATGAAGTTTTCCCATTCTCAATATTTAGATGATCAAATATCCCACTTGTGATCAGGTATCTATTTTTCAATTTGGCAAATTATTTTGTCAAATGCCATTGTAACTAATCAGAATATCTTAAATAGAAGTGTACATTAAAAGAACTTCTAAAGTTTATTTTATTGCAAAAAAAAAGAAGAATAGTAAAAATAGTAAAGAATTTCTAACTGTAGAAAGAGTTAGTGATGATTTTGCCTGTAGATAAAAGTTAGAAGAGATTGAGGATAGCTTTAAAAAAAAAAAAAATCTGTTTCCAAGGTTATATATAACACATTGGTTGAGCTGTCAAGATTTTATTAAAGAGGAAAATAAATGAGAAAAAAATGATGCTGTATTTTAAGCCTAAAATGATAGAGTGATTGCAAAAGGGATTAGAGGTGTTGTTTATTCTCATATCATCGATTCTCACCTGTAGACATTTAAACCAATGCAACAAACAAACTGAGAATGAATGGGTAAGCCGTGTAACTTTTTCAATTTTATAGCCACAGAAGCAGGACACAGTGACTTATAATCCTGAAGCATTTGCTGTCTATCTAAGATAGGAACTGGCAACATTGAGGAATGGACTAATCAACTTTCTAGAATAGGGAAGAACTGAAGTCCATGAAGGATACTGACATTCAGAAGAAACACACCAATATGAACATGGAACAAGAGCTTCACTGTCAGTGTGTGTTCAGGAGGACATGTCTAGCAGGAAAAACAAACAACATTGAAAACAGACACTACTATGTCTCAGTGAAAAGTTAGACCAAAATTCAGCTAACATGGGATGTGAATCCTAAGGGAGGGACTTTAGGAAAGTCAGTTAGTCTAAGTATTGTTTTATCTGTTTTGTTTTAATTTTAAAGTAGAAATAATTCTGCATAAAGTTCACATTGAAGTTAAATAAGATGCTCTATGTGATGGTCCTTTTTAAGTTTCCAATGTCATGTAAACAGTAGATACACCGCCCACGTAGAGAAGAGCAGGAGATGGTGAGAGGAACAATTTGATCTGCTTTCCTCTCAAGCGGTCTTCATTTCTGTGTGCCCCTCACAGAACAAATGCCTCAGTCACTGGATTTGTTCTTGATAATATACATTTCCACTTCCTATACTGACTTTATAACCTAACTTCATGTAAGAGATTCAGTGGCATGTGGATTTCACCTGATACTGGAAGTGACATGAAATATAAGAGAAAGAATGTCCCAGTATTTATTGGCAGAGCGTTTTCCCAGTAGACTGCAATTCTCTGTTGAGGAAGTCCAAGAGAATTCAGTGCCCAAAGTATAATGATGAACAACTGTATGAGATCCTAGTGGATACATATTAGCGCCATTCTACTGAGTTATATATAAATAGGTGCCTTTACTTCCAAAAAACATGTGGTTCATACAGCTGCCTTTTTTTGGAATAGTCTGTGCAGTTCTCATCAGAATTTCCATACTGCTGCAGTCACAAGCTCAGAGAAGCCAACTATTTGTCTCACTGATTTTCCTTGAATACACTGAAGGACAGCATCTGATAGGAAAAGGCCGTAAATAACTGCATAAAGCCAAAGTATTATTTTTCTCAAGCTATTTGCTATCATACAAAGGGTGCCTTTTCCTGTCAAATCTTAATTTGAACTCAAAATTCACTTACATAACATAGTCACAGATACAGCATTATTTGCCATAGTTCATTTTATGTGAATTCTACATCAAAACATCTTAGAGAGTTACATTATAAAATCATACTGGAAGAGAAGCTAAACAAAACTGAGACAAAAGAAACTGGAAATAAAAGATTCAACATGAGCTCAGCTGGTGGAGCAAGTAAGCAAAAGGAGATTTCTCCAAAGGAAAAAAAAATAAAGAAAACCTCAGAAACAAACTGTCTTGCTTTTTTGCTCCATCACATCAGTATTTATATTTAGCAAACCAAAAAAGATGTCTGTGTATGTGCTACAGACACACACACACACACATGTGTACCTTTATATATATATATATAAAAGCTACATATACAAACACATACATGCATATACTATATATGTAGTATACACATTCATAATTTCATGGTTTCTTAGGAAGACAAAGCTAAATAGCTGCCATTAAATTATGAAATTGCTGGAAATTACTAATTACTTTCTAGTGCACCATTGGTCTATGCAGTCTATTTATGGAGACCAACAGAAGCCCATATATGGTCTTCAGAAAGGACTAAAGTTGCAATTACAAAGTGACAGTTAAGAAATTCCTGTGGTACTTTAAAATGTATGTTTTGTACAAGAAAATATCTGGCCAGGCATGGTGGCTCACTCCTGTAATCTCATCCCTTTGGGAGGCCGAGGCGGGTGGATCATGAGGTCAGGAGATCAAGACCATTCTGGCTAACACGGTGAAACCTTGTCTACTAAAAATTCAAAAAAAAAAAAAAAAAAAAAATCCATGAGGCAATGGAGGCAATGGATTATAGATAGTATGGTAAACATCGAAAGAATGCTTCATCTCAAAATTACTGATATTTTGGAAATAACTAGAATAGAAAATTTCCCTAGGATGAAGGTTTGGGATCAACAGAAAAGTATCTGAGAATTATTGAGTCGTTATACATCCCAGTCCCTGAACAAAGGCCTACAAAGTAGTTACTATTACAAGCCCCATTCTAGAGATGACAAAACTTAAGGTAAAAAAGAAAACACTTGGCAAATATCTCAGCGCTGTGTTGGCCTAATATGAAGACCCATGTTTCTTCTCATTTGTAGAGCAATGATGGAAACGAAATAGATCCTTTACCAATCCAGACTCTTCCTACCAAATCTCCATTTTCTTTGCACATGCCCACTTTAAACTTAGAACCTTAAAAACAAAGCATGCTGACTAACATATTCTTCATCCTTTAGATATAAATATCAAAGGGCTTTCATGCATATATTCATTTTTCAAAAAACCCAAAACATTCGTGTAACGTTTCTAAGGTCTCTTATATAAATTGTTATTTTACATAGCAGTTATTTATGTAATTGAATATTCATATGTCACACGTTACCCTTTGACTAGAATTGATCCAACATTATGCTATCATACTGTGCATACTGCCGGAGCAATTTCATGAGTCTTTGATTTTCTGAAGATAATATAAACTTTAGTGTTTTGGAGTAAATTTTACTTTTTTAAAATAAAAAATGTTACAGCTAAGCAAAACAAAACCAAGCATCCCTCTCCAATTTTTTTTCTTTTTTAATTAAGATACAGTATTTTGTCTTGCAATTTTGTAGGAATGGGCTTTCATTAACAATCAACTCTGTCATTCTTTTCATTCTGTTTCACTAATTCAAATTTCTGTCATTCTATTATTCCAATGGTTAAAACTGTCTTGATTGGTTTGAGGTACATTATCCGTTTTGTTTTGTTTTGTTTTGTTTTGTTTTTTGTATTTCATTTGTTTTCACACGGATTTCTTATTCAGTGTAAAAATTCATGCTACCAAATTAAATATTTTAAAACCATTTTTAAAAGACCAAAGCAGGAAAAAAATAAATAACATCAAAATAATTAAAAGAATGCCTATTTTACACAGCTTATTTTATTTTAAAAAATATTTTGTTCCATTTTGAAAAAACCTCAAACATATTAAAATCTGCAAATATGGGATATAGAACTTTCATTTTTGTGGCATCATCTGAGGACAATTAACTTGTCCTTTTTCCAATTCCCCATCACCCTGAAAGTATTTAATGTTAATTTCTACCAACAAAAATCTTTTCCTACATGACCACAGTGCCACTAACAAACTCAGTAAATTAACATTGATAAATTATTGCCATCTAAACCTCAGACGTCATTCACATTTTGTCAAATGTCCCAATAATGTCTTTTTCGCAAAATAATTTCGTTAAGAATCACGGTATTTACTTTCAATCTCTCTCAAGTTTTTCATTCTTGGAAAATCCCAGAGTTCTTACATATGATTCATAATCTCGACATTTTAAAGATTACAAGCCAGTTATTGTGTAGCGGCTTCCTCTGGTTGGGTTTGGGTTTGGATGGTGTTGTCTCATATTTAGATCTAAGCTAAGCATCTCTGTCAGGAAGTAATGTTGTGTTTCTCCCTTTGCATTTTATTAGGTAGAACATGATTTCAAGTTTCCCTTCATTGATAATGTTTACTTTGATCACATAATAGAATGTTTATCAGGTTTCTCTATTGAAAATTACACTTTTCTCTTTGTAAATAGCAAGAATTTTGGGGGAGCTACTTTAACATTCTGTAAATATCCCATCCCTCATGAAATTTTAAATTGTTTGATTTATTTATTTGCATCTCAATGGACCCAAGTTTTATATTTCATCTAATGGATTATAATATGCTTTTAGAATAACTAATTTTGATGCTGAAATTCTACAAAATTTGCCCAATAAGAGATATCTTCAAGAGAGACTGTCTGTTCACCTTACCTGTCATTATCATTCGTTGAGCATGTCTTGTTTTGTGACAACACAATATATTCCTGAATCATATAATTCTTTTCCTGTCCCAGCTGTAAAAAAGGAGCCCTGGTTGCTTTTACTGGAGGATGGTATTTAGAAAACAAGTTCCAAGAGCTAGATGTGCTCATTCGTGCTGAAGTCCCTTTACGTGTATGAAGCTAGAGAATACATATACATACATACATCTATTTGCATAGACACATACATTCACACACGCGCGTACAGAGAGAGAGCAATGTGAGGCATGAGTCCACACTAATACCACTCCAATCCAACACCACAGAGGTCATTTGAGTTTTTACCTTTCCGTATTTGTAAGTCCCCTTTCCAAGAATAAGCAATCTGGCTTATGTTATCCTTAGCATATAAACTTACTTGGTAAAACCTTCTGTATATAACTGTATGAATACTCTTCAGAGTAACAGAATCAATAGGGCATTATGTGTATTTCACATATTATATATATATATTATTATTCATATATATATAGTGTGTGTGTGTTGTGAGACGGGGGAGAGAGAGAGATTTATTAAGAAAATTAGCTAATGTGATTATGGAGGCTGAGAAGTTCCATGATCTGTTGTCTGAAAGGCAGGGTCCCAGGTAAGCCAGTGGTATAACTCAATGATACTTAGTTCAGGTCAGAAGGCCTGACAACCAGAATAGCTGAAGATGTAAAGTAATTAATGCATGTTGGGGAAAAAGGACAAAATTGTGCATAAAGACTTTCACCTCTCCAGACTCATGACAAAAACAACATAATAATGTAGTATGTAACAGAAGAAAACATAGGACTAATTTGGCAGTGCATGGTGGCTCACACCTGTAATCCCAGGACTTTGGGAGGCCAAGGTGGGTGAATCAGGAGGTAAGGAGATCAAGACCATCCTGACCAACATGGTGAAACCTCGTCTCTGGATGCGGTGGTGCGTGCCTGTAATCCCAGCTACTCAGGAGGTTGAGGCAGGAGAATCCCTTGAACCCAGGAGGCAGAGACTGCTGTGAGCCGACATCACACCACTGCAATCCAGCCTGGCAACAGAGTGTGACTCCATCTCAAAAAAAAAAAAAGAAAAAGAAACAAAAGAAAAAATAGGACCAATTCTTAAATACATCAAAAACTTGACAGAAAGAAAACATTAGTTATCTTTCAAGTATCTATGCTACATTCATAAATATTGATCCTATTTTAGATCATGAAGAAAGCTAAGTCAAAAAGTAGAATAAATAAAACAATGCTATCTGATTATAATATTAAAATAAACAAAAAATAAGACAATAAGGAAAAAACCTCTTTATTCTGGCAAGTAAAATAATAAATCACTTAAGCAACACTTGAGAGAAAAAAATACATCAAAATAATTCAATGTATCAAACATATGTATATATGTATGTAGATACTGAAAATAGAACTATGATACTTCTAAAGGAATGATCATAGATAAAATTTTCTGATATTATATAACAATGTGTCAACAACCGGAAGATGAATAAAACTCATTGAACCAATGTTTTCCAAATGACCAATGCAAGATGTGACCAAATTATTTATGGTTAAGAAATTCATTCAAATTACTCAATGGATTTTTGTATTACAAAGGTGAGAAAAAGTCATTGTTATGGTTTCAGATTCTACATTGCAACTAACTTTTAAGAAAATACTACTGTCAAAGTTTTGGTGTAGTGTGAAAAAGAATATCCACAATTATCTGAAGTTGGTTAAAATAGTCCTCCCATTTCCAACTATATATTTATATGAGTATGAGTTTGGATGTTTTCTTCATATATTACAAGCAAAATAAATATAGCAATAATTGAATACAAAAGTAGATAGAATAATCTGCTGCGTTCTACTAAGCCAGATTTTTAAGAGATTTACAAAATGCAAAACATGCCAGTCTTTTCAACTTTGTTATTACTATTATTTTTTATAAAATACTTAACTTTTTATAAAAATATGTCATTTATGTTAATATGCATGACTTTATCATGTTAAAATAAATATATGTATTTCAAAATTTCTCAGTTTTGATTTCTAATATCTTGAATATCAATATATATGACCCATTTAAACAAAAGACCTTTGGAATCCTGGGTAACTGTTCAAGGTTTAATGAAGTCCTGACACCTAAAGGATTGGTTTCAACAATCTCTATCTTCAATGTTGAGTTTAGACCATTCAGTGTAATTGTTGATATACTTGTAATTATTTGTATCATACTCTTGTTTTCCATTTTCTGCCTTTATTTTCTGCCTGTGTTGATTTCTTTTGTTTGAATTAATTTTATTTTAGAATGTCATTTTAATTTTGGTCGAGTTTTTTGTTTTAATTATATCTGTTTATTGGGGACTTTCTGGTGGCTGCTCTAGGGATTTAAACATATATTTTTAACTTTTCACTATATACTTAAAATTTTATATTTTTCCATTTTCATGGTCTTCCTTTATTCCTGAAGTTTTAAGTTTCTTTCAGGAATCATTTTTTTTCCATCCTAAAAACCTCTTTTGGCATTTCTTTTAGAAAAGATCTGCTAGTGAAAATTACCTGAGTTTTCCTTCATTTAAAAATAACTTTCAAATTTATTTCTAGAGGATATTTTCACTAGATGTAAATTTGTGGGTTGGTGGTTATTTCCTGCCAGTATTTTAAATGGTGATTAACTGCTCTCTGCCTTCCCAGAGTACAGGAAACAACAGAAACTAAACAAAGACAAGGAATTTTCCACCTTTTTTTTTTTCTTCTGGTTCATATGGTCCACCCTCCCCTATTCTCAAACCAGACAGGATTTCTCTTAGAACTCTGTCCACACTGAGGACGCTCTTTCAATTTTGGGTTGCCTTCCAGGCTAGGTCAGAAGATACTGGAGGAAAATAAAGTGGGAATCTCACTGCCACTTTAGTTATACTTTGAGTTCTGTTTTTTTCTTTCTTTCTTTTCTTTTTGAATCTGTCTGCTACTGTTTAATTATCAGAGTCAAGTAGCTCAGATAACTGCTCCATGCATTCCATTCATAATTATTTGGCTGCATTTAGTAGGAGAGGTAGTGGTGTGTATGCTGTCTTGGCTGAAATAGCATAGGTCTTAACTTATACCAACTGCCTCTGCGCCTATCTAAATAATCATAGACTATACTGTTGATAAGAATTACATTGATACTAATCGTTAAATGAAATGTGATTTCTTGAATGAAATCTCAATAAATTCTGATCCTTCCTGTAGCACTGAATTTAATTTGCTAGTATTTAATTTGGATCTTTGCATCCGTAATTCTGACAGGGATGATCTACAATTTTCCTTCTTTACTATCTTTCTCAGGAAAATCATAGTTGTGTTGGCCCAAAAATTCAGTTGAAAAGTGTACCTTCTTTATTTATTCTTGTACCTCTCTGGGTCTGGGTTGTCATTATTTGTATAGTGTGAATATTGTTTCTTTGAATTTTAATTGTGGTAAAAACCACATAACATTTATTGTCTTAACTGGTTTTAATCTAGAGTTCACTCGTGTTAGCTATACTTGCATTGTGCAAAGATCCCTAGAACTTTTCATCTTTCAAAACTGAAACCCAGTACCCGCTGAACAACTCTCCTCCCTCCTCCACCTACCCCATGCTCTGCACGGCCTCTGGCAACCACCCTTCTACATTCTGTTTCCATAAGTTTCACTGCTACAGATAGTTCATATAAATCTAGTCATACAGGGTTTGTTTTTGTGCAACTGGCTTTATGGGTTAATTTTTTTTTTTTTTTTTTTTTTGAGACGGAGTCTCGCTCTGTCACCCGGGCTGGAGTGCTGTGGCCGGATCTCAGCTCACTGCAAGCTCCGCCTCCCGGGTTCACGCCATTCTCCTGCCTCAGCCTCCCGAGTAGCTGGGACTACAGGCGCCGCTACCTCGCCCGGCTAGTTTTTTGTAGTTTTAGTAGAGACGGGGTTTCACCGTGTTAGCCAGGATGGTCTCGATCTCCTGACCTCGTGATCCGCCCGTCTCGGCCTCCCAAAGTGCTGGGATTACAGGCTTGAGCCACCGCGCCCGGCCTATGGGTTAAATTTTTAAAGTACATTTAGAAGTCATCATACTCTCTGTTTTTGTGACATTTTAAATAAGTGTTATATTTTGAGAAGTTGGTCAAGTTCAAATTGTCAGTTTTAGCATAAAATTATTCATAACATCTTTATTATTTTAATGACT